>NC_083346.1:51862522-52179397 GCF_019175385.1 Lycium barbarum
AGGATAGGTTAACTTCTGCCTCAGTCCTGACACTTCCAGACGGATTGGAAGGTTATGTCGTTTGTTGCGATGCTTCAGACATTGGGCTAGGCTGTGTATTGATGCAACATGGTAAGGTAATTGCGTATGCTTCAAGGGAATTACGAAAACATGAGAAACATTATCCAACCCATGGCCTCGAATTAGCTGCAGTGATTCATGCGTTAAAGATGTGGAGACATTATTTGTATGGTGTCCATGTGGATATTTATACAGATCATAAGAGCCTTCAGTATATCTTCAAGCAGAAAGAGTTGAATTTACAGCAACGACGATGGTTGGAATTGCTAAAAGATTATGATGTTGATATCCTATATCACCTCCGAAAGGCGAATGTTATGCTGATGCTCTTAGCCGTAGATCTATGGGAAGTTTATGTGACGTTCCGCTACAGAAAAGAGAAATGGCTCGTGAGCTCCAGCAGTTAGCTAGCTTAGGAGTTCGAGTAGTGGACTCAGGTAGTATGGGAGCTACCATTTAGAATTTAGCAGTCTCATCGCTAGTAGTGGAAGTGAAGAAGCGACAATATGAAGATCCCATGCTAATTCATTATAGAGATACACTCCCTCAGAAGGAGAAGTCATCATTTAAGATCTCAGGAGATGGAGTTCTCCGATGCCGAGTTGGATTATGTGTTCCTGATGTGGCAGGATTACGCCACCAAATATTGAGAGAAGCCCATTGCTCCCGTTATTCTGTCCACCCCGGAGCAACGAAAATGTATCATGATCTTAAATCAATATATTGGTGGAATGGGATAAAGAAGGATATAACGGAATTCGTAGTCCAATGTCCCAACTGTCAACGAGTGAAAATCGAGCACCAAAAGCTGGGCGGATTGTTGCAAGCTATAGAAATTCCAACTTGGAAGTGGGAAGTAATTAACATAGACTTCATTAAAGGCTTACCCCGTTCTCGACGTAAGTATGATTCTATATGGGTGATTGTGGATAGACTCACGAAGTCAGCTCATTTCTTACCAGTCAGAACTACATATGTGGCAGAAGATTATGCAAAGCTTTATGTTAAAGAGATAGTGCGACTTTACGGTGTTCCAGTATCTATTATCTCTGATAGAGGAACTCAATTTATAGCTAATTTGACTCGGGTGAGTCTTAGCACAGCATTTCACCCACAGACCGATGGACAAGCTGAGCGTACCATTCAAACCCTTGAGGATATGCTATGGGCATGTATACTGGATTTTTGGGGGTAGTTGGGATGATCATTTACCACTTATTGAATTTTCTTATAATAATAGTTATCATTCTAGCATCCAAATGGCACCGTATAAGGCTTTATATGGGCGAAAGTGTAGATCCCTAATTAGGTGGTTTGAAGTAGGAGAGACTAAATTGATAGGGACAGACTTGGTCCAGCAAACCATAGAGAAAGGCTCATACAAGATTGGTTATTAGCAGCTCAAAGTCGTCAAAAGTCCTATGCAGATAATCGTTGAAGGGACTTAGAGTTCCAAGTGAAAGATTGAGTATTCTTAAAAGTATTGCCAATGAAGGGTATTATGAGATTTAGCAAAAAAGGGAAGCTTAGTCCCCGGTACATTGAGCCTTATGAGATTATGCGCAAAGTAGGCAAAGTGGCTTATGAATTAGATCTACCCCCTGATTTGGAGTCGGTTCACCCAGTTTTCCATGTCTCGATGATCCGTAAGTGTGTCGGAGATCCTACTAGGATAGTGCCAGTAGATGATGTTCAAGTAACAAAAAAGTTGACTTATGAAGAGGTACCCATTGCCACATTAGATAGGCAAGTACGGAGGCTTAGAAACAAAGAAGTGGTCTCAGTTAAGGTTTTGTGGAGAAACAATAACCGAGAAGAAATGACTTAGGAAGTGGAAGCAGATATAAAGTCCAAGTACCCGCATTTATTTCAACCCCCGGAAGAGATCCAAGATGAGACATCAAGATCATGAGGTATGTATGTTTTCCTTTTTATGCGTTTTGGTCGTGTGTGGCCAAACTCTATTGCTATTATGTTGTGGCCCTGTGAAGCATTGTTATTATGGGCTGTTGTGACAGGATGGTAGTGCCATATTACAGGGGAAACTCTGGCGAAATTTTTATAGAATCCCCAAGAACCTAACATTCGAGGACGAATGTTCTTAAGGGGGGAAGAATGTTACACCTCGAAAAATTCTCCGTTGATGCACAGTGAATAGAATAGCGAAGGGCACGAAGTATACGATATTTCAATAAGTAAGAAATAGCATTTGATGACCCTAATTGAGATTTCAAAGACATTTGAGGTAAGAGAAGAAAGATTTCCAAGAAAGGCATGGTATACGTTATGTATCGGAAGATATTTACGAGTACCGAATTAATGATGACTTAATGATGTTTTGGATAATAGTTATAATGTCCCTTAGATTGTTAATGAGGTGCTAAACAAGTGTTAAGAAGGTTCCATAAGGATTGGAGACCAAACGAGTCGACGAGAACGAGTTCGGAAAAGCTGGGCATTATACGGCCCAACATACTGGCCGTATAAAATATACTGGCCGTATGTTAGGCCGTATATTATGCTCAGAATGGCAGCCTCTCTGGACCAAATCTACGGCCAGACATACGGTCCATATAAATCATACGGACCGTATGTTGGCCCGTAGAACTGAGTCGGGACAGAGTGGGAGTTATTAAAAAGGGGACCAAGTTCATTTCATTTCATTTTCACTCCCCTTTTCTCAAGAACTCTCTAGAACATTTCTCCACACCCTTTCCACAAGAACTCAAGAGAAATTTATGATCAACTTCACCAAACCAAGAGAATCAAGTGTAAGAAATTCATTAAGGTTCATCCTAGACAAGAAATCCAAGTGGAAGAGGAACTAGCGTTTTGCTCAAGTGAGGTGTTTCCACCCAAATTCCATTCCGACACCATCTAAGGTAAGTTTTATGGTCATTCTATGTTGTTTAAGGTATTTAGAGGTTGAAAGACTTCGATTGTAAACGGAAATAGAAAATGGGTCATGAATGTGAGAATAGTGGCATTTTGAGTAGTAGCTTGGAATGAGTCATGATTCTTGATAGGTTGTGATTATAATTATGTTATAAATGATATTAATAACATGGTATAGACATTGTATATGAGTGAATGTAATAGTATGCTATGTCAATAGATATGGATGATTTGAAGTGAATTGGGAAATATGGATAACGTAGGTGAATAAAGACTATTGTTTATGATGTCGTGAATGTTAGTATAGATGTTTGGAAGTTGATATATGCTATGGAGGAAGTTGTATAAGCAAAGGAGATGCTGCCAAATTTTCTCTAGCTTTAGTCAAGTATGCTAAGTTATCGATTAGCTAATGTTAGTATAAACTCTAATAAAGGTACAAACGTGAGCATTGAAGGAGAACGTTCAAGCGATAGAATAGCCAAACGAAAAGGTATCTAAGGCTAACCCTTCTTTCAATAAGGCATGATTCCTTGGCTATATACCTATTCTTTCATGAGTCTATATTGACCTGAAATGATTCTACCTTTAAAGCTACTGAAGCTCATGATTCTCGTTATGGTTACGATTCTACTAAACTCCTTATATGATGGGTGATCCTCTAAGGATAGATGTAATGATAATGAAGATGCTTATGAGCTCTTATGTATATGCGTTTATGTATGACTATTTTATAACCCCGAGCTCATATGGCCGGGTATGATATGTATTGTGCGCACACCACTGGAGTTGGGTACAGATAACCCTGAGCCTTGGTAGGGCCAGATATGTATAATCACCGAGACTTGCCATGGCCGGGTATGTGAAACACTGATCCTTCATGGTCAGTATGCTATGAATGCGAATATGAATACGATTATGAATATGAATATGGATAAGAAAATATATATAAATACGGATATGAATACGGATACGGATATGGATGTCTGGATATGTACATGTGTACATACACAAACACGCATTAGAAATAGAAGGTCCCTATGAAAGGCAAGTAAGTGACTATGACGATGGTTCTACTACCTCCTATCTTATGCTATTTCTTATGTTGTCTCTTATGCTCCTATAATGATATCGATTATGCTTTACATACTCAGTATATTCTTCTTACTGATGTCCTTTTTGTTTGTGGACGTTGTGTCATGCCCGCAGGTGGCCAGGGAGACAGGCTTGATCCATAGCTTTATTACTCAGGGACTACGTAGAGGAGCTCTATTTCATTCGGAACTACTGCTTTTGGTATCTATTCTTTTGTGTACATACATATGGGCATGGCGGGGTCCTGTCCCGCCTATATGATGTGACATACTCTCCTTAGAGGTTCGTAGCCATGTGTATATGTTTAGATGTATTTAGCCTTGTCCTCTTATATTTTGTATATCATTTTGTTAGCCTCGTCGGCTTATGTACATTGATATGGGCATAGTTGCTGATTGTGATATAAATGTATTGTTGCCCAACGGGATTAGTATGAATGATGGATAGAAAGTATGATTTAGCTATGTGGCTCACCTAAATTTAAATGTGAATGTATGATATGAGGTGCTCGGGTGGGTTAGCACCGGGTACCCGTCATGGCCCTCCGGTTGGGTCGTGACACCTTACATACCTTTTTGTTTAGCTACTCTATCACGTGAACGTTCCTCTTCAATATTCACGTTTCTACCTTCAAGAGAGTTCATACTAATATTAGATAATCGATAACATGAGCGTGTTTGAACTAAAGCTAGAGAAAATTGGGCAGCATCTCATTTGTTTCTACTACTTTCTCCATATCATATAAAAACTCCCAAACGTCAATAATAACTTTCATCATATCACAGTTAACAATCTTCATTCACCTCCACATTATTCAAGTCTCCCAATTCTATTTCACGTCATCCATAACCATGGTCATAACTCAACATTTCATTCATCTTCATATAATGTTTCTCCCATGTTCTTAATATCATCTATAGCATAATTATAATCACAACATATCAAGAATCATGATTCATATTAAGATATTACTCAACAATGTCACTATTCTCATGTTTGTAACCCATTTTCTATTTCCTACTATAACCCAAGTCTTTCAACCTCTCCATAGTCCAAATAACATGAAACTTTCATAAAACTTACCTTTGATTGAGTAGGAATGGGTTTTGGGTAGAAATATTTCACTTGAAGAAAAACCCTAGCTTTAATCCATAAAGTTTTCTTGACTCTAGCAACCCTAAAAGCTTTCTTATACTTGATTCCCTTGGATTAATGATATGAGCCTTTGATTTCCCTTGGATTCTTGTATATGAAATGTGTGGAATGTTCTAGAGCCTTGGAGAGAAGTGGAGAAGTGTGGAAAATGAAAATAATGAAGTGGGGTCACATTTATATACTTCAAAATAACTCAGCCCGTCGGCTGTTATAAGGACACTTATACGGTCCGTATAAGTGACCGTGGTTCACCATCATGGAAAACATCTTCCCGTTGGGTGTTATACGGACCATTATATGGACCGTATAAGCGGTTGTATAACCCCACCTCTCAGAAATTGTTTCTGTCATTCGTTTGATCTCCAATCCTTATGGAACCTTCGTGACGCTTGTTTAACACTTCATTACCAATCTAAGGAGAGTTACAACTCTTCTTTAAGACATCATTAAGTCAACATTCTCTCGGTACTTTACGGAACTCTTCCAAAACACAACACATACTTTGCCTTTCTTAAGGAACTTTCTCCTCTTACTTCCAACATCTTTGAAATCTTAACTAGGATCGTTAAATAACCTTTCTTACTTATAGAAACATCATATTTGTCTCACCCTGCATTAGTATATCTATCATGCGATGACATGAAATTTTTCTGAGGTGTAACATTCTTCTCCCCTTTAAAAACATTCGTCCTTGAATGTTAAGTTCTCGGGGATTTTATGAAAATTTCGCCAGAGTTTCCCCTGTAATATAGCACTACCACCTTGTCACAACAGCCCATAATAAAAATGCCTCATAGGGCTATAACATAATGGCTATGGCCACACATGACCAAAAGCATGAAAAGAAATCATACATACCTCATAATGTCGATGTCTCATCTTAGATCTCTTCCGGGGGTTGAAATAAGTGTGGGTACTTATACTTCATATTTCCTTCCGCTTCTCAAGTCATTTCTTCTCAGTTATTATTTCTCCATAAGACTTTGACTGAAGCTACCTCTTTATTTCTAAGTCTCCGCACTTGCCTATCTAGTATAGCAATGGGTACTTCCTCGTAAGTCAACTTTTCTGTCACTTGAACATCATCTACCAGGACGATCCTAGTAGGAGCTCCGACACATTTGTGGAGCATTGATACATGAAAAACTGGATGGACTGATTCCAGTTCTGAGGGTAAGTCCAATTCATAAGCTACTTGACCCACCTTGCGGACCATCTTGTAAGGGCCAATGTATCGAGGACTCAATTTCCCTTTCTTACCAAATCTCATCACGCCTTCCATTGGTGATACCTTCAGGAATACCCAATCATCAACTTGAAATTCCTAGTCTCACCGACGGTTGTCCGTATAATACTTCTGGCGACTTCGGGCTGTCACTAATCTATCTCGAATAACCTTGATCTTTTCCACCGCTTATTGAATCAACTCAGGACATATTATCTATACCTCTCCTACTTCAAACCACCCAATTGGGGATCTACACTTTCTTCCATATAGAGCTTTATACAGGTCCATTTGAATATTGGCATGGAAGCTGTTGTATGCAAACTGAATAAGTGGTAAGTGATCATCCCAACTACCACCAAAATCTAACATGCATGTCCATAACATATCCTCTAAGGTCTGAATAGTACGTTCGGCTTACCCATCAGTTTGTGGATGAAATATTGTGCTAAGCCTTACCTGAGTACCCAAACCTTCTTGGAAAGACTTCCAGAATTTAGCTGTAAATTGTGCTCCTCTGTCTGTGAAGATAGATACCGAGACTCCTTGAAGTCTCACAATCTCCTTAAGGTACAACCTTGCATAATCTTCTGTTGAGTATGTGGTTCTGACAAGAAGAAAATGAGCTGATTTTCTGAGTCTGCCCACGATCACCCAAATGGAGTCATATCTGCTTCGGGAATGAGGCAACCCTACAATGAAATCCATGTTGATCACTTCCCATTTCCAGGCTGGAATCCCCATTGCTTGCAATAATCCTCCTGGCTTTTGATGTTCAATTTTCACTTGTTGGCAATTTGGACATTGAGCTATAAATTCTGCAATGACCTTCTTCATTCCATCCCACCAATATATTAGCTTAAGATCGTGATACATATTTGTCGCTCCTGGATGAATAGAATACCGAGAGTAATGAGCTTCTTCTAGAATCCGGTGACGTAGCTCTGCAACATTCGGAACACATAGCCTGTCTCGGTATCTAAGAACTCCATCTATAGAAATTTCAAATGGAGACTTCTCTTTCTCATGAAATGTATCTCTACAGTGGCTCAACTAAGGATCTTTATATTGACGTTCCTTCACTTCCATATCTAAGGATGAACCAGTTGGATTATTAATACCAATTCCTGCACTACCCGAGTCAATAAGGCGAACCCCGAGGCAAGCTAGCTGGTGGAGCTCACGAATTAATTCTTACTTCTCCGGAGGAACCTCACATAGACTACCCATTGATTTTCGGCTAAGTGCATCAGCCACTACATTCGCCTTCCCAGGATGGTATAAAATATTCCCATCATAATCTTTCAATAGTTCCAACCACCGTCTCTATCGAAGATTTAACTCCATCTGTTTGAAAAATATACTGGAGACTCTTGAGATCTGTGTAAATATCAACATGTACACCATAGAAGTAGTGTCTCCACAGCTTTAATGCATGAATAACCACAGCCAACTCAAGGTCATGGGTCGGATAATTCTTCTCCTGTTTCCGTAACTTCCTTGAAGCATAGGCAATGACTTTACCATGATGCATCAACACACATCCTAACCCAACGCCAGAGGCATCACAATTTACAACATAACCATTTAGCCCTTCTGGGAGTGTCAAGACTAGGGCCGAAGTTAACCTATCCTTCAATTCTTGTAAGTTGTGTGCACAAGTATCAGTCCATTGAAATTTTGCTGATTTCTGAGTTAGCTTTGTCAATGCTGCTGAAATGGAGGAAAACCCTTCCACAAATCTTCTATAGTAACCTGCCAATCCAAGAAAACTACAGACTTCTATAGGTGTTGTAGGCCTTGGCTAAGTCTTCACAACTTCAATTTTCTGAGTATCAACTCGAATGCCATCAGCTGAAATGATATGTCCCAGAAAAGTCATAGAATTCAACCAAAACTCGCGTTTGAAAATTTTGCATACAATTCACGAGTACGATGAATCGCAAGGACAATGCGTAAATGGTCTGCATGCTCGAATTCTGTCCAAGAGTATACAAGAATATCATCAATGAACACAATAACGAACAGATCTAAGAGAGGCCTGAATACATTACTCATCAAATTCATAAACACAGCTGGAGCAATAGTTAATCCAAATGACATCACCCGAAATTCATAGTGGTCATATCTTGTTATGAAAGTTGTTTTGGGAATATCTTCTTCTTTTACTCTCACTGGATGATAACCCGAACTTAGATCGATTTTGGAAAACCTTTTGGCACCCTGTAATTGGTCAAACAAATCATCAATTCTTGTTAGCGGATATTTATTCTTTATCGTCACCTTATTCAGCTGCCTATAATCAATGGTGTCACGACCCAAACTGATAAGTCGTGACGGGAGTCTGACCTTTAGAGACCAAACACCGCTAAACACTAATCTGAAACATGCTAAACATCAATAGCCCATAAATGGCGCAACCTCATCTCATAAAGAGGGAACATCCGAACTCTACACAATCTGCATATATATATATATATATATATATACTGTACACAAAAGAATATAAGCCGACAAGGTTACATCGTCTTACTACTACATACAACTGTCTACAGACCTCTACTGGAATAAAGCTGTAGAAAGGACGGGACAGGGCCCCGTCGTACCCATCTATATACATCTTAAAATAATGGCCTACAAAAAAAGACTGCAACTCCGGATCGAATGGAGTGCACTGATCGCTGCTGGATAAGGGTCTTACTAAGCTGGACCACCTCCTTGTCTACCTGCACCTGCGGGCATGAACGCAACCCCCCGGGCAACGGGGAGTCAGTGCGAATAATGTACTGAATATGTAGGGAATAAAGACATCATGTATATAATATAGAAATCATGAATAAAATCTGAACTCATAAGCTGGAATGACTATCTACATGAATCTGTATGAACTAGTATCTGTCTGCATCTGACTGAATCTGTATGTCAGGAAGTATGGACATGCATAATTATACACACACACACATATATATATAGGTACACACCTCATTTTCACATTACGGGCCACACCTTCACCCCCTGTCAAGTGTGCCTTTCTCATATATGTACTCCAACATCATAGGGCACTCATGGACCACTCATAGGCCATACCTTCACCCCTGTCAAGCGTGCCATTCACATATAAAACGTAATATCATAGGTCACACCTCCACCCCCTGTCAAGTGCGCCTTTCAATCATACCCCTGAGAACTGGAAGTGAATGTGTAATACAAGTAAAACTGAACGACAAGATTCTCAAACAGTAAAATAATAGTTTGCCTCTCATGGGCCTTACTGAACTCATACTACTAGGATGGGAAGTCATAAAATCTGTGTAGGGGGAAAATGCCATAGCCGGGATACGGGAACATCAAAACTGTATTTCTCTTAGAACTTATAAGAATAGAGTAATATGGAAACTCTCTTACTCGTTCATCGGTTCGTATCATAGGATCATGCCAAAAAAAGAAGGAATAACCTTAACATACCTTGACGTGTATCAAATCGCCCAAATTCTACTTCTTGAACTTGTAAATCTACAATTAAGATAACATAAGCCTTAATTAGGCTACTTGTTTTGCTTACTAATCATCCAGGCACGTATAAAGCTTAACGAATCATAGATGAACATCTCATTTATAAGCTTACAATGATAGCGCCTGTATATATATATCCAAATACACGTAAATCCATCCCTAATCATTTCTTTAAAATAGTCTCATGCCACTACCTTACCCTTCATCAATCTATCACTTCCACAAATACCCTTTCTTTACCTAAAATCACTAAAGCTCTGATACCAAACTCAAATACAAGGGTAGGAATCATTTACATACCTTGAGGGGTCAAGAATCCCAAGAATCACTTTAACTTCAACTTTCTGAGCTTTCCATTCATGGAGAAACCCTAGAAACAACCTTCTTCTTCACAAGCTTGGGTTTACGGGGTCCGGGTCTTGTCAAATCTTCACTACTATGCCATAAATGTTGGGAGAGCAAAATATTAGGGTTGTCTGATCTGGGAATGAGAGAAATAAGACATAAAGTCATGGACCATGTATTTATACTCGGAGAATTAAATGCTTCAGTGCTTAGGTTCGACGAGTGGGTCGACGACCCGTCGACGTGTCGACGGTCCGTCGACGTGCTTGTCGGCCTGACAAGAGTCGGCCCAAGACAAGAGTCGGCCTGACATAGGGGGCATCATCCCGACGGGGATCAGGACAAGAGTCGGCCCAAGAGGGCCAGATCAGCTGGATATTCTGGAGAGTTTCGGAGTGGGCCATCTCAGTAGCAGGGTAGCAGGTATTTTTCCCAGCCAGCATGGAGCACACCCCCCCAGTCCTCGGGTCGGAGACCAGATCATGCAGGGTATTCAGGGGCAGGCCAGAGCTCCAGGGTTTTGGATTCGCAGGTGGACAGAGGTTCTGGTTAGACGGGACCGCCCATACCTCGGTGTCCTCATTGTAGGGGGCGTCACCCTGGAGAATGTTACCGTGCCGCAGGTGCCTGTTATTCTTGCGGCCGTCAAGGCCATATCATGAGAGATTGCCCCTTGTTGGGTAGTTCCAGTAGTGCAGTTCAGCCTGCGGGGTCGGTTGCCGGTTCATCCCCTTCTGTAGCTATGCGCCCTACGGGGCAGGGCATACCGGCACCAGCAGGCCGCGGTAGAGTCCGCGGAGGAGTTTCCAGTTCCAGCGGTCCTTCGAACAACATTTATGCCTTGACTAGTCGATGGGACCCGGAGGCGCCACCAGACGTGGACACAGGTATATTATTAGTCTTTTCTCGAAATGTATATGCATTGACAGGTCTAGGCTCTATTTTGTGGTATATTTTCCCCTTCCAGTTGCTAATAGAGCTGGGATAAAACCCGAATTGATAGAATCGTGTGAAGTAGTTATTTATACGAATGAAAAGTGAGTAGTAAGAATTTAAAAGGCTAACTCCGTAGTCACATAATCAGAAGAATAAAAGATCCTCTCCAGATCGGGTTATACCATTAATATAGTTGGGGGTTACTATATTTGACAACCTTTTTGTATTTCATTTTAAATTTTCTTCCTTTCTTTTGAATTTTCCACAACACCAACCTTCACCACTCTCAATCAACACTAACACCCCCAACTTAGGCTTTTGGGCTCAAATTCACAATTTCATGTTCAAGGAGGGAAAGGTTCAAAAGAGAGACTTTTCATCAAAATAGGGTACAAGCTTGTAATGTGGCAATCAAAGAAAAGGTCGTAGGCTCAAATGGGGTTACTAGTGATATTATTTATGCAATGGTAGGCTAGAAAGACTAAAGAGGCTTTGAATTTTAAAAATCACAAAGATAGCCCAAGGTCATCTCTCCAACCAACATAATCAAAATTAGCATTGAACGACTAACCGGGCAAGTTCTAGATGATAAAAGTAAACACAAGAATTATTCAACAAACACTCACACACATGGCATATGAACTAGTCAAGATGGATCAATTTCACTTCCCAAGCAAGAACAACTAGTGCAATATCTCATAATCCAAAGTAAACACAACTAGTAGGTAAACAGTCATCAAATGAGCCAAAAAGTTGTCACAAAGATCATTCTTTCCTATGCACCTTGCTTTATAACTTTCACAAAACAATTTGGAGGGGTATTCACATTTCAATTTCACATGCAAGAGACTAACTCTATTAGTACCAAACAAGTCAAGATTTTTCACATTTTTCCTCAAAGAAAGTAAAATAAGAAGAGTGACTAATCCACAACATGTCAAAAGAACAAAATTTTCAAAATTTTTGAGCAAGTTTCAAAATATAATGCGCTACCACGTGCCACCCCCAACTATAAACATTGCAGTGTCCTCGCTGCACATTATCAAAACAAAACATAAAAATAGAAAAGGAGAAAGAATTTTTTTTTTTTTTACTCGCTGTCACCACATGCGACGCGACATGTGATTCACATGTATGACATGCGAGTCGCATGTGATGTCACCCGTAATTTTTTTTATTTTTTTTGCACTCACTGTCATCACATGCGACGCGACATGCGATTCGCATGTATGACATGCGAATCGCATGTTATGACACCAGAAAATATTTTTTCGCAGCTTTTACTGGTTTTGGGGGCTGTCTGGGTATCCGATATGCTTAAAACAACTCCAAAAATTCTGAAACTTTGCAGATTAGTCAAAAACCATAAACTAAACTATTCTAAAAAATAAAATTTCAAAAACGATTTAAATTTTTTAAAATGATGGGTTACCTCCCACCAAGCGCTTGATTTAACGTCGCGGCACGACGATTACCTTTACCACTTTTCCTTCCATTTGGAAGATATGAATTTGCGCCCCAACTTTGAATCAAGATACCGGTGATGCTCGTGAGGCGGTGGTAGGAAGTCAAAGAGGCCAACTCTCAGGTGTCGCATTTTGCACTTCTTGGCCCGTAAGTGAGGCATGCCATTTTGTCTTCTTGGCATAGCAAACTTCAAAATGAAAACGCTTTGATCTTCATCTCCAAAATTCTCCATAGGCTCGGTTAGTTCAACTTCCATTTCACTAACCAAGCATAATGTTGAAAAATGGTTGGAATGAGGTCCAACGCGCTCAAATTCCAAATTTGCATGAATTTTGACATCCTTCCCCAAAAATGAACTAGAGTCTTCAAAAATTATTGTATGAACTTTTTCATGCAACTCTAGTATCATTTCTTCAACTTCGGCATCATTCACTATTTTTGGGTTGGTAGGCTGGCAATTTACCATTAGCTCATGAAAATCGATCTTGACCTCTTCTTCATTGGGAACCAACTCAAAACTACAATCCATGGCCCTTTGATATTGAGCATCACATGCCTCAATCTTTGCATTCAGTTCGACCTCCAATTTTTGGATAGCAATTTCAAGTAGCTCCACTTCTTGACTTTGCTCAACATGCATTTTTAGAAATTCTTCCATCATCCATGAAATGCCTTCACGGTGATTTCCATAGGCTTCAAGTTGTTGAGCTTGATTCATTAGCCAATCGTGGCTCAAAATTTCCATTTTGTCAAGATTTTCTTCATTGTGAGAGTCGTCCAACTCTTGTAAAAATCCATCCATGGTGAGATACACCTTTTGGACAGTTTCATCATCTCCATGTTGAACTTCTTCCCACAATTTGGTCAAGACTTGCCCATATTTTTCATTCCTCCCCATTATGCTTTTCAAGATTTCCTCAACTTCTTCTTTCCGAGAATTGGAGATTTCTTCTTCAAGATTTTGCTCTTCTTCTTCAAGTTGAACCATTTCTTCAATTTCACAACTTTCGTTGTGGTCACAAGAACTTTCGGGCTCATCTTGAAAATTTGAAATCTCTTCTTCAACCAATTTATTTTGAGGAGTAGACACTTCCATGACAATTGAGGAATTTGCCTCTTCAAATGAATCATTCATTCTTTTCATAGCTTCTCCATTTTCTAAAATGGATTGTTGGAGGAGCTTTCGCTCTTCCTCCATTTTAGCTTCTCGATCTAAGTATGTTTGGAGCATTGCCATGATGCCTTCATATCCGGCACTTTGTCCTTCACTTGTCATGTCATTGTCCCTATTAAACTCAAAAGCACAACTAGCATTTTCGTTAGAATAACTTGGGGGAGGGGAAGCAAAATAATTGGGACAATCACCCCAATGTCCACCTTGACCACCACATATATTACAAATACTCTTGTTATAGGATTGAGACGGTGCACACATCTCTCTCCCGGGAGCATATTCACAATCTTGCCAAAAGTGGGATCCTTCACAATATGGACATGGGTCATCAAAATATGGATTGCAACCATCAAATCCATTTTCATTCCAAGATGCCATGTTTTTTTTTTAATTTATTTAAGCAAAAGCAAAAACTGGACAGTTTTGCAGAAACAAAAACTGGACAGTTTTGCAGTTTTGCAAAAACTGGTCAGTTTTTTTTTTTTATTATTTTTTATAAAATAAAGCAAAGAAAGTTTGGACCAAAGCAAGTTAGCTTAAATCCCAAACTAACCCAAATACACCAAATTGTTCCCCGGCAACGGCGCCATTTTTTATAACGTCCAAATACACTCCTCAAAGAGAAAGTGTACACGATCGTATGCAATATATTTACCCAACTATGAGTCGGGATCGGTCTCACAGGGAAAAATATGCTAGGCGATTAAGAAAGTAAGGAATTTTCACCAACTAAGCTAAAGCCAAATGATAAACGGTATTTTGGTTTTTTTTTTTGTTTGAGAAAATTATGACTAATGCGAAAATGTAAACTAACCTAGAAAGCAAGTAAAATGATCAATGGCCACAAGCATGGATAATAGGAGATTACACTCAAGTAACGATCCAATGTATTTCACGATTTCACAACTAAGAACGGGTTTATGTTAATAGATAATGATTTCTAAAATCTCATTGAAAGTCTTCCGACCAAATCAATGAATTTCACTCTAAGCTTTTCCAAACCTTAGAGTGTGATATTAGGCACAATCAATTTAACCTCAAGTAACTATCCTCTTCCGAGCTCAAGTTATTAGATGGGTTTAATGACCCAAATCCTTGTTAACTAATCTTTCCCAACCTAGATTTCCTCTTCCAAGCTCAATCTAAGTAAATGGGTGAGTCCTAGGGTTAGCTAATCCCTTTGTAAACATTCAAGAACGAGATTAATTAAAGAAACAATAACCCACTTCATTAGGAATAAAAATCATTCAATACATAAGCATAACAAGAGTTTCAAACCAAACTTTAATCAAGAATATTTTCATAAACAAGATTCAAGTAATGGAATAAATACTACACACTTAGATATACAATACAAAACAAGGAATTGAAGAAAGGATTAAGAAATATCTCATTGAAGTGCTTCCAATCTTCTCCTCCAATAGTGTAGAAAAACCCTAGCCTCCAAGCTTGTAAGAAATGGCCAAAGATGATCTGATTTCCCCCCAAGTTTTCCTTTTATGTTTTCCAATTTTTCCAAGTCCAAACAATGACAAAATAAACCCCAAAGTTTCAATTTTGCAAATCTGTCCCGTTTTTGCAAAACTGTCCAGTTTTGACAGTTTTGCAAAAATGTCCAGTTTGGCCTCTTTTTGACTTTCTTTTCACTTGGTTTCTTCCGATCACTTCTAAATCACATAAAACTGGATAGAGCACCAATATCTCATAAATCAGCTGAGGTGCACCACCTGCGACACAGGATGCGACTCTCGGGTTCCACATGCGAGTCGCATGTGGTGTCGCATGTGTTGCATCATTGTCTTATTTTATTTGGCCATTCTCTGTCAACAGATGCTGCACCACCTGCGACTCGCATGCAGTACCTGCGATTCGCAGGTGGTGCTCTAGTTCATTTCAGCTATCTTGGCTTGTTTTGCTCTATTTTGTTCCATTTTGGTCCATTTTGCTCTTTTATGCTCTCCGGGCATCTTTTCCTACAAAACAACATAAAAACACAAAAAGTAACAACAAAAGTGCTTAAAGAGTCACAAAAACTTAAGGAATTAGCATCGAATATCGCGTAATTTCAGGACTCATCAGTGGGCCCCGCTACGAGAACTTTCTGAAAATTGTTAAGACCCCGACTTACCCTAGCTTATGTGGAAAAGGTCCTGTGAGGCAGTCGACGCAATTATATCAGCATTAACGCATCAAAATGCATGGAAGTTACGAGGTTAAGCGTGCTAGGGCCAGAGTAATCTTGGGATGGGTGACCCCCTAGGAAGTATACCCAACTTTCATAAATATTGATATAAAAGACAGATGGGAACTCTGGGGTAACCTAAAGGAAAATAGAACATACCGAATGGTTAAAAACCTTAAATAGGTCGGGTAGGCTAAGGCACACTCAGCCGGCGAAGAAGAAGAAGGAAGTGCGACACAGTTTTGGAATCAGAATAAGTTTAAATAGTGCTTGAGAATGTATTGTAAGTGAGATGGTAGTAAGTGTGTATGTATACAAATGACTTCCTAGTTATGACTATATCGATTGACAGGTGGGGCCCAGCAGTCAGTGTTGCGATATATGAAAAACATTGACTGAACGGAATCTAAAAGACAAAGCGAAAGATATGGTACAGATGTTACAAGTAGACGGATACTAGTTCCACCACTAGATAAGGCTGGAAAGTCCTAGTACGACGATGTCCGGGAATAGAAAGAAAGCGAGTACGGAAAAGGGGATAAGAATTGTAATGTCTAGAAATTTTGATGGAAAGATAGAGACCTCCCCGAAGTATTATGAGACCTTATAAGGTCAGTTGAACATTCGAGGACGAATGTTCTAAAGGGGGGGGGGGGGAGGATGTTATATCCCGTATTTTTGCGCATTCGAAAAATTTGAAATAATTTTGACTTGTAAGAAATAAGGCCATGTTTTATTTGATTTAATACAAGTGTGATGTTCATGAAATATTGATGTGGAAATATGGAAGAAGGCCGAGGGCAAAATTAGAAATTTCGAAAATTAGTTTCGGGAAGTACCAAATAGGGCCCACAACTAATTGGGCTAGAAAAATCAAAAAAAAAAAAAAGAAACAAAGGCCCAAATATGAGGGGTGGCCGGCCATAGCATGGCCCAACCCATGAAATTAATTAGCCATGTGTTAAATAAATAAAAGGGATCATATTTATCATGAAATGCATAGAACATTCAAGACAAAACAAGAGGAGAGAAACAAGAAGGAGATTCGGCCAACCAAGGAGAAGAAAAAAAAAAAAGAAATTCTAGTCCCTCAATCTTGAGTCCAAAAATTGAAATTTTCTTGTATTCCTACTAAGCTCAAGACCCTCTTCAACGTGGTATAATTTTTAAGGCAAGAAAGTGCTTGTGTTGGCAAGTGGAAATTTCTTGAGAAAGGTAAGATTTTACTCCTTTTGTCTTGGAAGATATATATATATATATATATATATGTGTGTGTGTGTTGTAGAATGAGGAAAGGAATGTACAGTATGAAAAATTATGTGTTACATATCACATGAGCGGGACAGGACCCCGCTATGCCCATAATTATATACACAAAAGAATGAGTACCCAAAAGATATGGCTCTGAAGGAAATGGAGCTCTCTATGAAATCTCCGAATAGGCAGCTATGGATCTAGTCTGTCTCCCTGTGCACCTGCGGGCATGACGCAGCGTCCACAAACAAAAGGACGTCAGTACGAAGAATGTACTGAGTATGTAAAGCATGAGCAACATCGATAAATAAGCATCATGAACAACATATGAAATAGCATAGGAGGGGGGGGGGGGGGGGGGGGGAGACAATAATATCATCGTCATAGCGCTTACCTGCCTTTCGTAGGACTTTCCATTTCTCATACGTATTTGTACACCTACGTCATCATCCGTATTCCATAATAGTACTCGTACCATACTTGTGCTCATATTCCTATACATGTCCTTATTCGTATTCTTATACATAGTCTTATCACATTCATATTCATATTATATACATAGTCATTTCATATACATAGCATTTACATAGCATACCCGACCTCTTAGGATCGGTGTTTCATACATACTTGGCCAACTAAGGCTCAAGGTTACTCATACCTGGGCCTACCAAGGCTTCAGGGTTATCCGTACCATCTGCAGATGTGTGCGCGCGTTTCGTAATTGTATACATACTTTATACATATTCATATACATATATCCTACCCGGCGGTATAAGCTCGGGGTGTCATTATAGCCCTTCATAGGCACATGTAAGTATAATAGCCCGTAGGTACCTTTAGCATCATTATTATTATCATCGTCATTACTATCATCATCATTTTCGCTACATCTATATCTTATGCTTACTCGTCATATGGGGTGTGTAGTACAATCGTAGCACATATCGAGGATCGTGAGCTTATGAGCTCGGAGTGTCAATCGTCTGAATACAACATACTCATATAGAGGATTTAAGAGTTTGGCCAAGGAACCATGCCTTATGAAAGAAGGGTTAGCCTTACATACCTTTTCGTCGGACTATTCTACACTTGCACGCTTCCTTCCAATGCTAGCGTCTATACCTTCATTAATATCATAACAATGGCCATTAGTCATTCACTTTATCCACATTATTTAGATTCCTTAATTTGCCTCTAATTCACCCATACTCATGGTCATAACATCCAACTTCGTCCATTCGTCTAAAGTGTCTAGTTCATGATCTTAGTACCATTTATAATGCATTCATATCACAACACAACAACATTCATGATTCAATTCAAATTATTCCTCAAAATGTCACTATTCATCATTCATGACCTACTTGACTATATTTTCTACAATCCATGTATTTCAACTCTTCAATACCTTAAACATCATGTAAAAATCATGAACCTTACCTTAGAAGTTGTAGGAACAAGCTTTGGTTAATAATACTCCACTTTGAGCAAAACCCTAGTTTTTCTCCATTTGGATTTCTTGACCTAGATGATATTTGATAATGTTCTTACTCTTGATTCACCTTGTTTTATGTTGTTGATCCTTAAATATCCTTGAAAACTTGTATAATAAATGTAGAGAGAGGTTTTAGAGAGAAGTGGTGTAATGTTGTAATGAATTAAAACAAGTCTTGGTCCTCATATTTAATGAATTGAAAATCTGTGCTGAGGTGAATAGTGGTCGTCCATGGAGGTTTACGGTCCGTATTCCAGTTTACGGACCGTCCCTCGTGGTCGTCTTTAACCCTAAGCAGAACCAGAAACTTTGGCTGCATGCATGGTGATTTACGACCATGGTTTACGGGCTGTAAATCACTTTGTCCGTCCACTAGGTCGTTTTTAACCATTTACTCGACTGGCAGAAAGTTGAAGTTTTTGCATGCCACTTTACGACTGCCAGTTCCGTATTCCATTTTACGGTCCGTATTTTGCACTTTACGACCACTGGGCAGTTTTGCGAACTTTCAACTTTTCACATTTCTCGACTTTTCATTCTAATCATTCTCGTCCATATACGCACATTGCTCATGAAACATTATACACTCGCACTCCTCGCACACATCACTAGTTCATTTACTTGCGTACCAACGGAAAATTTTCCGAGGTGTAACATAATACTTATAGAACTCTTTTAAAAACAAGAACCCTTTATGCTTTGCTCGTTATTCAATCATATAATAATCTCGACTATACTAAGCATACTCATATCAAGAAGTGAATAAGAAACGTAAACAAGCTCGAAATAAAGAATAGAATTACCCCAAGATACGTATCATACCTTACTTAGCTCTAGGACATGCCAAAAGAAAGAAAGGTTAGGCTTTACATACCTGTCCCACGTCCAATTAGCTACGCTTATTCGTCCAAGCTTGCTAGTCTACATTCAAGAGATTTGGCATAATCATTAGACTCATCGACATATGCTTGTCTTAGTACTTCAAATGAATTCATTTATATTCTGCCAAAATTTCGGCAGCATTTCCCCTGTAAATACACCATCCCGAGAATCTAACTCTGCCAAATTATCAACAACAATCCGAGAATTCAACTCGGCCAAATTATCAACAACAATACCAACAGTCATTCTAACAATATCAACAACCATTTCAAAACGCATCCCAACGTTAGCAACTTCTTTCTATAAACTTCGACGGCGTTTCATTTATGTTCAATTCATAATTGCTCACATATTCAAGTACTAATCCGAAATCATTCAAACAATATTCAAGAATACTTAAAACAATTCGCATAATATTCAAGATAGTCTAATCAATACTTCACTTCACCCGAAACCTTCCAAATTCAATAAGAACAATAACAACATATTTTCTTTCCTTCCAAATGCAACAACAATACATTTCTTTCTTTTAAATTCATGAACTACGTCAACAATCTACATATTAACAACATCATTCATACAATATAAGAATTCACGCTAGTGTCGCATTAACTTCTTCAACAATCCACAAACAATTAAAATTTCATTTCAAGCCATCAAACCTTCATTTTCTTCATGGAATCCACAACAACTACAATCCAAATACTAAAGAAAATCAATTCATCACATCCTATCAACATAGCCCTATTCGGCCACCACAACTACACACATACTTCATGAATTTCATCCATTTCTACATACTACAACACACACAACCATCCATAACATAAAATAAGATTAATTCTTACCTTTTTCCCTTAATTTCCCTCTTGGCTAGAATTATGGACTTGCAACAAAGAGAGGTCTTCTTACTCCAACAATTATACCACGTTAAAGAGGACCTTCAAATTAGTAGGAATACTAGAAGAAAATAATTTTTGATCAAATTTCTCAAGGGGTCACTATTGGTGAGCTATGCCCGAATGGCCCTTTTCTTTTTGTCTTCCACAAGTTTCTTGAACTCTCTTAAGTTGAAGATGAGAATATGACAAATTAGTCATATATAATACACACATATATAATTCATTTGTTTGGGCCAAGGCTCACTCCCAACTTGGCCGGCCACTTGGCTCATGAATTCAAGCCCACTACTTTTTTTTTGTTTTGTAATTCATGAAAAATTATTCTCCAAATTCCAAATTTGCCCTTCGCCTTCCTCAATATTTCCATGGGCCATCTTGTGAATTTTCCTTTTTACCCCTAGCCTTTCTTAATATTTCCACATCAAAATTATCATAAGCAACTTGTGTGTTAAACAAGATCAAATTATAGCCTTGCCCTTAACTCCCCACAATTATCTTGAATTGTTCGAATGTACAAAATGCGGGCTATAACAATATCCGTGCGTTAGCTGAGCGACGTGATCCTGAGTCCTCCCCTGATATTGTTCCAGGTATATTAATAGTATCCTCTTATGATATGTGTGCATCGATTGATTCGGATCCTATGCTGTCATGTATCACCCCCGTTGTGATGATTGTGTTGAGGTGAAAAATCTGAGCCAATCCGACGATTTGAGATGACTATATTTGTTAGTAACCTAGTGATAGCCAGAATCGTGATTTACGAGTAAGTTGATTGATAGTGAGTGAATATAAATAATATGCGTACGTATATAGATATTGGAATTCTAGACCGAGTGTGCAGGCACGACTTATGAGAAAAGCCCTATTATTTATATCCTTTAATGGTAAGTGATCTTGTGTTGTTCAGTCACGTATCATGTGTGTTCCGATATATGTCCTATTGAGACATCGGACGTGTTTTCTGGATGTGCAGGTTTGGGATTATTATGCTTACAAGAGAAACTCTGTCGAAATTTGACGAGGAATCCTTTCTCGCGAACAAACACAACCCCTACACACACCTAGGAGCACCCCTTCCTGCATATCCATACAAGAACCGAGTAGGCGGGTATAAGCCTCACTCACGGGTATCTGAGAAATTCTTCCTGTTGCTTTTACAGAACTTTTCCTAGAATCTAAAGGATATAAGATATAAGCTTGTGACATGTTCTAACGAGAAGAGATGTTGTGCAACAAGGTAATGGCAGGACGAGATTAAGTTAGGAGCATCATTAACAACTACACGAGATGAGTTAAATACTATTGAATTGATAATAACAGTAGTTATAAGAGCGACATTGATACGGTAAAGAGAAATGCTTGGTAGTACTAAAACATGTCATGGAAGAGAAAGGGTAACCCCAATAGAGTGTGACACTAAATTATTGGTTAGGTGGATAAGTACAAGTAAAATATGATAAGTTTACTAGAAAATATAGTAACAGTACCCGGAGACAGAGGTACGGATACGAAGGGTTATAATGAATGAGAATATGTTGGTAAAATAATTTATATGATAAGTGTAATAAAACTGATTAGAAAGAATAACAGATTGAGTATGCTTACTTCGCAAGATTTATTCTATTTTATGAGAAGGTTTGCAAACGAGGTAAAGAGGTGTCACTCTATAGAGTTGATTATGATCAAGGTATAATGAGAACGTAACAAGAACTGTAATACAAAGCATAGCGAGGAACCGACTAAGGATATGACATGTTCTATGTGAATAAAGAGTGAACGCAAGTATGAAACCAACAAGCGAGCCATAGGGCTATAAATGAGAAAGCTTAAAAAGACCTTGTTAGGGGAAAGTCCAGCGTAGGGATTTCTCAATGACAGAAATGATAGCCAGCAAAAAGGAGGAAGTCAACTTGAAAAGGAAATCAGAAAAAGGTGATTTGGCAAAGTAGTAGTAGTTTGTGATTGGTATAATTAAGAGCATGAGTGATATCTTTAGCTGGATGTAAAAGACCAAGACTACAGAAAGATGAATAACGAAAAAAGACGATTGTTAGGAAAAGGATCGACACAATAAGGATGAGAGGGGATGATCAGAATGAACAAAATAAGTTTTGGTAGCAAAGAATGGATTGTACAAAGGTAGTATATTCTAAAGGACAAAGCGGTACTAAGTTGAGAATAGGGTCCCTCGTGCGAAGAATAAAGGATTGATTATAAAACGGAAGGGAATAAGATAAATCGAGGAGGAACGAATGTAAAGGAATAAGAATGGGAATAGGAATAGAAGGAAATACGCCGCAAAGTACGCGCACTTAAGAAGTAGTCGTGTTAGGATTAAATGAAGATGAATCTCCTATGAATATCCTATACCAAGTTAGAACAAGTAAAGTATACGAAGTAATAAATTGAAAAGAAAGAGATGATCATGAGTTATGAGTTTACCGTACGACGATAAAGCGGTAGAGTAAAGCTATCATCAACGACTAATATAATACAATTATGATTGGTTTTGAAATCGATGTTGAGTGCAAAACAAAAACAAATATATGAGGCATGAGGGGTATTAGTGGCATATGAGACTCAGGCCCTGGAAAACAAAGATGACGTTACAAGTGAACTTTGAACACCGAAGAAAAGGACAAGTGACATTATATGGATCGTATGGATAACTAGACCTACTACTATTGTGAGCATCCCTATTGGACAGAAGTTGTTAATTGGAGCGGATGTAGACACTGACTCGTAACTACTAGATGAGCTAAGAAAAAATACATTCTTGTTCGGATTGCTATATCGGTTGTATTACTTGGTTACAAGACTGCAAGGTGAGTATGTTAAGACGTCACACATGAACGGTTGTAGCTACAGATTATGGGAAACGGTATGAATAAGATGTAGTATAGTGAGGGGTATATGAATTCAAGGTTTGAAGGTGAGGCAACAGATTTGAGAATGGTACAAGTAAAACCCTTAAAGGGGGGAAGCGAATAAAGAGGATACAAGTGGGGATATTGAAGTGATGGACCCTAAGATGTGACAGATATAGACTCTAAAACGAAGAGTAAGAGTTATGCAGAAATAAGTCTAATGACTAGTAAGTAAACGAACACGAATTAAGCAGGCATCTGAGACTGTACGGGAAATCATTCATGAAGACCTTGAACCACGTGACATTAAGAGCAAATAACTCAAGGGGTATTGTAAGGATGGCGATGTTATACCCGAATAAGAGGCAAAGGCACTAAAGGTAAAGTCGTAAGTAATGATATTGCGATTTATAAGCAACAATTAAGAAAGAGACCTATGGTTTTCTATAGTAGAACCTAAGATATGATAATCAAGGGAAAATTAAAGGAAGGAAGAGAGCATGATGAGATAAGTTACTACAGATAGACAAAATAGTTTAGGTATATGTAATCACTGAGCCTAGCCGTGGTCGGGCATGCTATGTAAATGATATGTATATGAATATGACTATGGATACGATATGTACATGAGTACGATTATGAATACAGATACGGATATGAATACATGTATATGTATAGATGTGTATGTACTCGAATCACGCAAGAACAATTATGTAACTTGCCAGTAATTATGCATTGCCAATGAAACCAAGTGGGTACTTAAAAGAGGAGTGAGAGGTAAAACAAGGATAATGTAGTCATGATATTCCGGGTCAGTTGAAGGAAAAATATATGATAAATTGAGTGGAAATGTTGAGTTGGGATTATTGTTAGGGATAAATAGGACAATTACTTGGAATATGACACAAGTACATGCTATACGCTTACTACAGTATCCTTGGGGTGTGACAACTTACAAAGGCAAGAAGATCACTGAATGAAGGGGAAGCTTAGTCCCCGATGCATTATGCCTTATGAGATTGTGTGCGAAATCGGCAAGGTGGCTTATGAATTAGATCTACCTCCTGATTTGGAGTCAGTTCACCCATTTCTATACATCTCGATGCTTCATAAATATGTTGGAAATCCTACTAGGATTATGCCAGTAAATGATGTTCAAGTGACAAGAAAAGTTGATTTATGAAGGGCTACCCATTGCCATATTAGATAGGTAAGTACGGAGATCTCGAAATAGAGAAGTGGCCTCAGTTAAGGTTTTATGGCAGAATAACAACCGAGAAGAATGACTCGGGAAGCGGAAGAAAATATGAAATCCAAATATCCGCACTTATTCCAACCCCAAGGAGAGATTCAAGATGAAACACTAACATTATAAGGTATGTATACATACTTTTCATGCTTTTGGTCGTGTGTGGCCAATTTATAGTTTTATTGTGTTGTGGCCCTGTGAGGCAATATTATTATGGGTTGTTATGACAGGATGGTAGTGCTAAATTACAGTGGAAACTCTGGTGAAACTTTTGTAGAATTCCCGAGTGTTTAACATTCGAGGACGAATGTTCCAAAAGGGGGGAAGAATGTTACACCTTGGAAAATTCCCCGTTAACGTACAGTGAATAGGCTAGCGAAGAGCACGACGTAGACGATGATTTGATAAGTAATAGATAGCATTTTATGATCCTAATCGAGGTTCAAAGACATTTGACGTAATGGAAGAAGGTTGTTAAGGAAAGCAAAGGAAATGTTGCGCGTCGGGTAAGAATTATGAGCGACGAGTTAACGATGGCTGAAAGATGTTTCAGAGACGAGTGATAACGTCCCTTAGATTGGTATTGAGGTGTTAAACAAGTGTCAAGAAGGTTCCATAAGGATTGGAGATCAAACGAGTCAACGAGAAAGAGTTCGGATGAATTGGGCATTATATGACCCAACATACTGGTCGTATAAATTATACTGGCCGTATGTCTGGCCGTATAATTAGCCCAAAATGTCATGCCTCACTGGACCAAACATACGGCCCGTATAAAATGTACGGTATATCTTTGTCGGGACTGATTTCATGATTTAATATAAGGACCCCTCTCTCATTTTATTTCATTTCATTTCACTTCTCCACACACCAAGAAAACTCTAGAACTTTCTCCATTGTTCATCCATAAGAAACCAAGGGAAAACCATGATCAACTACACCAAATCCATAAAATAAAGTGTAGAAACCTAATAAAAGTTCATCTACACCAAGAAAACTCAAGGGAAGTGAGTTAGGGTTTTGATGCAAGAAGAGAAGTTCCACTCAAGGGTTGTTCATCCATCATCTAAGGTGAGTTTTATGATTATTCTTGGTTGTTTAAGGTGTTGAAAGTTAAAAACACTTGGAATGTAGAATGATATAGGAAATGGGTCATAAATGTGTGAATAGTGACATTGTTGGGTAAAGGTTTGGATTGAATTATGAATATTGGTATGTTTTGGTTGTAAGCATATTGTGAATGACATTTAGACCATGGAATAAGTATTATATATGAGAAAACGCAATAGCGAACTATAATCACAATTATGGAGAAATTGAAGAGGAATTGTGAAATGCGGATAATGTAGATGAATGATGATTGTGTTCTATTATATTGTGAATGTTGTTATGAATGTTTGGGAGTTGATATAGAGTATGGGAAAAGTTGTATAAAAAAAGGAAATGCTGCCCAATTTTCTTTAGTTCTTGTAAGCACGTTGAAGTAATCGATTAGCTAATGTTCATGCGACTTCTCTTGAAGGTAGAAACGTGGACATTGAAGGAGAACAAGCAAGTGATAGAATAGTTAAACGGAAAAGGTATGTGAGGCTAGTCCTTTCTTTCTATGGCATGAATCTGATGGTATGATTCTTCTTTCTTCTCCATGAATCGCCTACATTCCGGAAAGCTAATAGTTCATGTTCATGAATAGCTATATGAGATAAGAGACATGTTGCGAGCCCAATAATGATGATGATAAGCTTGAGTCTAAATATTCTAGAGTTCATGATATATTGTTCCTATGAAGTTAATGATATTGTTTGTTGTACACACTCACCTTATATACTATTTATTTCAAGGTGAGGCAGAATACTATTAAGTTAATGATGTCAGTTATTGTATACACTCACCATATATACTATTTCCTTCAAGGTGAGGCAGGATACTTAAAGATGTCCATAATGGAATCGGGGGTTCACGACCTTATGTCACCTCGATAAAGTATGGCTATCTTGGAGTTATTATACATGAATTATGATGAGTATATGTTGATGATATTACACCGTACCTATATGGACGGGCAGACATACACACCACTATAGTGGGCAGCATATACCCCGGACGCGGGAGGCCTGGACGCATGTTAATTATTATCACACGGTACCTATATGGACGGGCAGCTTATACACTTATACATTCATGCATACATGATATGATGATGATTATGAGTAAGTCAGCATGTGTTATCCCTTTTATAAGTGACAGTCATATACAGTTGCTCCTTATTGATGCTTCCTTTATCTCATTGATGTATCATTATTGTTTATACCTCTCATACTCAGTACAATGTTCGTACTGACGTCCGTTTTCTTTGGATGTTGTGTTCATGCCCACAGGTAGACAGGGAGGTGATCTAGATCCAGACTCGTAGGAGCTAGTAGCTGATTTGAGAGCACTCTATTGTTACGGAGGTGCCTTGATTATTCTTTTGTGTATATATGTATATTTTGGGCACGACGGGGTCCTGTCCTGTCCTTATGTCTAGCACTCCAGTAGAGGCTCGTAGATGCGCAGTGCGGGTTATATGGTCTCACGAGGTCACTACTGTTTATGTATGTATGTATGTATATATATATATATATATATATATATATATATATATATATATATATATATTATTTTGATGGCCGAAAGGCTTATGTATATAAAATTAATTATGTTTTCAAATGAAAAATGGTTGTCTTATGATTATGTGTATATGAATGGTAAAGAAGGGTATAATGACTATGAGGAGTAAGGAAATGAGTGGTGCTCGGTGGTTAGTGTCACGACCCAACCCCGTGGACCGTGACTGGTGCCCTAGTTGGACACTCACACACATTCACATACCAAATCGACATATTCACGACTTATTCATACTTTAGCATACTTTAATCTACACAGATACTAAGAACAGACGTCGTCTTAAGCGGCCACGTGGATCAGAAATATCGGACCAAAGCCTGTAGGCTGGCGGAATGCACATCGTCTGAATATACATACATATGCAAACATATGGGCCATTTCGGCCATAATAGCAAACAGGGCCGCTTAAGGCACAGATCACAGACTAAACCAAATAAAAACGACCCATGACCCACAAATATGTCTGCAGACCTCTACAAACCATAACAGAAGCGTATGACAGGACAGGGCCCCGCTGTACCCAGAATAGTCATATAAATATACAAAGACATGTACAACAAGAGATATATACCAAAATATGAGCTCCGGATCGAAGGGAGCACTCCAATGTAGCAGAGTATGTATCCTACACCGGCGGGTCACCAAACTGAGCGTTTGTACCTGTGGGCATGAAACGCAGCCCCCGAAGAAAGCGGGTCAGTACGGAAAATGTACTGAGTATGTAAGGCACAAAATAGAATGAACAGAATCACAAGCACAACAAATCGTACAAAAGATTAGTACAGGAGTAAGTGCAATATGCAAATTAATAAAACAACTTACTGGAACCATATGCCATGCATGCCAGGAACGGTATCCGGCCCCTTACGGGACCCGGGGAACGTGGCGCCCCCTGACTAGGCGCCACACACCTCATACTCCAGATGGTTTACTCCGTAATCTCCATCACACATCATAACTTATACACGGTACCTCGGGAACCAGACATATACCACGAGAACCCGGGGACCGGTCATATCATAATCCATATACACGGTAACCGGGGACGGACATATACCACAGTACCCCAGAACCGGACACATCCTACTCCATATACACGGTAACCGGGGACGGACATATACCACAGTACCCCGGAACCGGACACATCATACTCCGGAATTATATATATATGGGACCCGGCCCCCAAACAAGGGACTCGGTGAACCATACGCACGATACATACCGGCCCGGGACTCGGTGAAAGAGATTATGACACGTGCACTAGCAGAGTAGTGAGAAACTAAATGCATCATAAAACATTTACAAAGACTCGATAGAACAGTCCGAACGATAGGTCATTTAGAAAAGAAATAAGACGATAATTGTAGTACATACCTTTTGGATATTCCGACAGATTATGTCAAAGCAAAACTTTTCGAGACCGTTTGTACAAGCTCGAATATATCATAGAACTCAACGGAATAGTTAGAACAACTATCGTTTAGTAGTCGGAACATTAACCAAAAATTTCCTTTAACTATCGTACAGGAATAAGTCAAATAGAACAATAGGAGAGGATTCGGGAATAGTGGACCCACCTCGGGTCAACAGAGATGGCGTACACAAATTACGTACATTAAGCTTTATGGAGTCACTTATGAAAGTCTTAGTGTCATTCGGTTCCATTTGGGCAAGTTATAAATGTTTATGCAATTGTTTCAACAAGGCATGCAGAATTTAGTTCAATTCTATTGAACGAAAAAGGGTCAAATTCAAACTCGGATTTCTAGGAATAGAATCGTCCCCGTGGCTCGTATCCAAACCTAATGTGTCTAAGACATGCCAAAAGAAGGAAAAGTAAAGCCTTACATACCTTATTTGCCTTTTACGCTTGTCCAAATTCAAATCCGGTTTCCTCCAAAATCTACAATTGGTCACAATTACCAAATGTTAACTATAAGCCTTTAGGAACTAAATCTTAAATCCATACTTGGCTACAGAGATTTGGGCAGCATTTCCCCTATAAATCCAACATCCCCGAGAATCCAACTCGGCCAAAAATACAACAACAACACCCACAGCAATACCAACAACATCCACAATCACTACAAAACACATTTTAACAAATTCTACTCCAACTTCACACTTTCAAACTAATATCAACATTTTCATATTCATTTACTAATTCAAGACCATTCAAATACAATTCGGAAGCATTTCATATCATTCTACAAAGTATACAAAAATTTCACCAAAACCATAATTCACCTGAAACCTCTAACTTTCGACATAAACATTCACAACACATTTTATCTTTCAATTTCATTAGCAACAATCACCATTTGCTCCTTAACAATTTCATTTCCATAATTACATAATTCTACGATAAAATCACAAAATTTCCTACAACAACTTAACAACTAATATTTCATGCAAATTTAAACTAACATCCTTCCAAATTCACCAATCAACACAACAATTCACATCTAGAACTCCACTTCCATAATTACATAAAACTATATTAAAATCACATAATTTCCCATAACCATTTTTCAATAAATTTTCATACCAATTTGAATCATTATTCTTCCATTTCCATCACAAGGCCACAACAACACAATTAACATAACAAATAAAATTTTTACCATCCTTCTCCATCAACACAATTTTCGGCCATACACACATATACTTTATACTCTTCTTAGAGGCTCGTAGTCACGTGTATATGGTTAGATATGTCTGGCCTTGTCGGCCTATATTTTGTATGTCATTTTGTTGGCCTCGTCGGCCCCTGTACATTGTTGTGGCACAGATGCCTATGATGATTAAAGATGTTGTTGTCCAAATGGGACTAGTTGACGAATGAATGGAAATGAATGTATAATTATGTGGCTCACCTAGATGTAAGCATAAGAGTAAGCTAAGAGGGTGCCCGGGTGGGCTAGCACTGGGTGCTTGTCACGGACCCGAGTCGGGTCGTGACAAAAGTGGTATCAGAGCAGTTCAGTCCTAGGGTGTGTCTACGAGCCGTGTCTAGTAGAGTCTTGATTATGGGTGTGTTGCGCGCCACACTTATAAACAAGAAGTTTTGGATATTTTAGGAATGATTGACCTTCTTTCTCCATAAGAATCGTGCGATAGAGCTATGATGTAAGAAATTCTTGTTCCTAAATCATGTGTTGTGTATTTCAGAGATGCCTAAAAAGAAAAAGGCTACAGCAGCCCAAAAGGGCAAGACGGTGGCAGAAAAACGGGCTGAAAGAGCACCGCCACCGGTAGTAGAGAAAGATGAGTCCCAGAGTGCGGTTCAATATCAGTCATCCCAGACAGTGCCCGTCTCTGAGGAGCGTGAGGGAGCCTCAGCCCCAGCTCCAGCACCTCCAACTCCTCCACCAGATGCTTCGGGCCAGGATGTGAAAGAGGACATTAATTTGTTGACCCAGTTGGTTGCGGCCCAGGCTCAGAGGCAAAGTTCAGGGTACGGTGATAGGGTTGTTAGTGCAAGAGCCCGTGATTTCATTACTTTGAACCCTCCGGAATTCTTTGGGTCAAAACTGGAGGAGGATCCCCAGGACTTTATTGATGGTATGCTAAGGACGCTACGGTTGATACATGCTTCAGACACCGAGTCGGTAGAGCTAGCGTCATATAGATTGAGAGATGTCTCGATCCAGTGGTATACAGTATGGATGGCTTCACGGGGAGCCAATGCACCTCCCCCGGTATGGCAAGATTTTGTTGATGTTTTTCTCCGTCATTATATGCCTCCAGAAGCTCGGCGAGCAAGGGCCGATAAATTCTTGAACTTGAGGCAAGGAAGCATGAGTGCCCTAGAGTATAGCCTCCGTTTTAACTCCTTGGCCAGGTATGCTTCGGCCATGGTAGCAGAAATGGGCGACAGGGTACACCGATTTGTAAAGGGCCTAGGGCCCCACCTGATGGACAAATGCTTGACTGCGTCCCTTCAGGACGGTATGGATATTGCACGCATTCAAACACATGCTAAGAACTTAGAGGAAAGCCTACAGTAGCGGAGAAGTGAACGTGAACAGGATAGGGGACATAGCAAGAGGGCCAGATCTTCGGGCCCAATAAGTGAGTCCAGAGGCGGACATAGGCAACAGTTCCCTAGACATTCGGGATATTCTACGACCAGTGCACCTCCACGATTTTCAGGCCAGAGCCTTGATAGATCTACTCATCCCGGGCCGAGTCAGAGTTATTTGGGGTCCCAGTTTAGAGGTGATTCAGGCCAGTCAAGGCCACCTATACCACGATGTTCCTAGTGTGGGAAGTCGCATTGGGGTCAATGCCGATTGGGTTTAGATGGTTGCTATTCATGTGGTCGACCAGGCCATATTATGCGTGATTGCCCCTCAGTACATGGTAGAGTTAGGACCCAACCATCAGGGTCGATAGCCGGATCTTCGGTATCTGTGCGCCCTACGGGGCCAGGTACACATATGCCAGTCGGCCATGGTAGAGGTAGAGGCAGAGCTCCCAGTACTAGCGGTCCTCAGCACCGTATTTATGCTTTGGCTGGACGCCAAGATCTTGAGTCTTCTCCTGACGTGGTCACAGGTATATTATCGGTATTCTCTCATGATGTATATGCTTTGATTGATCCGGGCTCCACATTATCATATGTTACTCTTTATATTGCGGGTCGATTTATAATTGAGCCGGAGTCTATCAAACCTTTTGAGGTGTCTACACCCGTGGGTGAATCGGTAATAGCTAGCCGAGTATATAGGAATTGTGTGATTGTGATTTGTGATCGCCGTACTATGATTGATTTGCATGAGCTAGAAATGGTATATTTTGATGTCATTATGGGCATGGATTGGTTGGCTTCTTGTTATGCCAACGTTGATTGCCGGATGAAGGTGGCTCATTTCTAGTTTCCGGGAGAACCAGTGTTAGAATGGAAAGGAAATACGGTATCACCAAAAGGTAGGTTTATTTCCTATCTAAAGGCAAGGAAAATGATCACAAAAGGGTGCATTTATCATCTAGTGCGAGTTCAAGATGTAAAAGCTGAATCGCCGACTCTTCAGTCAGTTCTCGTAGTGAACGAATTTCCGGATGTGTTCCCGGAAGAGCTTCCAGGCCTTCCTCCCGAACGGGAGATTGATTTTTCCATTGATGTGTTGAAGGAGCAATTGAAGGACTTGCTTGATAAAGGCTTCATTAGGCCTAGTTCATCCCCGTGGGGAGCGCCCGTATTGTTCGTCCGAAAGAAAGATGGCTCCCTGAGAATGTGCATTGATTATAGGCAATTGAATAAAGTAACGATTAAGAATAAATATTCTCTCCCAAGGATTGATGACTTGTTTGATCAATTGCAAGGTGCCAAATGGTTTTCAAAGATTGATTTGAGGTCCGGGTATCATCAAGTGAGAGTTAGGGAGAAAGATATCCCTAAGACAGCCTTCAGAACGAGATATGGTCATTTTGAATTCCAGGTGATGTCATTTGGGCTAACTAATGCGCCAACGGTATTTATGTATTTGATGAATAATGTGTTCAGGTCCTTTCTGGACTTATTTGTAATCGTATTCATTGATGATATTTTGGTGTATTCTAGATCCGAAGCAGAACATGCGGATCATTTGCGTATTGTCCTTGGAGTTCTTCAAACTCGAGAATTGTTTGCAAAGTTTGCAAATGTGAGTTCTGGTTGAACTCAGTGGCATTTTTAGGGCATATTGTGGCAGCCGATGGTATTCGAGTGGATAGTCAAAAGATTGAGGCCATGAAAACTTGGCCAAGACCCACAACTCCTACAGAGGTTCGTAGCTTTCTGGGCTTAGCAGGTTATTACATGAGATTCGTTGAATGTTTTTCCTCTATTTCTACACCACTCACAAAGTTGACACAGAAATCAGCCAAGTTTCAATGCACAGATGCTTGCGAACGTAGTTTCCAAGTGTTAAAGGGTCGATTGACTTCTGCCCCAGTTCTGACACTTCCAGAGGGATTGGAAGGATACGTTGTGTATTGTGACGCTGCAGGTGTTGGGCTAGGTTGTGTGTCGATGCAACATGGCAAGGTGATTGCGTATGCTTCAAGGCAATTGCGGAAACATGAGCAGAATTATCCTACCCATGACTTAGAATTGGCTGCGGTGGTCCATGCATTAAAGATATGGAGACATTACTTATATGGTGTCCACATGGATATTTACACAGATCATAAGAGTCTTCAATACATCTTCAAGCAGAAAGAGTTGAATTTGCGGCAACGACGATGGCTAGAGTTGCTAAAAGACTATGATGTTGAGATCCTGTACCACCCCGGAAAGGCAAATGTTGTGGCTGATGCTCTTAGCCGTAGGTCGATGGGAAGTCTAAGTGATGTACGACCAGAAAAGAAAGAGATGGCCTGTGAGCTTCAACAGTTAGCTAGCCTAGGAGTCTGAGTAGTGGACTTAGGTAGCAGCGGAGCTACTACTCAGAATTCAGCAGTTTCATCGCTAGTAGCGGAAGTAAAACAGCGACAATATGAGGATCCCATGCTAATGCAGTACAGAGATACACTCCCTCAGAAAGAGGAGTCATCGTTTGATATTTCAGGAAATGGAGTTTTCCGATGCCGAGGTAGATTATGTGTCCCTGATGTGGCAGGTCTACACCACCGTATTTTGAGAGAAGCTCATAGTTCCCGTTATTCTGTTCACCCCGGAGCGACGAAGATGTATCATGATCTTAAGTCTATATATTGGTGGAATGGGATGAAGAAAGATATAGCGGAATTCGTAGCTCAGTGTCCTAATTGCCAACAAGTGAAGATTGAACACCAAAAGCCGGGTGGATTGTTGCAAGCTATAGAAATCCCAACTTGGAAGTTGCAAGTGATTAACATAGACTTCATTTCAGGCTTACCCCGTTCTCGACGTAAGTATGATTCCATATGGGCGATTGTGGATAGACTCACCAAGTCAGCTCATTTCTTGCCAGTCAGGACGACCTAAGAGGCAGAAGATTATGCGAAGCTTATCTTAAAGAGATAGTAAAACTCCATGGCGTCCCGGTATCTATTATCTCCGATAGAGGGACTCAGTTTACAGCTAAGTTTTGGAGGTCTTTCCAAGAGGGTTTAGGGACCCGAGTTAGCCTTAGCACGGCATTTCATCCCCAGACCGATGGACAAGCTGAACGTACTATTCAGACTCTTGAGGATATTCTACGAGCATGTATGATAGATTTTGGAGGGAATCGGGATGATCATTTGCCACTCATTGAATTTGCTTACAATAATAGTTATCATTCTAGCATTCAAATGGCGCCATATGAAGCTTTATATGGGCGAAAGTGTAGATCCCCAATTGGGTGGTTTGAAACTGGAGAAACTAAATTGATAGGGCCAGACTTGGTCCATCAAGCTATAGAGAAGGTCAAGCTTATACAAGATCGGTTGTTAGTAGCCCAAAGTCGTTAGAAATCCTATGCGGATAATCGTCGAAGAGACTTGGAGTTCAAAGTGAAGGATTGGGTATTCTTGAAAGTGTCACCAATGAAAGGCGTTATGAGATTTGGCAAAAAGGGGAAGCTTAGTCCCCGGTATATTGGACCATATGAGATTGTGCGCAAAATAGGCAAAGTGGACTATGAGTTGGAACTACCTCCGGAATTGGAGTCAGTCCATCCAGTATTCCATGTCTCGATGCTCCGGAAATGTATTGGAGATCCTACTAGGATCGTCCCAGTAAACGACGTGCAAGTGACAGAGAAATTGACCTATGAAGAGGTACCCATTGCCATATTAGATAGGCAAGTACGGAGGCTTAGAAACATAGAGGTGGCCTCGGTTAAGGTTCTATGGAGAAGCAGTAAACGAAAAGAGATGACATGGGAAGCAGAAAAAAATATGCGATCCAAATACCCACATTTATTTCAGTCCTTGGAAGAAGCCCAAGATGAGACGTCAAGATCATAAGGTATGTATATTTCCTTTTATGCTTTTGGGTCATGTGTGGCCAAACTTTTTATGTTGTTACGTTGTGACCCTGTGTGGCATCGATATTATGGGTTTTTGTGGTAGGATGGTAGCGCCATATTATAAGGGGAACTCTGGCGAAGTTTTTTGTAGAATTCCCCGAGACTTTAACATTCGAGGACGAATGATCCTAAGTGGGGAAAAATGTTACACCTCGGAAACTTTCCCGTTGGTACGCAAGTAAATGAACTAGTGATGTGTGCGAGGAGTGAGAGTGTATAATGTTTCATGAGCAATGTGTGTATATGGACGAGAATGATTAGAATGAAAAGTCGAGAAATGTGAAAAGTTGAAAGTTGGCAAAACTGCCCAGTGGTCGTAAAGTGCAAAATACGGACCATAAAATGGAATACGGTCCGTAAACTGGCAGTCGTAAAGTGGCATACAAAAACTTCAACTTTCTGCCAGTCGAGTAAATGGTTAAAAACGACCTGGTGGACAGACTGTAAAGTGATTTACGGCCCGTAAACCATGGTCGTAAATCACCATGCATGCAGCCAAAGTTTCTGGTTCTGCTTAGGGTTAAAGACGACCACGAGGGACGGTCCGTAAACTGGAATACGGACCGTAAACCTCCATGGACGACCACTGTTCACCTCAGCACAAATTTTCAATTCATTAAATATGAGGACCAAGACTTGTTTTAATTCATTACAACATTACACCACTTCTCTCTAAAACCTCTCTCTACATTTATTATACAAGTTTTCAATGATATTTAAGGATCAACAACATAAAACAAGGTGAATCAAGAGTAAGAACATTATCAAAGATCATCTAGGTCAAGAAATCCAAATGGAGAAAAACTAGGGTTTTGCTCAAAGTGGAGTATTATTAACCAAAGCTTGTTCCTACAACTTCTAAGGTAAGATTCATGATTTTTACATGATGTTTAAGGTATTGAAGAGTTGAAATACATGGATTGTAGAAAATATGGTCAAGTAGGTCATGAATGATGAATAGTGACATTTTGAGGAATAGTTTGAATTGAATCATGAATGTTGTTGTGTTGTGATATGAATGCATTATAAATGGTACTAAGATCATGAACTAGACACTTTCGACGAATGGACGAAGTTGGATGTTATGACCATGAATATGGGTGAATTAGAGGCAAATTAAGGAATCTAAATAATGTGGATAAAGTGAATGACTAATGGCCATTGTTATGATATTAATGAAGGTATAGACGCTAGCATTGGAAGGAAGCGTGCAAGTGTAGAATAGTCCGACGAAAAGGTATGTAAGGCTAACCCTTCTTTCATAAGGCATGGTTCCTTGGCCAAACTCTTAAATCCTCTATATGAGTATATTGTATTCAGACGATTGACACTCCGAGCTCATAAGCTCACGATCCTCGATATGTGCTACGATTGTACTACGCACCTCTTATGACGAGTAAGCATAAGATATAGATGTAGCGAAAACGAAGATGATAGTGATGACGATGATAATAATAATAATGATGCTAAAGGTACCTACGGCCTATTATACTTACATGTGCCTATGAAGGGCTATAATGACACCCCGAGCTTATAACGCCGGGTAGGATATATGTATATGAATATGTATAAAGTATGTATACGATTACGAAACGCGCACACACATCTGCAGATGGTACGGATAACCCTGAAGCCTTGGTAGGGCCAGGTATGAGTAACCTTGAGCCTTGGTTGGCCAAGTATGTATGAAACACCGATCCTAAGAGGTCGGGTATGCTATGTAAATGCTATGTATATGAAATGACTATGTATATAATATGAATATGAATGTGATAAGACTATGTATAAGAATACGAATAAGGACATGTATACGAATATGAGCACAAGTATGGTACGAGTACTATTATGGAATACGGATGATGACGTAGGTGTACAAATACGTATGAGAAATGGAAAGTCCTACGAAAGGCAGGTAAGCGCTATGACGATGATATTATTGTCTCCCCCCCACCTATGTTATTTCATATGTTGTTCATGATGCTTATTTATCGATGTAGCTCATGCTTTACATACTCAGTACATTCTTCGTATTGACGTCCTTTTGTTTGTGGACGATGCGTCATGCCCGCAGGTGCACATGGAGACAGACTTGATCCATAGCTGCCTATTCGGAGATTTCATAGAGAGCTTCATTTCCTTCGGAGCCATATATTTTGGGTACTCATTCTTTTGTGTATAAAATTATGGGCATAGCGGGGTCCTGTCCCGCTCATGTGATATGTTATACTCTTCTTAGAGGCTCGTAGTCACGTGTATATGGTTAGATATGTCTGGCCTTATCGGCCTATATTTTGTATGTCATTTTGTTGGCCTCGTCGACCCGTGTACATTGTTGTGGCACAGATGCCTATGATGATTAAAGATGTTGTCCAAATGGGACTAGTTGACGAATGAATGGAAATGCATGTATAATTATGTGGCTCACCTAGATGTAAGCATAAGAGTAAGCTAAGAGGGTGCCCGGGTGGGCTAGCACCGGGTGCTCGTCGCGGCCCCGAGTCGGGTAGTGACATATTAATGTCCCTAACTTTCGTAGACAGTCTCAGATTGCTTTAAAACGTTCCTAGAGGTTTCTATAATGAATAACGTTCCTAACTTTCATAAGAGAACTCAGATTATTTTGGAAACGAAGCGTAACGATACCCATAATGGATCCATTCCTAGATGTAGGATATCCTGAGTTTTCGACCTCTTAAGCCCGAAGGGGCATTCTCAAGTTGTGTGATTTCATAATGTTGTCTAAATCCCGAAGGGGACGTTAATAAGGTCTTTCTCTTAACTATGCATTTTACATTTAAATTTGTGAGTCTCGAAGGAGACAAATTAAAAGGGTTTGATTGCATACATGACGCCCATAATAGTTTTTTTCTAGATGATTTCATGACACGACTGAGCGTGCTATATAACATTTGGCCTCGTCTTAAGTCTGAGTGTGCTATGGCCTCAGCTGATCACTGAGTGCGCTATGGCCTCAGCTTATGTCTGAGCGTGCTGTATAACACATGGCCTCAATTTACGTTATGCCAATTGAGTGTGCATATGGTTTACTATTGATTTCAAGAAAATTTGTTTTTTTACTAAAGGAAACATAAAGTTAGATTTGAATAATGTCCATAACTTTCTTCTGCTAACTCGGATTGACTTGAAACGTGTGTATGATTTTACTAATGATTTCGAGAAAACTACTTTTATAATAAAGGAAATATAAAGTTTGATTTCCAAAACCACTCCAAAGGGGGTGCGAGATTTTACTATTTAGACTTTCAAAACCACTCCAAAGGGGGTGCGAGATTTTACTAATTATGTTTTTTTTAAAAAAAAAACCACTCCGAACGGGGTGCGAGGTTTTACTATGTCATTCCATTTACGACTTATGTTTACATTTCATGCCATCATTATTATTATTATTATGCCCGAAGGGGCCAGGATCATTATTATTACGTCGGGACCGGCATGCCCGAAGGGGCCAGGGTAGTATTATGTCGGAACTGGCATGCCCGAAGGGGCCATCATTATTATTATGCCGGAAGTGGCTGCCCGAAGGGGCCATCCTTATTATTATGCCGGAAGTGGCTGCCCGAAGGGGCCATCATTATTATTATGCCGGAAGCGGCATACTCGAAGGGGCCATCCTTATTATTATGCTGGAAGCGGCTGCCCGAAGGGGCCATCATCATTATTATGCCGGAAGCGGCTGCCCGAAGGGGCCATCATTATTATTGAGCCGGAAGCGGCCGTCTGAAGGGACTATTGTGATGTTATATTTATACTGTGGGTTCAAGAATTTGTGTATGCTATGTTTATATTGTGTATGCTTGAGATTGTGCGAAGTACTATATGGCATGGTTCAACATGTTGTTCCAGGTACTCCCGGGTTGCTTCTAAACTTGTTTACTGTTATGCTTCTCCCTGTTTATGATTTAGTAATGCTTTACATATTCAGTACATATTCCGTACTGACCCCCTTTCTTCGGGGGCTGCGTTTCATGCCGCGCAGGTGCATACAGATGAGTAGAGGATATTGCCAGAAGATGTTCCAGTTGAATTGGTGAGCTCCATTTCCTCCCGGAGTGTCTCCGAGTCAGAGTACTTACGCTATGGTATTTCGTCTATATTAGAGACTTTGCAGACAGCGTCCTGTGGTATGTTTGTCGAGATGTCGACAGAGTAATGTCAGCTGAACCGTTTGTGTATGTTAAAAGATCATGTATTTTAGATGATTTCAATTGGGTTAAAGTACTTATTTGATTGAAAGTTTTCATAATCTGTATAAAGATAATGACCTCTATTTGGAAAAGTTTCATGTTTTTAAAAGTTTTTGAAATAACAGGTTTTGGTAAAGCGAATGTTTAAGGGTTCACTCGACTCTGAAGAGAGTCGGGTGCCCATCATGCCCTATCAAGATGAGGGTGTGACAAAGTGATATCAGAGCAGGTAGTCCTAGGGGTTGTCTGGAAAGTCGTGTCTAGTAGAGTCTTGTTTATCGGTGTGTTGTGCACCACATCTATAAGCAGGAGGCTACGAGACATTAATAGGGTGTCATTCTTTCTTTCATATCTAATATCGTGCGATAGAGCCCAGTCGTAGGAAATGAAGTCCCTTGTACTAACCTTTGATTTCAGCTAAAGGACGACATCGATAGAAGGAAGCGATCGATGGCATCAGCAGTTACAATGTACAGTGGTAAGTAACGGTGCGGAAGAGGTATGTTGGATAAGGTAAGAATATTGAAATATGATTGAAATGTAAGTTGGGGGATGACAGTGAAGGTGAATATTAGAGATTGAAAACGGCTAAATTAGTAAATATTAAGGAAAAAGACGTGTTACGAGAATGTCTCTGAATCTGTAAGACATCAACTTGCTTCAGATCATGTAATGAAGGTCACGCGAAGCGATGGGTGCGATTATATCGGCATTAATGCACTGGATTTCACCGAAGTTTCAAGGTTAAGCGTGCTAGGGCGAGAGAAATTTTAGGATGGGTGACCCCCTGGGAAGTGTACTAAAGGTTCTACAAATGTAGACATAAGAGACAAATAGGAAGAACATGTGGGAGTACGAAGGACGAGGATAATGAATTGGCGCAGTTGATTAGAAAACCCATGACATGGGATGAGGATTCATGTGAAGACCGAGGAGTTCGATTATAAAGAAAACAGGGTGAAAGATAAGGAATGGACATGAAGGAAAGGACAACTTAAGAGAGATCCTCCCGAAGTATTATAAGACCCCATAAGATCAGTTGAACATTCGAGGACGAATGTTCTAAAGGGGGGAGGATGTTATAGCCCGCATTTCGTACATTCGAACAATTCAAGATAATTGCGGGGAGTTAAGGGCAAGACTATATTTTGATCTTGTTTAACACACAAGTTGCTTATGAAAATTTTGATGTGGAAATATTAAGAAAGGCTAGGGGTAAAAAGGGAAATTCACAAGATGGCCCATGGAAATATTGAGGAAGGCGAAGGGCAAATTTGGAATTTGGAGAATAATTTTTCATGAATTACAAAACAAAAAAAAAGTAGTGGGCTTGAATTCATGAGCCAAGTGGCCGGCCAAGTTGGGAGTGGGCCTTGGCCCAAACAAATGAATTATATATGTGTGTATTATATGACTAATTGGTCATATTCTCATCTTCAACTTAAGAGAGTTCAAGAAACTTGTGGAAGACAAAAAGAAAAGGGTCATTCGGCCATAGCTCACCAAAAGTGACACCTTGAGAAATTTGATCAAAAATTATTTTCTTCTAGTATTCCTACTAATTTGAAGGTCCTCTTTAACGTGGTATAATTGTTGGAGCAAGAAGACCTCTCTTTGTTGCAAGTCCATAATTCTAGCCAAGAGGGAAATTAAGGGAAAAGGTAAGAATTAATCTTCTTTTATGTTATGGATGGTTGTGTGTGTTGTAGTATGTAGAAATGGATGAAATTCATGAAGTATGTGTGTAGTGGTGGTGGCCGAATAGGGCTATGTTGATAGGATGTGATGAATTGATTTTCTTTCGTATTTGGATTGTTGTTGTTGTGGATTCCATGAAGAAAATGAAGGTCTGATGGCTTGAAATGAAATTTTAATTGTTTGTGGATTGTTGAAGAAGTTAATACGACACTAGCGTGAATTCTTATATTGTATGAATGATGTTGTTAATATGTAGATTGTTGACGTAGTTAATGAATTTAAAAGAAAGAAATGTATTGTTGTTGCATTTGGAAGGAAAGAAAATATGTTGTTATTGTTCTTATTGAATTTGGAAGGTTTCGGGTGGAGTGAAGTATTGATTAGACTATCTTGAATATTATGCGGATTGTTTGAAGTATTCTTGAATGTTATTTGAATGATTTCGGATTAGTACTTGAATATGTGAGCAATTATGAATTGAACATAAATGAAACGCCGTCGAAGTTTATAGAAAGAAGTTGCTAACGTTGGGATGCGTTTTGAAATGGTTGTTGATATTGTTAAAATGACTGTTGGTATTGTTGTTAATAATTTGGCAGAGTTGAATTCTCGGATTGTTGTTGATAATTTGGCCGAGTTAGATTCTCGGGGATGGTGTATTTACAGGGGAAATGCTGCCGAAATTTCGGCAGAATATAAATGAATTCATTTGATGGACTAAGACAAGCATATGTCGATGAGTCTAATGATTATGCCAAATCTCTTGAATGTAGACTAGCAATCTTGGACGAATAAGCATAGCTAATTGGACGTGGGACAGGTATGTAAAGCCTAACCTTTCTTTCTTTTGGCATGTCCTAGAGCTAAGTAAGGTATGATACGTATCTTGGGGTAATTCTATTCTTGATTCCGAGCTTGTTTACGATTCTTATTCACTTCTTGATATGAATATTCTTAGTATAGTTGAGATTATTATATGATTGAATAACGAGCAAAGCATAAAGGGTTCTTGTTTTTAAAAGAGTTCTATAAGTATTAATATCCCTAACTTTCGTAGACAGTCTCAGATTGCTTTAAAACGTTCGTAGAGGTTTCTATAATGAATAACGTTCCTAACTTTCATAAGCGAACTCGGATTGTTTTGGAAACGAAGCGTAACGATACCCGTAATGGATCCATTCCTAGATGTAGGATATCCTGAGTTCTTCGATCTCTTAAGCCCGAAGGGGCATTCTCAAGTTGTGTGATTTCATAATGTTATCTAAATCCCGAAGGGGACGTTCATAAGGTCTTTCTCTTAACTATGCATTTTACATTTAAATTTGTGAGTCTCGAAGGAGACAAATGAAAAGGGTTTGATTGCATACATGACGCCCATAATAGTTTTTTTCTAGATGATTTCATGACGCGACTGAGCGTGCTATATAACGTATGGCCTCGGCTTAAGTCTGAGTGTGCTATGGCCTCAGCTGATTACTGAGTGCGCTATGGCCTTAGCTTATGTCTGAGTGTGCTGTATAACATATGGCCTCAGTTTACGTCATGCCAATTGAGTGTGCATATGGTTTACTAATGATTTCAAGAAAATTTGTTTTTTTACTAAAGGAAACATAAAGTTAGATTTGAATAATGTCCATAACTTTCTTATGCTAACTCGGATTAACTTGAAACGTGTGTATGATTTTACTAATGATTTCGAGAAAACTAGTTTTATACTAAAGGAAATATAAAGTTTGATTTCCAAAACCACTCCAAAGGGAGTGCGAGATTTTACTATTTAGGCTTTCAAAACCACTCCGAAGGGGGTGCGAGATTTTACTAATTAATTTTTTTTTAAAAAAAACCACTCCGAACGGGGTGCGAAGTTTTACTATTTCATTCCATTTACGACTTATGTTTACATTTCATGCCATCATTATTATTATTATGCCCGAAGGGGCCAGGATCATTATTATTATGTCGGGACCGGCATGCCCGAAGGGGCCAGGGTAGTATTATGTCGGAACCGGCATGCCCGAAGGGGCCAGGGTAGTATTATGTCGGAACCGGCATGCCCGAAGGGGCCATCATTATTATTATGCCGGAAGCGGCTGCCCGAAGGGGCCATCCTTATTATTATGCCGGAAGTGGCATGCCCGAAGGGGCCATCCTTATTATTATGCCGGAAGCGGCTGCCCGAAGGGGCCATCATCATTATTATGCCGGAAGCGGCTGCCCGAAGGGGCCATCATTATTATTGAGCCGGAAGCGGCCGTCAAAGGGACTATTGTGATATTATATTTATATTGTGGGTTTTAGAATTTGTGTATGATATGTTTATATTGTGTATGCTAGAGATTGTGCGAAGTACTATATGGCATGGTTCAAAATGTTGTTCCAGGTACTCCTGGGTAGCTTCTAAACTTGTTTACTGTTATACTTCTCCTTGTTTATGATTCATTAATGCTTTACATATTCAGTACATATTCCGTACTGACCCCCTTTCTTTGGGGGCTGCGTTTCATGCCGCGCAGGTGCATACAGATGAGTAGAGGATATTGCCAGAAGATGTTCCAGTTGAATTGGTGAGCTCCATTTCCTCCTAGAGTGTCGCCGAGTCAGAGTACTTACTCTATGGTATTTCGTCTATATTAGAGACTTTGAAGACAGCGTCCTGTGGTACGTTTGTCGAGATGTCAACAGAGTAATGTCAGCTGAACCGTTTGTGTATGTTAAAAGAGCATGTATTTTAGATGACTTCAATTGGGTTAAAGTACTTATTTGATTGAAAGCTTTCATAATCTCTATAAAGATAATGACCTCTATTTGGAAAAGTTTCATGTTTTAAAAAGTTTTTGAAATAACAGGTTTTGGTAAAGCGAATGTTTAAGGGTTCGCTCGACTCTGAAGAGAGTCGGGTGCCCATCATGCCCTATCAAGATGAGGGTGTGACAGATATGATACTGGGATCCACTTGGACTGGGCGTCCCTCTTTGGTCTCTATCACCACCTACTAACATCTGTGGCCTTGGCCTTGGGGGGCGTACCGACGATGAAGAGCCAACAATCACTCCCGTAGCCTGAACCTTACCTTTACCAATCCTCCATGGGTAGTCGCGCATAAGATGTCCTGGCCGAGCATTGGTATAACAACCATCCAAGCTCAAGCGACACGGTCCCCAATATAACCTGCGACACTGAGTACATCGTGGTACCGAGGATCTCGTATGACTAGAACCACTCAGAATTCGAAAACTGGAAACTCTGAGACTCTGGGGTCACCAAGAATAAGTAGGTCTATCAAATCTGGGTCTAGGAAACTGCGGAGGAGCACCACTTGTTGAACGAACTGAGTGCCTAGAGAATTGTTTCCTCGGATCACCCCTAAACTCATGATCAAATCCTGAAGAATTAACTCTCTTTCTCCAACCCCTGTCATCGTGGCCTATATCCTGCTGCCGAGCTTGAGCGGCTACTAATTGAGTCAATAAAAGAATAGCCTGTCTCATCTCTTGGCCCGAGGCATCTGGTGGAGGAACGGGGGGTGTTGGAGCTAAAGGTGAGGCTACCCTCTGATCCTCGAAAGTGGGAGAAGAATGGGAAAACCGAGGTAGGGCCTTATTCTGGGGTTCGCCCTCCTCCATATCTATAGACGGCTCCCGTTCAAGCCGTTCCTCAACTACTATCTTGCCCTTCTGGGAAGCCGTGGCTTTTCCTTTCATCGGCTTTGCTGAAATTGTGACGCACAATTAGTGAGGGAATAATCTTATAATACAGCTCTATCGCACGATCTCTTAAGATGAAAGATGGTCATTTTTCATAAATGCCCTGTAGCCTCTTGTTTATTAGTGTGGCACGCAACACACCATAAACAAGACTCTACTAGACATGGCTCATAGACACTTCCTAGGACTGAACTGCTCTGATACCACTTTTGTCACGACCCGACTAGGGCCGTGACGGGTACCCGGGGCTAACCACCAAGCACCACTCATTTCCTTACTCGTCATAGTCATTATACCATTCTTTACCATTCATATACTCATAATCATAAGACAACCATTTTTCATTTGAAAACATAATTAATTTTATATACATAAGCCTTTCGGCCGTCAAAAATATATATACATATATATACATAAACAGTAGTGACCTCGTGAGACCATATAACCCACAGTGCGCATCTACGAGCCTCTACTGGAGTGCTAGACATCAGGACGGGACAGGACCCCGTCGTGCCCAAAATATACATATATACACAAAAGAATAATCAAGGCACCTCTGGAACAATGGAGTGCTCTCAAATCAGCTACTAGCTCCTACGAGTCTGGATCGAGATCACCTCCCTGTCTACCTGTGGGCATGAACACAGCGTCCAAAGAAAACAGACGTCAGTACGAACATTGTACGGAGTATGAGAGGTATAAACAATAATGATACATCAATGAGATAAAGGAAGCATCAATAAGGAGCAACTGTATATGACTGTCACTTATAAAAGGGATAACACATGCTGACTTACTCATAATTATCATCATATCATGTATGCATGAATGTATAAGTGTATAAGCTGCCCGTCCATATAGGTACAGTGTGATAATAATTAACCTGCGTCCAGGCCTCCCGCGTCCGGGGTATAAGCTGCCCATTATAGTGGTGTGTATGTCTGCCCGTCCATATAGGTACGGTGTAATATCATCAACATATACTCATCATAATGCATGTATAATAACTCCAAGATAGCCATACTTTATCGAGGTGACATAAGGTCGTGAACCCCCGATTCCATTATGGACATCTATAAGTATCCTGCCTCACCTTGAAGGAAATAGTATATAAGGTGAGTGTATACAATAACTGACATCATTAACTTAATAGTATTCTGCCTCACCTTGAAAGAAATAGTATATAAGGTGAGTGTGTACAACAAACAATATCATTAAATTCATAGGAACATCATATCATGAACTCTAGAATCTTTAGACTCAAGCTTCTCATCATTATTATTGGGCTCGCAACATATCTCTTATCTCATATAGCTATTTATGAACATGAACTATTATCTTTCCGGATTGTAGGAGATTCATGGAGAAGAAAGAAGAATCATACCATCGGATTCATGCCATAGAAAGAAAGGACTACCCTCACATACCTTTTCCGTTTAACTATTCTATCAGTTGCTTGTTCTCCTTCAATGCCCACGTTTCTACCTTCAAGAGAAGTCGCATGAACATTAGCTAATCGATTACTTCAACGTTCTTACTAGAGCTAAAGAAAAATTGGGCAGCATTTCCTTTGTTTATACAACTTTTCCCATATTCTATATCAACTCCCAAACATTCAGAACAACATTCACAATATAATAGAACACAATCATCATTCATCTACATTATCCGCATTTCACAATTCCTCTTCAATTTCTCCATAATTGTGATTATAGTTCGCTAATGCGTTCTCATATATAATACTTATTCCATGGTCTAAATGTCATTCACAACATGCTTACAACCAAAACATACCAATATTAATAATTAAATCCAAACCTTTACCCAACAATGTCACTATTCACACATTTATGACCCATTTCCTATATCTTTCTACAATCCAAGTGTTTTTAAGTTTCAACACCTTAAACAACCAAGAATAATCATAAAACTCACCTTAGATGATGGATGAACAACCCTTGAGTGGAACTTCTCTTCTTGCACCAAAACCCTAACTCACTTCCCTTGAGTTTTCTTGGTGTTGATGAACTTTTATTAGGTTTCTACACTTGATTTTATGGATTTGGTGTAGTTGATCATGGTTCTCCCTTGGTTTCTTATGGATGAAAAATGGAGAAAGTTCTAGAGGTTTCTTGGTGTGTGGAGAAGTGAAATGAAATGAAATAAAATGAGAGAGGGGTCCTTATATTAAATCATGAAATCAGTCCCGACCAAGTTATACGGTCCGTACATTTTATACGGGCCGTATGTTTGGTCCAGTGATGCATGACATTCTGGGCTAATTATACGGCCAGTATGTTGGGTCGTATAATGCCAGTTCATCCGAACTCTTTCTCGTTGACTCGTTTGATCTCCAATCCTTATGGAACCTTCTTGACACTTGTTTAACACCTCAATACCAATCTAAGGGACGTTATCACTTGTCTCTGAAACATCTTTCAGCCATCGTTAACTCGTCGCTCATAATTCTTACCCAACGCGCAACATATCCTTTGTTTTCCTTAACAACCTTCTTCCATTACGTCAAATGTCTTTGAACCTCGATTAGGATCATAAAATGCTATCTCTTACTTATAAAATCATCATATACGTCGTGCTCTTCGCTAGCCTATTCACTATACGTTAACGGGGAATTTTCCAAGGTGTAACATTCTTCACCCCTTTTGGAACATTCGTCCTCGAATGTTAAACACTCAGAAATTCTACAAAAATTTCACCAGAGTTTCCCCTTTAATTTGGCACTACCATTCTTTCACAACAACCCATAATAATATTGCCTCACAGGGCCACAACACAATAAAACTATAAATTGGCCACACACGACCAAAAGCATGAAAAGTAAGTATACATACCTCATAATGTTAGTGTTTCATCTTGAATATCTCCTGGGGGTTGGAATAAGTGCGGATATTTGGATTTCATATTTTCTTCCGCTTCCCGAGTCATTCTTCTCGGTTATTATTCTGCCATAAGACCTTAACTGAGGCCACTTCTCTATTTTGAGGTCTTCGTACATACCTATCTAATATGGCAATGGGTAGCCCTTCATAAATCAACTTTTCTTGTCACTTGAACATCATTTACTGGTATAATCCTAGTAGGATTTCCAACATATTTATGAAGCATCGAGATGTATAGAACTGGGTGAACTGACTCCAAATCAGGAGGTAGATCTAATTCATAAGCCACCTTGCCGATTTCGCACACAATCTCATAAGGCCTAATGCATCGGGGACTAAGCTTCCCCTTCATTCAGTGACCTTCTTGCCTTCGTAAGTTGTCACACCCCAAAGCTACTGTAGTAAGCGTATAGCATGTACTTGTCTCATATTCCAAGTAATTATCCTATTTATCCCTAACAATAATCCCAACTCAACATTTCAACTCAATTGATAATATATTTTTCCTTCAACTAACCCAGAGTATCATGACTACATTATCCTTGCTTTACCTCTCAGTCCTCTTTTAAGTACCCACTTGGTTTAATTGGCAACGCATAATTACTTTCAAGTTACATAACCGTTCTTGCGTGATTCGAGTACGTACACATCTATACATATACATGTATTCATATCCATATCCGTATTCATAATCGTACTCATGTACATATCGTATCCATAGTCATATTCATATACATATCATTTACATAGCATGCTCGACCACGAAGGTTTGGTGTTTTGCGTGCCCGACCATGGCTAGGCTCGGTGATTACACATACCTAAACTATTTTGTCTATCTGTAGTAACTTATCTCGTCATGCTCTCTTCCTTCCTTTAATTTTCCCTTGATTATCATATCTTAGGTTCTACTATAGAAAACCTTAGGTCTCTTTCTTAATTGTCGCTTATAAATTGCAATATCATTACTTACAACTTTACCTTTAGTGCCTTTGCCTCTTATTTGGGTATAACATCGCCATCCTTACAATACCCCTTGAGTTATTTGCTCTTAATTTCACGTGGTTCAAGGTCTTCATGAATGATTTCCCGTACAGTCTTAGATGCCTGCTCAATTCGTATTCGTTTACTTACTAGTCATTAGACTCATTTCTGCATAACTCTCACTCTTCGTTTTAGAGTCTATATCTGTCACATCTTAGGGTCCATCACTTCAATCTCCCCACTTGTATCCTCTTTATTCACTTCCCCCCTTTAAGGGTTTTACTTGTACCATTCTCAAATCCGTTGCCTCACCTTCAAACCTTGAATTCATATACCCTCACTATACTACATCTTATTCATACCGTTTCCCATAATCTGCAGCTACAACCGTTCATGTGTGAGGTCTTAACATACTCACCTTGCAGTCTTGTAACCAAGTAATACAACCGATATAGCAATCCGAACAAGAATGTATTTTTACTTAGCTCATCTAGTAGTTATGAGTCAATGTCTACATCCGCTCCAATTAACAACTTCTGTCCAATAGGGATGCTCACAATAGTAGTAGGTCTAGTGTCACACCCTAATATCCCTAGGGTGTGATGGGCACCCGACCCCATATCCGGAGCCGAGCGGACCCACAAATTCTTATTACACACATACTTTCTTCGGACTCTGAAAAATCAAATAAAAGTAAAATACATATTAAGCTTTCGAAATCTTTCTTTAATCGTTCTCAAAATTAAACAAAACCTGCAATTATATAAAATTTATTACATAACACAGAATGATATATCGGCTGATGAAGCCGCTTTCAGACTGACAACCAATTCCCACGACTCTGTCTGCAAAGTCTCTAGCATAAATACAGAAATCATAACATACAAACTCTGACTCGGCAACACTCCGGGAGCAAGTGGAGCTTGCCACCTCCGCTAGAACCTCTGCTATAAGACTATGCATCATCTGGGTGTACCTGCGCGGCATGAAACGCAGCCTCCGAAGAAAGGGGGTCAGTACGGAAAATGTACCGAGTATGTAAAGCATGGAATACAGAAATAGAACATACCGGATCAACAGTACAAAGGTAAATACATTATCCTGATTATCAAAGTGCTATTTCCCGATCACTAATCACGTATGCAGATATCATATGTCAGAAAAAGTGCAAACTAGGAATATCAGAATAATTGTTTCCCAATTACAGATCATATGAACCGAAGTCGTATGTCAGAAGAAGTACAAATTCAGAATGTCAGAATGCTGGTTTTCCAGACACAGATCATATATATCAATATCATAGGTCAGAAGAAGTACAGAGGGTACAAAATGCCAGAGAGCTTACTTTTCAAACACAGACCGCGCGTATCAGAATTGTATATCATATATGTGGGTATAACAGATCCCGACCCTCCCGTGAGGGACGCGGTGGACAGAATGGTCAGATGACAAAGACAGATATCATATATGCATGTAACAGATCCCGGCCCTATAGTAAGGGTCGCGGTGAACAGAACTATCAATGCACATCCGAATCATATAACATATATGCAGATAACAGATCCCGGCCCTTTACTGAGGGACGCGGTAAATCATATGTCATGTATGCATGTAACAGAACCCGGCCCTCTGCTGTGTGACGTGGTGAATCACATATCATATGCCATCCTGGCCACCGCCCTGTATCATCATAAACATACATATAACAGAACCCGGCCCGCAGGGGAGAGGGACGCGGTGAATAATGCAAAGAGGTGCACGATAACATAACAGAACCTGGCCCGGGCGCAGTGAATAACATACTGAGGCTTGCACGAACAGAGCAGTGAGAAACACTATGCACACATATCCAGACTCGACAAATACGGACACGTACCGACATTCGAAGATCATAAACATATTCCGAGTCGATCGGAGTTAATATGTGAAAGTTACGAACATTTTTACCACAGAACTTTTACGAACATTTCGAAGCAAATCCAAATGACAGATCAGTTCAAAGGAATCGGACGATAATCATAATATACACATATACCTTTTGGATGGCCCGTAGTGAATGAATTTCCGGATGTATTCCCGGAAGAGCTTCCAGGCCTTCCTCCCGAAGAGGAGATTCATTTTTCCATTGATGTGTTGCCAGGCACCACACCTATATCTATTCCTCCTTATAGAATGGCGCCCGCAGTATTGAACGAGTTGAAGGAGCAATTGAACGATTTGCTTGACAAAGGCTTCATTAGGCCTAGTTCATCCCCGTGGGGAGCGCCCGTATTGTTCGTCCGAAAGAAAGATGGCTCCCTGAATGTGCATTGATTATAGGCAATTGAATAAAGTAACGATTAAGAATAAATATCCCCTCCCAAGGATTGATGACTTGTTTGATCAATTGCAAGGCGCCAAATGGTTTTCAAAGATTGATTTGAGGTCCGGGTATCATCAAGTGAGAGTTAGGGAGAAAGATATCCCTAAGACAGCCTTCAGAACGAGATATGGTCATTTTGATTTCCGGGTGATGTTATTTGGGCTAACTAATGTGCCAGCGGTATTTATGGATTTGATGAATAATGTGTTCAGGTCCTTTTTGGACTTATTTGTAATCGTATTCATTGATCATATTTTGGTGTATTTTATATCCGAAGCAGAACATGCGGATCATTTGCGTATTGTCCTTGGAGTTCTTCGAACTTGAGAATTGTTTGCAAAGTTTTTCAAATGTGAGTTCTGGTTGAACTCAGTGGCATTTTTAGGGCATATTGTGGCAGCCGATGGTATTCGAGTGGATAGTCAAAAGATTGAGGCCGTGAAGACTTGGCCAAGACCCACAACTCCTATAGAGGTTCGTAGCATTCTGGGCTTAGCAGGTTATTACAGGAGATTCGTTGAAGGTTTTTCCTCTATTTCTGCACCACTCACAAAGTTGACACAGAAATCAGCCAAGTTTCAATGGACAGATGCTTGTGAACGTAGTTTCCAAGAGTTAAAGGGTCGGTTGACTTCTGCCCCAGTTCTGACACTTCCAGAGGGATTGGAAGGATACGTTGTGTATTGCGACGCTTCCGGTGTTGGGCTAGGATGTGTGTTGATGCAACATGGCAAAGTGATTGCGTATGCTTCAAGGGAATTGTAGAAACATGAGCAGAATTATCCTACCCATGACTTAGAATTGGCCACGGTGGTCCATGTATTAAAGATATGGAGACATTACTTATATGGTGTCCACGTGGATATTTACACAGATCATAATAGTCTCCAATACATCTTCAAGTAGAAAGAGTTGAATTTGCGGCAACGACGATGGCTAGAGTTGCTAAAAGACTATGATGTTGAGATCCTGTACCACCCCGGAAAGGCAAATGTTGTGGCTGATGCTCTTAGTCGTAGGTCGATGGGAAGTCTAAGTGATGTACGACCAGAAAAGAAAGAGATGGCCCGTGAGCTTCAACGGTTAGCTAGCCTAGGAGTCCGAGTAGTGGACTCAGGTAGCAGCGGAGCTACTATTCAAAATTCAGCAGTTTCATCGCTAGTAGCGGAAGTAAAAGAGCGACAATACGAGGATCCCATGCTAATGCAGTACAGAAATACACTCCCTCAGAAAAAGGAGTCATCATTTGACATTTCAGGAGATGGAGCTCTCCGATGTAGAGGAAGATTATGTGTTCCCGATGTGGCAAGTTTACGCCACCAGATTTTGAGAGAAGCTCATAGTTCCCGTTATTCTATTCACCCCAGAGCGACGAAGATGTATCATGATCTTAAGTCTATATATTGGTGGAATGGGATGAAGAAAGATATAGCGGAATTCATAGCTCAGTGTCCTAATTGCCAACAAGTGAAGATTAAACACCAAAAGCCGGGTGGATTCTTGCAAGCTATAGAAATCCCAACTTGGAAGTGGGAAGTGATTAACATGGACTTCATTTCAGGCTTACCCCGTTCTCGATGTAAGTATGATTCCATATGGGTGATTGTGGATAGACTCACCAAGTCAGCTCATTTCTTACCGGTCAGGAAGACCTATGAGGTAGAAGATTATGCGAAGCTTTATCTTAAAGAGATAGTAAAACTCCATGGCGTCCCGGTATCTATTATCTCCGACAGAGGGACTCAGTTTACAGCTAAGTTTTGGAGGTCTTTCCAAGAGCGCATAGGGACCCGAGTTAGCCTTAGCACGGCATTTCATCCCAAGACCGATGGACAAGCTGAACGTACTATTCCGACTCTTGAGGATATGTTACGAGCATGTATGATAGAGTTTGGAGGGAATTGGGATGATCATTTGCCACTCATTGAATTTGCTTACAATAATAGTTATCATTCCAGCATTCAAATGGCACCATATGAAGCTTTTTATGGGCGAAAGTGTAGATCCCCAATTGGGTGGTTCGAAACCAGAGAAACTAAATTGATAGGGCCAGACTTGGTCCAGCAAGCTATAGAGAAAGTCAAGCTTATACAAGATCGGTTGTTAGCAGCCCAAAGTCGTCAGAAGTCCTATGAGGATAATCGTCGAAGAGACTTGGAGTTCAAAGTGAAGGATTGGGTATTCTTGAAAGTGTCGCCAATGAAAGGCGTTATGAGATTCGGCAAAAAGGGGAAGCTTAGTCCTCGGTATATTGGACCATATGAGATTGTGCGCAAAATAGGCAAAGTGGCCTATGAGTTAGATCTACCTCCGGAATTGGAGTCAGTCCATCCAGTATTTCATGTCTCGATGCTTCGAAAATGTGTTGGAGATCCCACTAGGATCGTCCCAGTAAATGATGTGCAAGTGACAGAGGAATTGACTTATGAAGAGGTACCCATTGCCATATTAGACAGGCAAGTACGGAGGCTTAGAAACAAAGAGGTGGCCTCGGTTAAGGTTCTATGGAGAAGCAGTAAACGAGAGGAGATGACATGGGAAGCAGAAGAAAGTATGCGATCCAAATACCCACATTTATTTAGCCCTTGGAAGAAGCCAAAGATGATACGTCGAGATCATAAGGTATGTATATTTTCCTTTTATGCTTTTGGGTCATGTGTGGCCAAACTTTTATGTTGTTATGTTGTGGCCCTATGTGGCATCGATATTATGGGTTGTTGTGGCTGGATGGTAGGGCCATATTATAAGGGAAACTCTGGCGAAATTTTTGTAGAATTCCCGAGCACTTTAACATTCGGGGACGAATGTTCTTAAGAGGGGAAGAATGTTACACCTCGGAAAATTCTTCGTTGCTACGCAAGTGAATGAACTAGTGATAGGTATGGGTGCATGATGTCCATGAGCAAGAAACGACGTTTGATGACCTTAGGCGAGATTTCAAAGGAATCCGACGTAAGACGAGAAAGTTGGCTAAGATAAAGCAAGGTGAGGTGAGCAATGCATGTGCATGGATGTGGATGATTAAAATGAGAAGTCTAAGAAATATGGGAAGTTGCAGATTCGAAACTGCCGAGTGGTCGTAAAGTGCAAAATACGGACCGTAAATTGGTATACGGTCCGTAAACCTGCAGTCGTAAATTACCATGCAAGACTTCAACTTTCTGCCCAGTTGAGAAATGGTAAAATACGACCAGGAGGACGGACCGTAAAGTGATTTACGGCCCGTAAACCATGGTCGTAAATCACCATGCATGCATCCAAAGTTTCTGGAAATGGTTAAAGACGACCACGAGGGACGGTCCGTAAAGTGGAATACGGACCGTAAACCTCCATGGACGACCACTGTTCACCCAGCACAGATTTTTGCAATTCATTAAATAAGGGAACCAACACTTATTTTATTTCATTACAATATTACACCACTTCTCTATAAAACCTCTCTCTACATTTATTATACAAGTTTTCAAGGATATTTGAGGATCAACAACATAAAACAAGGTGAATCAAGAGTAAGAACATCATCAAAGATCATCCAAGTCAAGAAATCCAAATGGAGAAAAACTAGGGATTTTGCTCAAAGTGGAGTATTATTAACCAAAGCTTGTTCCTACAACTTCTAAGGTAAGATTCATGATTTTTACATGATGTTTAAGGTATGGAGGAGTTGAAATACATGGATTGTAGAAAATATGGTCATGTAGGTCATGAATGATGAATAGTGACATTTTGAGGAATAGTTTGAATTGAATCATGGATGTTGTTGTGTTGTGATATGAATGTATTATAAATGGCACTAAGATCATGAACTAGACACTTTAGACGAATGGACGAAGTTGGATGTTATGACCATGAATATGGGTGAATTAGAGGCAAATTAAAGAATCTAGATAATGTGGATAATGTGAATGACTAATGGCCATTGTTATGATATTAATGAAGGTATAGACGCTAGCATTGGAAGGAAGCGTACAAGTGTAGAATAGTCCGACGAAAAGGTATGTACGGCTAACCCTTCTTTCATAAGGCATGGTTACTTGGCCAAACTCTTAAATCCTCTATATGAGTATGTTGTATTCAAATGATTGACACTCCGAGCTCATAAGCTCACGATCCTCGATATGTACTACGATTGTACTACTCACCCCATATGACGAGTAAGCATAAGATATAGATGTAGCGAAAGTGATGATAATAGTGATGACGATGATAATAATAATGATGTTAAAAGGTTCCTACGGGCTAGCATGCTTATATGTGCCTATGAAGGGCTATAATTAACCCCGAGCCTATGGTGCCGGGTAGAGTATATGAATATATATGTATGTATGTATACGATTACGAAACGCGCGCACACCTCTGCAGATGGTACGGATAACCCTGAAGCCTTGGTAGGGCCAGGTATGAATAACCTTGAGCCTTGGTTGGCCAAGTATGTATGAAACACCGATCCTATGAGGTCGGGTATGCCATGTATATGAAATGACTATGTATATAATATGAATATGAATGTGATAAGACTATGTATAAGAATACGAATAAGGACATGTATAGGAATATGAGCACAAGTATGGTACGAGTACTATTATGGACTAAGGATGATGACGTAGGTGTACAAATACGTATGAAAAATGGAAAGTCCTACGAAAGGCAGGTAAGTGCTATGACGATGATATTATTGTCTCCCCCCCCCCCCCCCCCCCTCCTATGCTATTTCATATGTTGTACATGATGCTTATTTATTGATGTTGCTCATGCTTTACATACTCAGTACATTCTTCGTACTGACGTCCTTTTGTTTGTGGACGTTGCGTCATGCCCGCAGGTGCACAGGGAGACAGACTTGATCCATAGCTGCCTATTTGGAGATTACATAGAGAGCTTCATTTCCTTCGGAACGATATCTTTTGGGTACTCATTCTTTTGTGTATATAATTATGGGCATAGCGGGGTCCTGTCCCGCTAATGTGATATATTATACTCTTAGAGGCTCGTAGACATGTGTGTGTGTGGGTAGATGTGTTTGGCCTTGTTAGCCTATGTTTTGTATATCATTTTTTCGGCCACGTTGGCCCATGTACATTGATGTGGCATAGATGCCTATGATGATATAAATGTGCTTTTGTCTAAATGGGACTAGTTGAAGAATGAATGGAAATGCATGTATAATTATGTGGCTCACCTAGATGTAAGCATAAGAGTAAGCTAAGAGGGTGCCCGGGTGGGGGGGGCTAGCACCGGGTGCTCGTTGCGGCCCGAGTCGGGTCGTGACACCTTCTTTCCGAATTTCATCACACCTATCATGGGTGAAACCTTCAACAAACCCTGCTCACCAACCATGAACTCCAAATCATGAACTTTCGTTCCGCATAACTCTTTTGCCTACTCTGAGCCATGAGGAGTCTCTCCTGAATCAACCTGACCTTGTCCAAAGACTCTCGTAGCATGTTTGTACCCCAAGTCCTAACCTCAAAGGCAAATCAACCAACCAGAGAACGACATCTCGTACTATGCAATGCCTCAAATGGTGCCATCTCAATGCTCAAATGCTAACTATTATTGTAAGAAAACTCCACCAAGAGCAAGAAATGGTCCCCATGACCCCTAAAATCTATCACACGGGCTCGTAACGTATCCTCAAGAACCTGAATAGTCCGCTGGGACTGACCATCGATCTGAGGGTGAAACGCTATACTATGCTCCACCCGGGTACCTATCTCCTTCTGCATAAATCGCTAGAAATGAGACGTAAATTGGGTCACAATCCGAAATGATAGAAATAGGCACCCTATGCAAACGAACTATCTCACGGATGTAGATTCTAGCCAACTTCTCTGAATTGTATATAGTACGAACCAGTAAGAAATGATTAGACTTAGGAAAATGATCCACAATGAACCAAATGGCATCAGAATTCCCCAAGGTATGTGGTAACCCTACCACGAAGTCCATAACAATCCGCTTCTATTTCCACTCAGGTATGGGAATCTTCTGAGTAATTCCACCGGGTTTTTGGTACTGGTACTTCACTCATTGGAAACTCAAACATTAAGATACATATCCTACAATTTCCCTCTTCATACTACACCACCGATAATGCTATTTCATATCATGATACATCTTTGTACTCCCCGGATGAATAGAGTACCTCAAACTGTGAGCCTCTTCCATGATCAATGTAGTCAAATCCCCCACTTGAGGAGCACATATGTGACCCTTGATTCTCAACACACCCTCATCATCTAGAATTGCCTCCTTGGCCTTTCTTTGCAAGACTTTGTCCTGAATTTTACACAACTTTGCATCATCAAACTGTCAAGCCCTAATCTGCTCCAATAAGGAAGACCTTCCCTCCACACATGCTAGAACCTTTCCAGGTCCTGAAATATCAAGTCTCACCATGCTATTCGCCAAAGACTGAACATCCATAGCCAAAGAACGCTCTCCTACCTGTAACCAAACTAGGCTACACACACTCACCACCTTCCAGCTCAAGGCATATGCCACTAAATTGGCCTGACCCGGATGATAAAGAATTGTCATGTCACTGTCCTTAAGAAACTCCAACAATCTCCATTGCCTCAGATTGAGATCATTCTTATTTAAATTGTGTTAAAGACTTCTATGATCAGTAAACACCTTGCAATGCACGCCATAGAGATAATGCCTCCAAATCTTCAATGAAAAAATCATTGCTGCTAACTCCAAATCATGAGTGGAATAGTTTTTCTCGTGAACCTTCAACTGCCTCAAAGCATATGCTATAACCTTCCCTTTCTGCATCAATACACACCCAATCCTGATCCGCAAAGCATCACAATATATGGTAAAGCCCTCTCCCTCCACGGGTAAAGTCAAAATCGGGGTCGTAGTCAACAAAGTCTTGAGCTTTTAAAAGCTCACCTCTTGTAACACTAGTGTAGCAATGATCTCAGGTGGTGCCTGGGTTAGCACCAGCTCCTCCTCCTTAATAGGCTCGTCCTCATGCTCTACCTTCGTGGGACACTGATCTAGCAGAAGCATGACCAGCCACTAGTGCTCGACCTCTGGCCGGTGCTACTCCACGGGGTCTACCCCGGCCCCTGCCACGTGCCACGACCCTAGCAGCAGGTACTGGTGCCTCAACGCTAGACACATCTACGTGTGGTTCATCATCCATGAATGAATAGAATATGAAGTTAGATATTAATTTGATAAAACTAGCATGAAAGGAATGAAGGAATGGAAGTTTCCTAAATGTCGTATAGTCTCTCGAGGATGGGTACAGACGTCTACATACCAATCCGCAAGTCTCTACTAGACCTTGCTCTTGTACTTCTAAGACCTATGAACCTAAAGCTCTAATAACGATTTGTCACGACCCAAATAATGGATCATGATGGCACCTACGTTGTCCCACCGCAAGGCAAATCATCCCCAAGTTGTCAAGTAATTTGTAAAGTAGAGAGGGGAAGTAAATACATTTGAAGCATTATCCAACAGTTTTAATAGTATTTAAATAAAAGTACAGAAAGATAACTTAGTCTTTACAACCCAAAAACTAGTCTAAGTACAAGAGCACTAAATAAGTCTGATACGAGTCCCGGCCTCAGGACAAAATTAAACTATTTGTGGAAATCAAACAGAAAGTAAGTAAAGATGAGACATCCAGGGGCAATGGATCAGCCATGTAGCTCACCCGAAAAGGCTCGGATACTGGGCTTCGGGATCATCCATGAGGTCTCAAACTGGAACAAGGATCGGTATCTACACAAAGTGCAGAAGTGTAGTACAACCATTAGTACTCTGTACGTATCATAGGCCAACAATGAAGGAAACACACATAAATCATTTAAAGACTGAAAACAAACACCAACTAGACTAACACAGCTAAAACCCCTTAGATATAACCAAGAAATCATGCTTCATATAAGACAACAGGTAATCATGTGATCAAATAGGAAGGTAGCATATTGCATGAATGAAAGAATGCAATCCACCAGCAAAAATTTATCCTGGTGCACGTATGCTATAGGCCATGTCATATAGTCAAGACCCATAAGGGACTCGCGAGGTCCATATACCTGTCACTATACCACCCAGGGTCATTTCCCTTTAGACTGTGACCATTGACTGTACCGCCGAAATGTGAGAACCTTACTATACCGCCCGAATTTACCGCCGAACTATGATAACGCCACTCTTACCTTCATCTCGACCTTTTAGACCATCTCTTTTCCACAACTCATCCATCAAGTATATAAGTGTGAATAAATGCAGCATGCATAGTATCTTATGCAAGCAATATCATGAATACATGAAAGGGTTATGCGTATACCATGCCATTACGTAATATCAACTCAATTTCGAGAATGGTTCTTGTTTCATGAATTAGACGAGATGTAAAGTGATGAAGGTATAACGAATCAATAATCACAAGTATTAATCAAATATGGCTATCATATCCCACACAAAAAAAAAAACCATACCAAACTAGTGGATTTATCATCACCTCTAAATGCCCCTAGGCTCAACATGCATTCCCCGTCACGATACATTTATTTTACATTAAATACCAATACAAATACACCGGTACCCACACAAGTGCTCATCATAGTCACTAATATGGGACCCCCTTTCACACCCAATACCGCTTCAGTATTTATACGCTATATACGTCCTCCAATCGGAGCCAAAAAAGTAAATTGTAACCAACCTCGAAAGTCGAGCAGGAGCCAGGAACCCTTAAACATGAGCATTCCCCTTTTGAATTCCCTCTAAATGATTGAATTCTATCAAATATAGATTCTACGTTAACACACGAGTCCATAGACACCCATATTGCTATACTTCCACGCGGAACCCAAAAATGAAGCCAAAATGGCAAAACCCGAGCCCCAAGGGCACAACTAGAATTTTAGTCTAAAATTTGTTTGCTTATAGCCTAAACAGTAAGAATCCTAAATATCATAGAAATCTAATCACAAATGGATCCTCAATTTGATCATTTACACTAAACCCAAAACTATGGAATAACCCTCATTTATAAGTCTAAGATCATGGAAGAAATCATTAAATAATGAATGGATACATGAGGAATACATAAATAAAGGTTATAATCTTACCCCAAGGTTGAATCTTGAAGAAACACTTGATTTCACCCAAGTACGAGCTCTAGAACTTGAGATATGTGAAATGGAGTCTAAATTCGAAGTTGGGGAATTGAATACACTATCAGCGATTACCTCCTACGCGACCGCGAGAGAAGGCTCGGAATCGTGACTCCGGCCTGACCTTACCATCGCGAATGCAGCAAAAGCATCTTGATGCCTAGGCGTGAACCGACCAAGATGTTATATCCCGTATTTTTATACGTCGAGTTATTCGCAAGATAATCGACTTAAGTTAAAGACGGGATCATTTTCGGATACGAAATAGGAACTTTTAATTTTCAATTTTAATTAGAACACAAATTGTTTATAAATTTTATTTAGTATAGAAATATTATTAGAGATTTGGGATTAATTAATTGTGATTAGATTATTAAGTAAGAATTAGTGATTAATTAAAATTAATTAACCTAATTACTATGTGTGGGCCCCACCCGTGTTAATTAAAAAAAATAACAATTCAACAAAATGTTTTTGGTGAGTCATTAGAGGGGGTAGACGTGTCAACATATGGAAAACCATATATAAGCTAGTGGCAAATGAAGAAATCAACATTTGATTTCATTTCACAAAACAAATCAAGTTGGAAAAAATTAAAGCTCCCATGGCTGCTCTCGGCCAGCCATGGTGATTGAGGAGAAAATAAATTGTTGAATGTTTTGATCAAGTTTCAAGTGCATTACAAGTTCAAGGAGGTGGTAGCAACATTAGATATTGAGTTGAGGAAGAAGAAATTGTGAAATTGGAGCAATTAAGTGTAGAAATTCCTCCGAGAAAATTTAGGTAAGATTTTCTTATTTTGTGGTGTAATTGTATTAATAGTGTTGTAATGGAATTATTAAAATTTTATTGGATGAAATTGGAAGTAGGAAAATGCATGAAATTGTTGTTATATGAAGAAATTGTGGGTTGAAAAGGATTAAAAAGGGTTATTGGATTGTTAGAATTGTTTATGGGCTGAATTGTAAGGATTCTATATGAATATTGCTATTGCTGTCATTGTTGGTATTTCTGTGATAACAGGAGGATAATTGGAAGTTCGGGTTAGGCGAATATATAGGGGAAATGCTGCCCGATTTCCGTTAAGTCCTTAACTAATGAAAAACCCTAATCGAGAAAGTATAAGTTAAAGAACGAGTCCTATAGGCGATTGACTGCAGATTTGTGAGCTAGGAAGTATAGTTTACTAACAATAGCGTTACTTTTATATTAAATAGGCTAAAGGGGCGACGAAGCGAACGAGGTTACGGTTGTCACACCCCGATCTTACTAGGGCGGGATGGGCACCCGACCCCATATTCGGAGCCGAGCGAACCCGCTGACTCGTATTACATACATAATCTCTTGGACTTCTTAAATCAGACAGAAATGAAATACATAGTAAAGCTTCCTTTCATTGTACTCAATTCAAATAAGATCTATCATCACATGAAACTCGTAACATGAAATATAGTAACACTTCGGCTGGTGGAGCCGCTTACAATACCGACACTCTATACCCACGACTCTGTCTGCAAAGTCTCTAACTTCGAACAAGACATCATAGCATAGCACTCTGACCCGGCAACACTCCAGAGCAAATGGAGATTGCCAACTCCGTTGGAACATTATCTACTCATCTGGGTGTACTTGCGTGGCATGAAACGCAACGTCCACAAGAAGGGACGTCAGTACGAGAAATGTACTGAGTATGTAAGGCATAAATGATAACATGATAATATGGACAGAACATGAACAACAATATAATAAGGAAATATGGAAGATAAAAGAAAAGGTATGACTGTAACTGCTTGCCTCTTAAGGCGGAATCATGCATGCTCACTTTCACTTTCATGCATACATAAGTTGTCTGAGTCAAATATCATCATTAGCCCGCGTCCGGGGTAATCATCTCACGCCGCCCACTAGTGGTGCTGCCCGTGCCATATAGACACGGTGTTATTATCCATAAGCCGCCCGCCTTAGCGGTGCTGCCCGGCCGTATAGGCGTGGTGTAATCATCCATAAGCCGTCCGCCTTAGCGGTGCTGCCCGGCCGTATAGGCGCGGTGTAATCATCACAACTTAAGCATGCATAAGAGCCCAATCAAAAGCTATAACTCCATCGGAGTGACGTAAGGTCGGTAACCTTCAATTTCATTATGGAATAATCATCATAACTTTGTCTCACCTTGAAGGAACAATTATTATAAGATGAGACTAGCAACGAATAACAACGTTAAGAGAACATGGAATAAGATCATAAGTCTCATAAGGCGTCGCTTCATATACATATGCACATGGAACAAATTTTTAAGACTTGATGGGTACGTACATAAATCGACACCTGAAAGCTCAGAAACAAGTTTCGGGTCATTCCGATTTAGTATAAGAAAGTTATGAGCGTTTGAAGTACAGAACCTTCTACGAACGTTTCAGAAGCCATTTTTGCAAAATCATTCATATCATAGTCATCATAGAAATATGCTCATCCTTGATATCATCATTGTCATTGTGAAACATATCCATCGTTATTGTCATAAGAGCTTACAAAATCATAAACCTCTGTTTTGGTAGAATACGGACACTTTGGAAAAACATTTACGAGTTATCGGGAAGAGAATCATGCCTTAGAATCATAAACATCTAACTTTTGAAAACAAGGAAAATATGGAAGCAATTATGAAATCATAGCATCGGAATCATGCCTTGAAAGAAAGGGACGAGCCTTAACATACCTGCTCCACGTCCTATTAGCTACGTGTCACACCCCGATCTCCCTAGGGTGTGATGGGCACCCGACCCCATATACATATACGTGTGTCATGTACATACATCAGCGTCTATAGCGCTCTGGTTCTTTTATCATATACATATACGTGTGTCATGTACATACATCAGCGTCTATAGCGCTCTGGTTCTTTTATCATATACATATACTTATAACATGCATACAACACGCTCGAGAGTCCAAGAAAACCATGTCCACGTCGGAGTGACGTAAGGTCGGTAGCCTCCGATTACATTATGGAACAATCACAGTCGCTTTGTCTCACCTTGAAGGGACGAGTATTATAAGGCGAGACTACCAATGAAAAGTGTCATTATGAGAAAAACATCAAATAGGGTCATAAGGTATAGTTTCATTTACTTAGAACCTTTAGAGTAGTCATTACCTGTAATAGAATTAAGGTATCAAGATATAGTTTAACATTTTTATATTTTCCTTTTCATAGCAGAACATATCGTCACATATCTACCATAGGCATTTTCTCACTTTGGACTACATCGTTATCATTATAAGATCATATTCATCATTTTAGTCATGGAATCATCTTTGTCGTGCTTGTCATAGACGTATTCTTTTTCTTGGCATCATCGTTATCACGGTAATCATAGACATATTTCCATTAGAATGGTACAGTACTTTCCGTTTAATAATCGGAACAAGGGTCAAAAGTTCTCTTAGATTCAACTTCAAAACATGCCAAACGAGTCAACAAAGGAAAACCGGGAAAAACTGGGCCCACCTCGGGTCAACTGAGGCGGCGTACCAAATTTGTGTACATTTCATTCTATGACGTCACTTATGAGGGTTTTAAGGTAGTCGGGTCCTATTTAGCAAGTTCTAGAGGCTTAGGAAGTTTTTCCAACTTTTTACACCATTTTTAATTCAATTCAACTGAATGGGAAAGGGGAGACTTTAGGCGCGGATTCCGGAGAATAGAATTGTCCCCGCGGCTCGTATTCGACTTATTACGCCTAAGACATGCCATAGAAAGAATGGTGAAGCCTTACATACCTTTTTCCGCTCCTTACGCTTCTCCAAATTCACGTTCCAAATTCGCCAAAATCTACAATTAGGTCACATTTACCAAACCTTAGTTAAAGCATTTGAAAGTTGATTCTCAAAGAAACACTTTGTCTGCCGAAATTTCGGCAGCACTTCCCCTGTAAATACACCATCCCCAAAAATCTAATTTGACCAATTTCAATCAACAACAATCCGGGAATTTGACCCGGCCAAACCAACAACAATACTAGCAATCATTTTAGCAACACTTCAACATTCAATTCTATTCAATTCAATTCAACTCGATTCAATTCAATTCAATTCATATGACTTTCAAAGCACTTTAATCAACATACTACTTCGTCCAACACCCTCCAAATTCATAAACTACATCAACATTCCGCACATTGACAACATTAACCACAATAACACAAGAACTATATGAAAATCACATTATCTCCTCCAACAACTTACAACCGACTCCAACTTCATTTTCAATCATTAAATTCTCATTTTTCATCATAGAATCCATAACAACAACACTAAAATATCAATTAGAGTTAAGGCACCACAACTTGCCAAAGCATACCCCATTCGGCTACAACAACTACATTCATATTTTCATGAAATTTTCCATAGTTTCTATACATTACAACAACAAGCAACATACTACATAGAATTAACTCAATCTTCTCTTCAATACAACATATATACACGGCCAACACTACTCCATACGGCTACCATTCCAACATATTACATTCATGGTTTTTCATTCATTTTACATTATGGATTTCACAACACAACAATCAAACTACCAAATAGAAATCATTCTATCTTTCTACACAACACCCATGCATTCGGCCAACACAAGCACACAACATGTCCATACTTCTCATTCATTTCTATACATCACAACATGCATAACCATCCATAATACATATAAGAAGATTGTAACCTTACCTTTCTCCTTTGATTCTTCACTTGGCTAAAATTATAACCTTGCAAGAATATGTGTTCTACTTGCTCCAACAACTCTTCCATGTCATAGAGGACCCTCCAATTGATAGGAATACTTGAAGAAAAATATTTTCCTCCTTCACACCCTCTTGGCCTTGTTTGGCCGAATTCCCTCCCTTTTTTTTTCCTTTCTTTCTTTCTTTCTCTCCAACTTCTCTAGAGTTTTCATGAGAATTATGACTAATAAGTCATATATATATTTATCTTCCTCCACTTCTACTTATTTATGTTTAGGCCCCTCAATTATGGTCACATGTCTCCTTCATCCTTTTTCTAGAATTTTCTTGAAAATACAAAGAAGACTAAGTGTCTTCTTTTACAAGATTTAGCCCATACATCATTTACAATTTATAATTAGCCCCCATTGAATAATAAAAATGTGGACATACACCACACATGCCACACGGCCAACTTGGAATTTTTTATGAACTTTCTTGAACACTTTGTGAAATTACTATTTTGCCCCTAAGCTTCCACATTGTTACCATGTACCATTTTGTGAATTTCTCTTTTTACCCTTAATCTTTCTCAATATTTCCATACAATAATATCCATAAATAATATCCATAACCAACTTGTACATTAAAATAATTTTTGAAAATAGTCTCGCCCTTAACTTTCCACGACGACTTTGGAATTTCCAAACACACAAGATACGGGCTATAACACTACGCTTAATTGTCCAAGCTCGCTATCGCTAGCCTACGTTCAAGAAGATTGACACCATCGTTAGATTCATCGACATATACTTATCTTAGTCTTTCAAATAAATTCACTTATGATTTGCCGAAATTTTGGCAGCATCTCCCCTGTAAATACACCATCCCCGAGAATCTAACTCGGCCCAAATCATCAATCAACAATCCGAGAATTCAACTCGGCCAAACTATCAACAACAATACCAACAACCGTGCCAACAACATCAACAATCAATTCAAGACACATTCTAACATTAACAACCTTTGTCGTACAATTCAACGACATTTCATTTATATTCAATTCAATTCACATAGCATTCAAAACACCTCAATCAACACACTACTTCACCCGAAGCCTTCCAAATTCAACAAGAACAATAACAACCTATTTCCTTCTTTCAAATTCAACCACAACAACCCAACTTACAATCTTCCAACACATGTCTCACTCCCAAATTCATGAATTATGTCAACAACCCATATATTAACAAATTTATTCTTACAAATATAAGAAACCACACTAATGTCACACTAACTTCTTCAATAATGCACAAACAATTTCAAATTCATTTCAAGCCACCAAACCTTCATTTTACATCATGGAATCCACAACACAACAATCAAACTACTAAATAAAATTAATTCATCACTTCTACACCACCACCTCCATTCGGCCACACCCCCATACTTACATATTTCATGAATTTCATTCATTCCTCACTCTACAACATATACAAAGCATCCATAACATATGAAAAAAAGATTGAATACATACCTTTTTCCACTTGTCTTCTTACTTGGCTAGGGTCATGAACTTGCAAGAATGAATGGTTTTCTTGCTCCAAAAATTTTCTCATGTTAAAGAGGACCTTCAAATTAGTAGGAAAGCTAGAAGAAATAATTTTTCTTGATCAATTTCCATGGCCTCAATTTTTTGAGCCATGGCCGAACCTACTATATTTCCTTTCTCCTTCTTCTTTTCTTTTGTTTCTCCAAGATTCTAGAGTCAAAATGATGAGTTGCCCCTTATTTTGTCATCAATTATATGTATATATATATATATATATATATATATAGCTTCTACCAATACAAGGTGGACACATGTCCCCTTCTCCATTTTTCTTGAACTTTCTTAAAATAGCAAATATGACCATTTGGCTTATAACAAGCTTGGTCCATATATATATATTTATAATTAGCCTTATTAAATAAAAATGTGGACATATACTTATATTCCACACGACCAACTTGGCTTCTTCAACAATTTTCAAGACTTCTTGTGAAATTTCCATTTTGCCCCTAGCCTTCCACAATATTACCATGAGCCATTTTGTGAATTTCCCTCTTTACCCTTAACCTTTCTCAATATTTCCATATTAATAAACAACTTGTATATTAAAATAATTTTGGAACATAGTCTTGCCCTTAACCTACCACAACCACCTTGAAATATCTGAATGTATTAAATACGGGATATAACAACGGTTAACCTGTAACAGGTATGTAAAGTTATCCTTTCTTGCTTTTTGGCATGATCTTTGTGAAGCAAACAGACGACGTATATATGATTCCAAAGAAGTTTTTATTCTTAGAGCCACTAGGATGGCTAATGTTCTTGACTTCCAGAAGCTATTTTATTATGTCTTGATACGTGTAAATGATTCCAGAAGTTCTATTTTGATAAAATCCATAGTGATATTCGACGGGTACTTGATATGACTATTGTCTTGATTTTCAAATGACAGTTCGTTTTGATTATTCTATTGAGTCTCAAATATGATTTAATTTGCATATGGTTGCTCACTACTCTACTCGTGCATGCATCAACATATCTTTCACTGAGTCTCGGGCCAAGATACGTTTTCGTGCACAGTTTCACTGCATTGTTCACCGAGTCCCTCACTAGAGGGCTGGGTACGGTATATATATATATATATATATATATATATATATATATATATATAATGGTGTTATGATGTGATGGCGTGATGGTGTGATGATGTGATGGTGTTATGCTGTGTTATGGCGTTATGATGTGTTTATGGCGTTATGATGTGCTTATGGTGCCAAGGATGGTATGTGGCGACCATCTTCACCGAGTCCCATAATGGGCCGGGTATGATAGATGATATTGACATGCATGATTTATGTTTCAAAAGGGCAAGTGTTTTGGTATTCTGGACATTATACTTGTCTCCTGTACTCCCTATTTCAGTTACGATCCTTTTTACTGTATTTCATGATTTATATACTCAGTACATATCCCGTACTGACCCCCTTTCTTCGGGGGGCTGCGTTTCATGCCTGCAGGTACAGATAGTCGGTTTGGTGACCCGTCAGCATAGGACTTCTACTCAGCTGTCTTGGAGGGCTCCGTTGTTTCGGAGTCTAGAATTTTAGTACAGATCTTATGATGTATATATATATATATATATATATATATATGTGTGTGTGTGTTTATCCAGGGGTACGACGGGGCCCTGTCCCGTCATATTTCACTGTTGATACTCTTAGAGGTCTGTACACATATGTGTGGGTTGTGTATAATTTTTGTTCAGCTGTGTCTATACGATGTGCTATGATATGATGTCCGTCTGTAGTGGCAGCCTTGGCGGCTTGCATATGACATGATATTGATGTGTAGTGGCAGCCTTGTCGGCTTGCGTATCATTTTATGATTTGATCAGTTGTCACTCCTCAGGAGACAGTTTATCTGAATATACATATATGATGACGTTATGAATCGTTGGAGTTCTTTTGCCAGTTTCCATATTGTTCATAGATTCAGTTTGATTATATTTAACAGGTTCATATACGGGTGTCCAGTTCGGGCACTAGTCCTGGCCCACGGGGTTGGGTCGTGACACAAGAACTCCCTTTCCCACCCTTCTTCGTGAACACGATGGTCTCCTCGTGAGTGCGAATGAGGACACCAGCAACTAAACCCCAAAAAATTCTGGTGTCTCCCAAATTTGGAATCGACACCAGAAACTCATCCGAGACCCCTGGAGAAAAACCAAAGATGCATTTCAATCCTAAAACATGCTAAGAATTTTCTAGCGCACTCGGAATTCCCAAAAGTGGCTGTCTTGATCCGGTGTTGATCAAGGTCAACTCTAATTTTCTAAAACACTAGATTCTCTTTTAACGACCCAAAATGCACCCGAGCACCTTGGAACCTGAACCAACAATCCGACTAGGTCAAAAATCACGTTACGGACCTAACGGGACTATCATAATTCATTTCCAGACACATTTACTCAAACAACTATTGGTCAAAGCTTCCCAAAACCAAAACTTAATAAATTCAAAATTAGGATTTTCTTCTTTGATACTTATCTGATTGCCTCAGTAATCGTGCCACTCCTCCCCGCGAGTCAAATATACCATAATAAAGCTAAGCGAATGTTACATCCTATTTTTTTATATGTCGAGTTGCGTCATAAGTTATGTTGATGTAAGCTCGAAGACTGATGATATTCCTAAGGTTGTAAGTGTTTAGTACCATGGTTAGCGGGTGTTGGAAGGATTAGAGGTTCAATGAATCGAAACAAACAATTTTCAGCGAAGCTCCCAACATATGGAGCAACATCCGGATCGTACAATAGAGGTAAGGGCCATGTGTTGCACCTTCTGTTGAAGGGCAAGATTCAGAGAGAACTGCCTACTTATGGCCCCACATACGGTGGGTCTTACGGTCTGTATGCCACCACATGTGGCCGCATGTTGTACCGTATGTGGAAGGCGGTGGAAATTTCCAGATTTATATATTGAGCGGTGCAGTTCATTTTCATTTCATTTTTCACTCTCCTCTTAACCCAAAACACTCCCAAAAACTCTCTAAAGGTTCCCCTACTCATTAGACCAAGATCTATTAGATTATAACACGAATCTACCCTCGAAAACTATGTAGAGATCGGGTAGTTCATCTCTCTCTTCTTGTGGTTGGGCTAGAAGTTCTTCTAAGTTGAAGCAGGCTTGAAGAAGGTGTTATTTTTGCTGATTTAAGGTCAGGTTTCTCTCCCTCTATATCTTTTGTATGTTTATCCAAGTCATAGCTAAGTTGTTGAAGGAGAAAATTGTCACGCCCCGAATTATGGCCTGGGAGTACCACGACACTCGGTGCCTGACTGCATTTAACCGAGCGAACCACATGGCTTGCTGAATCATCATGAGGCATACATGAGCGGAAATATAACGTGAAGTGCATGATGAGATTTTATAAAACATAGTAAGTCATAATATTAAACATAAGTACTTGGTTAAGTCATGAATGCAAACAATATCATAAATGAGCCAAACCGGCTAACCAACTCTGGAAGTCTAACATGACACTTGTCTTGTCTATGGAACCTCTAACATGAGTCTAAAACACGTAACATACTTGCTGAGACAAGTTCCCCAGCATACCTTTAGATGAAAAACTAAATAAAGAAAAAAAATGCCTAAACCCCGAATGAGATGGGGCTCACCAATAAGCTGGTACGTGCAGATCCTAATGAGCAGAGGCGTCGTCTTGTAAATCCATACCTGCTTCGTACAATGCAGGATCCCAAGCAATAAAAGGGGACGTCAACACATTGAATGTACTGGTATGTAAAGCAACTGAAAGAAATAACATGGGACATGGAATAACATGATAAGAACTGAAACTGAAAACCTGGACATGAGCATGAACATGAGCATGGGTACATATATATATATATAACATGAGTAAAACATAATAAGTTGGGAGAGCATTTCATAAACCGACAATATGATATCACCATGTGGGTACGTGCAGTCTGGTACCTCGCTGGACCAGCAGAGCCCCTATACCTTGCCAGGGTATAAGGTGGTAACGTGCCTGATAGATCCCTTCAGTGTAAATTAAGGAATCGTCCTAACTGGGCGGAGCGATCCTTGTCCTACGGTGGCTACGTAGTTTCAGGCTATCTGAGCCTTCTCGGTAACCTGTGCAACTCCTAAAAACATAAACATGATATAGTTGGCTAAGAAGCCTGTGACTTTCATCACATAACTTGTAAATAACTTGTAATCATGATTTCACGAAATAACTTGTAAACATAGTTTCATGAAATAAGTTGTATTTAGCATGTATGTATCTTGAATCATGGCATGAAGATAATTATATAATACAAGTGCATGAAAACTTGTAGACATGTAGGGTATTCATGAAATAATAATTTTTATTTAAAAACATGCATGCAAGAACCCATGGAATACGAGATATGGGTGTTCATGGATTACGGATAAATTCTCAATAATCATATGGAGTTATTAAGAACATAACAACTAGATTATATCACAAAGCTTAATATAATATAGTACATGGACCTAGGGTTATCATGAACATGGCTAGAACCCTAGTTTTTGGATAACTTGCGTGTAATCATGGAAGAAGGGCGTGGGGAAGAACAATGATGTTCCCACACGTAGATAGAAACCCTACATACCTTAATCTCTCCAAAACATGAATTAAAGACTTGAACTTTGCAAAAGAACTCCAAAAGCTAGAATCTTGATCTGTATGTGTGTTTGCTTGAAAACCCTAGGTTAGGAATGATGAATTCTTGATTAGTAATCATGGGTACATGTTAGAATTAACTTGGAATGACTTAGAATTGCTTACCTTAGAGTATCTTGAGTTTGGGAGAGAAGAATTTCGTCCTTAGGGTTTGGGAGAATGAAAAATGGGAACAAAATAAGACCATACCCATTCTAAACGAGTTTTCTGCCAAAAACGGGCAATGTACGTCCTAGGATGTACGGCCCGTACTTGAAAGTACGTCCAATACTCCTTGGACGTACATTGGGTGAAATTTCCAATGAAGATTCTGCTCTGCCACCCTTCAGTAAAATGGCTATAACTCTTTGTACGGATGTCCCTTTGATCTCCACAATATACCTTTGGAAAGGTATTTCAATTATCTACAATTTTTAGGAGAAAGTTTTCTCAAATTACTAACGGACATTCTCGAAAACTGGCCATGAATGAAGATTGTCTCAGATTTAGACGGATTTAGAAGGCCTTAAGGATTTCACTTTTTGGTTTGACTTCAAAACGACTATCTATCGCCCGAAATCATCCCGAAGGGATTCATATAACTAACATGTCATTATAATACAAATATTACCCATTAGGACCTAAATCAAACTTGCGGGATGTTACCGATATGGTTTAGTATGAGAGTACGAGGTGTTACAATATCTCCCCCTTGGGATCATTCATCCTCAAATGATGGGTCGTAGTTAAGAGTGAGACTAGACCTGGCTTGAATACACAAACATGAAGGAACATAACATGAACCATGGGACATGAAATGTCGTGATTACATGGAAATATGAATACTGAAGCATGAGACATGAGCGTTGGATACATGACATGAGCGTGAAACATCAGACATTACATGACATGGGGTATGAAAAGTTACCTTGAGAGTTCTCTGCTTGCTCTTCAAACAACAATGGGTACTTGGATTTCATATCCTCCTTGGCTTCCCATGTATCTTCCTCAACTTTCTGACTTCTCCATAACACCTTTACTGAGGCCACTTCCTTAGTTCTCAACTTGCGAACCTGACGATCAAGAATGGCTACGGGGATCTCTTCATATATCAAACCATCCTTAACTGTTATAGTATCAGCAAGAACAACTAATGACGGGTCTCCTACGCACTTCCTCAACATGGACACATGAAACACTGGATGTACAGCAACCAACTCTTGTGGCAACTTAAGTTCATAAGCTATAAGACCGACCTTTCGCAGAATTCTGTAAGGTCCAATATATCTGGGACTGAGTTTGCCTTTCTTGCCAAATCTCATAACACCCTTCATGGGTGAGACTTTAAGGAACACCCAATCATCAAATTAAAAATCTAAGTCTATTCGCCTCACGTCTGTGTAAGACTTCTGGCGAATCTAAGCCGTTTTCAAACGCTCTTGAATTAACTTGACTTTCTCCATAGCCTGATAAACCAAATCCAGCCCTAACAATTCTGCTTCACCAACTTTAAACCAACTAATCGGTGACCCACACCTTCGCCCATACAGAGCTTCAAACGGTATCATCCCAATGCTAGCATGATAACTGTTATTATAAGAAAACTCAATAAGAGGTAAGGGATCATCCAAATTACCTTTGAAATCTAGGACACATGCTCTCAACATGTCCTCAAGAGTCTGAATAGTACGCTCTGCCTGGCCGTCTGCAGATGAAAAGCCGTACTGAGGTTCACCTTGGTACCCCATCCTTTCTGAAAAGATTTCCAGAAGTTCGCTGTGAACTGAGCACCATGATCTGAAATAATCGACACTGGGGTCCCATGCAATCTGACAATTTAATTAACATACAACTTGGTGTAATCTTCTGCTGAATCTGTGGTCTTGACTGGCAAAAAGTGCGCCGACTTAGTAAGCCGGTCAACAATCACTCAACTAGAGTCATGTTTCTAGCTAAATGAGGTAGACCTAATACAAAGTCCATATTGAACATTTTCCATTTCTAGACAGGAATATCAATATTCTGAGACAAGCCACCAGGCCTCTGGTGTTCGGCTTTCACTTGCTGACAATTCAGACACTTAGCTACAAAATCTGCTATATTCTTCTTCATTTCATTCCACCAATAAATCTCCTTACGATCATGGTACATCTTAGTGGAACCTGTGTGAATGGAATACCTGGAGTTGTGAGCTTCTGACATGATTCTCTCTATGAGCCTATCTACATCTGGAACACATAATCTGCCTCGGTACCTGATAAGTTGGTATTTTACCAATTTATCTCTTCTTTAATCTTATATTTTTGCTATGTTTGCTTGAGAAAATAGTGCATTTAATATCATTTACATCTATTTTACAGGTTTATTTGATTTAGAAGTGATCGGAAGAAACCAAGTGAAAATAAAGTCAAAAAGAGGTCAAATTGGACAAAACTGCACAGTTTTGCAAAACTGTCAAAAGTGGACAGTTTTGCAAAAACAGGACAGATTTGCAAAAAACGGGCAGAACTGCAAAAACGAAAATCTGGGGCATATTTTGTCATTTTTTGGACTTGGAAAAATTGGGAAACATAAAAGGAAGACTAGGGGGCAAAATATTATCATCTTTTGGCAGTTTTCACAAGTTTGGAGGCTAGGGTTTCATCACCAACACCTTGGAAGAGAAGATTTGGAGACACCAATGAGAAATTCTTTACCCATTTCTTCTACTCTTGCTATGTATTGAATATTTTTGTGTGTAGTATTTCATTTCAATACTTGAATCTCGTTTATGGAAATATTCTTGATTAAAGTTTGGATTGAATCTCTTGTTTTGCTTATGTGTTGAATGATTTTATTCCTAATGAAGTGAGTTATTGTTTCTTTAATTAATCTCATTTTGAATGATTCTTAAGGGAGTAGCAAACCCTAAGACTTGCCCATTTATTTCGGTTTAAACTTGGAAGAGGCAAACTCGGGATTAGGAAAGATTAATTAACAAGAATTTGGGGCGTTAACCCTCATCTAATGGAAATCGACCTAGGAATAGGCGACACCACTTGTAGCCATATTCGGGTGTTCTTAATGCTCCTAATTGCTTTAGGGATATTCAATTAGGTAGTCTAGTTAGTCTTCGGAAGAAGCTAATTTAGAGTCATTATCCGAGGCTAAGTAATATAAACTCACCATTATTTGTAAATCATGAAATACATTGGATCGTTACTTGAGCGTAGTTTCCCTTGTATCCATGCTTGTGGCCATTGATCATTTACTTGCTTTCTAGGTTAGTTTACATTTTTGCATTAGCTATAATTTTCTCCAAAAACCAAAATATTATCAAGTGTTTGGCTTAGTGTAGAAAGTGAAAATTCCTTACTTTCCTAATCGCCTATATATTGTTCTCTGTGGGATTCGACCCTGACTCATAGTTGGGTAAATTATATTTGCATACGACCGTGCCCATTCTAATTAATAGGGTGGATTTGGACGTTATCAGTACCTCAAGGTACCGTCATCTCTCCCTTGTTCAAAAGTCATCGTCTTATGCTTGTGAATCCCCTCTCTCAGCTGCAACAAGTAGGGATCACTAAACTGTTTCTCTTTGACTTCAACCACTAAGGAGGAAAGAGCTCTATTCTGAACAACCACGCCGCCATTCTCGGAGTCCAAAAGTCAAACTCCAAGACTAGCCAAACGGTGAACTTCCTTGGTCATAATTCTCTTATATGCATCAACGTGGGCTAAACTCCCCATGGAACGCCGATTAAGAGCATCAGCTACAACATTCGCTTTCCCCGAATGATAGAGAATATCCACATTATAATCCTTAAGCAATTCGAGCCATCTTCTCTGCCTAAGATTCAGCTCCCTTTGTTTGAAGACATATTGCAGGCTTTTATGTTCTGTGAAAATATCAACATGCACTCCATACAAATAATGACGCCATATCTTAAGTGCAAAAACTACAGCTGCCAACTCTAGGTCATGAGTCGGATAATTCTTTTTGTGAACCTTGAGCTGACGAGATGCATAAGCTACAACCTTACCATGATGCATTAAGACACATCTGAGACCCACTCCCGAAGCATCACAATAAACTACAAACCCTTCGGTTCCTTCTGACAGCGTCAAAACTGGAGCAGAAGCCAATCTCTTCTTCAACTCTTCAAAGCTTCGATCACAAGCATCTGACAATTGAAACTTAATCTTGTTCTGAGTTAACTTAGTTAATGGAGCAGAAATAGGGGAAAATCCTTCTACGAAACGTCTATAGTAGCCTGCCAAACCTAAGAAACTTCTTATATCAGAAACTGAGGTAGGTCTGGGCCAACTCGTTATGGCATCAATCTTCTGATAATCAACTTAACACCTTCACCTGAGATCACATGGCCTAAGAACGCCACTGACTTAAGCCAAAACTCACACTTCAAGAATTATGCAAAACGTTTGCGATCTTTAAGAGTCTGCAACACATTATGAGATGTTTTGCATGATCAACCTCATTACGGGAATATACCAAAATATTATCAATGAAGACAATGACGAATAAGTCGAGATAAGGCTTGAAGACCCTGTTCATAAGATCCATGAAAGCAGCTGGCGCATTTGTCAACCCAAATGACATAACAAGAAATTCAAAATGGCCATAACAGGTTCTGAAAGCGGTCTTCGGAATATCAAATTCCTTAACCTTTAATTGATGATAGCCGGATCTGAGGTCAATCTTGGAATAACATTGGGCGCCCTGAAGTTTGTCAAATAAGTCATCTATTCTAGGAAGAGGGTACTTGTTCTTAATGGTGACCTTGTTCAACTGACGGTAGTCTATACACATACGTAAGCAACCATCCTTCTTTCGGACAAATAAGACTGGCGCACCCCAAGGCGAAACACTAGGCCTAATAAACCTCTTGTCAAGAAGATCTTTCAACTGGGCTTTTAACTCTTTTAACTCTGCTGGAGCCATTCTGTATGGCGGAATAAATATCGGCTGAGTATCGGGAAGTAGAACAATTCCAAATTCAATCTCCTTGTCAGGAGGGACTCTTGGAAGATCTTCGGGAAAGACCTCTGTAAATTCATTTACAACTAGGACGGATTGGAGAGTTGGAGTCTGGGCATCTGAATCCTTGACTCGAACTAAGTGGTAGATATAACCCTTAGAAATCATTTTTCTGGCTTTTAAGTAAGAAATAAATTTACCCTTGGGTACTACTGAATTACCCTCCCATTCTATGATTGGCTCATTAGGAAACTCAAATCTTACAACTTTGGTTCTACAACATACCGTGGCATAACATGAAGCTAACCAATCCATACCCATGATTACATCAAAGTCTACCGTTTCAAATTCCGCTAAGTCAGCTATGGTTCTGCGGGGATAGACTAAAACTGGGCAACCCTTATAAATATGTCTAGCTATGACTGATTCCCCAACTGGGGTGGACACCTCAAAGGGTTCCTTCAATTTTTCTGGTTCAATACCAAACTTTTTAGCAACAAAAGGGGTTACATAAGATAAGGTGGATCCTTGGTCAATAAGGGCATATACTTCAAAAGTGAAAATTGTGAGTGTACCTGTGACGACATATGCTCTAGCCTCTGAATCCTGACGACTTGTCAATGCATACAAGCGGTTCTGACCACCATCTGTGTTGCCGGACCTTGCCGTTCCACACCCCTGCTGGATCTGATTGTGACAAGGAGCTGCTAAATTTGTGAAGTGCGTCACATTACCTCAGGTACCCTGTCTAGCCGATGGACAATCCTTCTGAAAATGGCCCTTCTGACCATATCTAAAGCATGTATCAGTACCCACACGACACTCACCTGAGTGTCTCTTATTACACTTGCCGCATATCGGATGGGTATAAGTCGACTGACCCACACTAGCCTGAGAGTAAGAACTTGATGACCTGAAATTCTGCTTCTTATCATTACAAAACTTGGGGACTGCGGCACTTACAGTGGATGGAGCGGGTCCTACTGACCTGTTCTTAAAGAATTTCCTATTTTCGTTCTCGCTGAACTGTCTGGTAGACTTGACCCTCTTGTTGAACTCCTTGTCTTTCTCTTTCTGCAAGGCTTCCTCCTCTTTTAGCCTTGTCTCATTCCCCTGTACAAAAGCAACCATCTTGGAAATAGTCATTCCCCCATTCTGTTCACAGAAATAGGAATCAAGACCTCAAACAAACCTCCTCACTCTTGCCCTCATGTCCGGTACCACATGTGGAGCATGCTTAGCCAGACTGACAAATTCCAAATAGTAGTCCTAAACTGACCTGCCATTCTGCTTAAGCTTCAGAAATTGCTCAGCCTTAGCCTCTCTGACTTCTATTGGCATGAAGTGGTCCAGGAATGCGCTTGTAAATTCATCCCATGTAACGTCAGGTGCATCCTTACCTCTAGATAATTCCCAAGATTCATACCAAGTGTTAGCATCACTCTGCAGCTGATGAGATCCAAAGGTAGCTGCTTCAATTTCTGTAGCTGTCATAATCCTGAAGATCTTCTAGAGAGCATCAATATAGTCTTGAGGGTCCTTGTCTTTCTTTGTCCCCGTGAAGACTGGGGGGTTCATTCTGAGAAAGTCATTAGTCTTAAAATACTCTCCATTATTCCCCGAATTTGACCCAGTTTCCTGACGTAGGGCCTGAGCTGCTACTAGTTGTGTGAGCATGTTGATAGCACTCCTAACATCCCCATCTGAATCACTAAGAGGTGTAACTGTAGGAGCGGTTGGGGCTGTTGTCTGAGTTGGAACAGTCTCTTTGCGAGTTGCTTCTGCAGTAGCCCTCTGGCTGGTGGCTGTGGCCTTTCTGGTGTATTTCCTTTTCGCAGGCATTTTCTGAAAATATGTACATGCAGGAATTAGAAAGGCATCCTGAAAGTACTGCTCTAACTGCACGATCTAGAGTATGAAGGAAGTGAGACAATCCTAAATTTCTTGGTGGTCGACTGTTTATATGTATGAGGCCCTCACACATATAAAAGTGACCCCACTGGACACGGTTTCATAGACTCCCTAAAGACACTTGAACCTAGGCTCTGATACCAAGCTTTGTCACGCCTCGAACCATGGCCTGGGCGTAACACGACCCTCGGTGCCTGACTGCATGTGACCGAGCAAACCATATGGCTTGCTGAATCATCATGAGGCATACATGAGCGAAAATATAACGTGAAGTGCATGATGAGCATTTATAAAACATAGTAAGTCATAATATGAAACATAAGTACGTGGTTAAGTCATGAATGCGAACAATATCATATATGAGCCAAGCCGGCTAACCAACTCTTGAAGTCTACCATGACACTTTTCTTGTCTATGAAACCTCTAACATGAGTCTGAAACACATAACATATTTGCTGGGACAAGGCCCCCAGCATACCTTTAGATGCAAAACTAAATAAAGAAATACAATTCCTAAACCCCGAATGAGATGGGGCTCACCAATAAGCTGGTACGTGCAGATCCTAATGAGCAGAGGCGTTGTCCTGTAAATTCGCACCTGCATCGTGAAATGCAGGCCCCAGGGCAATACAAGGGGACATCAGCACATTGAATGTACTGGTATGTAAAGCAACTGAAAGAAATAACATGATAAGAACTAAAACTAAAAACCTGGACATGAACATGAGCATGAGCATTGGTATATATATATATATATATATATAACATGAGTAAAACATGGTAAGTAGGGAGAGAATTTCATAAACCGACAATATAATTTCACCACGTGGGTACGTGGAGTCTGGTACCTCGCCGGACCAGCAGAGCCCCGATACCTTGCCAGGGTATAAGGTTGTAACGTGCCTGATGGATCCATTCAGTGTAAATTAAGGAATCATCCTAACTGGGCGGAGCGATCCTTGTCCTACGGTGGCTACGTAGTTTCAGGCTATCTGAACCTTCTCGGTAACTTGTACAACTCCCAAAAACATGAACATGATATAGTTGGCTAAGAAGCCCGTGACTTTCGTGAAATAACTTGTAAATAACTTGTAATCATGATTTCACGAAATAACTTGTAAACATAGTTTCATGAAATAAGTTGTATTTAGCATGTATGTATCTTGAATCATGGCATGAAGATAATTATATAATACAACTGCATGAAAACTTGTAGACATGTAGGGTATTCATTAAATAAGAATTTTTATTTAAAAACATGCATGCAAGAACCCATGAAATACGAGATATGGGTGTTCATGGATTACAAACAAATTCTCAATAACCATATGGAGTTATTAAGAACACAACAATGAGATTATATCACAAAGCTTAATATTATATAGTACATGGACCTAGGGTTCTCATGAACATGGATAGAACGCTAGTTTTAGAGAACTTGCTTGTAATCATGAAAGAAGGTCGTGGGGAAGAACAATGATGTTCCCACACGTAGATAGAAACCCTACATACCTTAATCGCTCCAAAACTTGAGTTAAAGACTTGAACTTTGAAGAAGAACTCCAAAAGCTAGAATCTTGATCTTTATGTGGGTTTTCTTGATAACCCTAGGTTAGGAATGATGAATTCTTGATTAGTAATCATGGGTACATGTTAGAATTAACTTGGAATGGCTTAGAATGGCTTACCTTAGAGTATCTTGAGTTTGGGAGAGAAGAATTTCGTCCTTAGGATTTGGGAGAATGAAAAATGGGAACAAAATAAGACCATACCCATTCTAAACACGTTTTCTGCCAAAAACGGGCAATGTACGTCCTAGGATCTACGGCCCGTACTTGAAAGTACGTCCAATACTCCTTGGGCGTACATTGAGTGAAATTTCCAGTGAAAATTCAGCTCTACCACCCTTCAGTAAAATGGCTATAACTCTTTGTACGGAAAGGTATTTCAATTATCTACAACTTGCAAGAAGGAAGTGTTCTCTAATTACTAACGTAAATTATCGAAAACTGGCCATGAATGAAGATTCAGCTCTGCCACCTTCAGTAAAATGGCCATAACTCTTTGTACGGATTTCCGTTTGATATCCACAATATACCGTTGGGAAGGTATTTCGATTATATACAACTTTAAAGAAGGAATTTTTCTCAAATTACTAACGCACGTTCTCGACAACTGGCCATGAATGAAGATTGTCTCAAATTTAGACGGATTTAGAAGGCCTTAAGGATTTCACTTTTTGGTTTGACTTCAAAACGACTATCAATCCCCTGAAATCATCCTGAAGGGATTCATATAACTAACATGTCATTATAATACCAATATTACCCATTAGGACCTAACTCGAACTTACGAGAAGTTACCGATATGGTTTAGTATGAGAGTACGAGGTGTTACAAAAATACGGAATTAATATAAAAAATTATATACGATGTTGTTGTTGTCGTTTGGGCTCTTTAGAAGTTGTTCTAAGTTAATTTGTGGCTGGAAATTGGTGAGTATGATGTGGTTGTTGTTGTAATTGATGTTCTAAATTTAAGGAATGTAAAAGAAATAAGGGAGATGCTGTCCAGTTCACTATAAGACGAGCTTGCCGCTCGATGTATGATGTTTGTGTCATTTGTAACTTGACGCTAGTATCGTTATGTTCCTTGTAGATTAAGACATAGAGGAGGTTTTTCATGGTAGTAGTAGGAGGTTGGCATTAAAGGTATGTTAAGGCTATCCTCTCTATATTTTGGCTTGAATCACGAAACGTAAACGAACGTCCGATCAAAATGACTCCATTCTTGATAGTTATAAGTGTTCATATTCTTCATTCTATTGAAATGTTACCTAAATCATGTTTATCATGTTCTTGAGTTCTTACTGAGATTTATGTTAATGAGTTAGCTTACATAACACCATTAGGAGGTTTATTGACCTTACGTCACTTCGATGGGTTCAAAATTTCGTTCTAATATTCCTCATGCATGTATATATGTCACGACTAAACTAGAGGGCCGCGACAGGAACCTGGAGCTAACCTACCGAGCACCTTCAAACGTCCATCTCATAATCACATTGTCACGACCCAACTCAGCCAAGTCGTGTGGACACCTACCTTTTCTTCCTCAGTAGGCGAACCCTCAACCCAACAATGGCAAAAACACAACAATTAATTAAATAAGAGGAAGAAATAAAATCACGTAAGTCTGACAGTAATAATATAAAAAAATATACGGAAGTACGAAAATACACCCTAGAGTCTGATCTAATCCATACAAGAGCATCTAACTAGAATCTACGAGTCTGGAATATCAATAATACATCAACACTGAATATGTCTCGGAATAGAAAAAAGACATAACTAAGAAGATTCCTCAAGGCAACGGACGTCTCATGCTCACCCTGTAGACTCTAAGCAAATCTCGGAGCGACTATCAGCCACGAGAAACAGAAGTAGATCCAACCTCGAATTCTGCATTCATAAAAGAATGCAGCAAGTGCATGTCAGTACAAAAAACAGTACTGGCAGGTACCATAGGCCGACTAAGTATAATTAACATAATTCAGACAATAAAGAAATATAAGTAGATAAATCAACAAGTATAAGTCAAACACAAGCCAGAACCAAGTACACGTCATCACCTAGGTTGAAGAATCTAAACCCAAGTGTGCCAAGTCTCAATATATCCAATCTGAAACTATACAACACAAGTAAATGATCAGATCATCACAATAGAAGACATAATGCAATGCAATGCAATGATGTATGAATGCAAATGCAATGCAATGTTGTGTACACATGTACTCCAGAAGGAAGTATCGACGTCTCGGTAGCACAACCCATGGGGGACTCGCGAAGTCCATGCGCCTCATGGTTCTGGCACAAACCTCGGCAATCGTGTCACTCAATCCACGATTTCGGGACAACCCTCAGATATCGGACTATCACGTCTGTTACATCCCGTATTTTTATGCATTGGAAAGCGTGCGAGTTAAATGACATTGGTAACAGAAGAGAGGTTATCCCTCAAGCTCATAGGTTGTTAGAGTGATGGTACAGATGTATTGAATGGATTAGAAGTCAAGTGAATTGGATAAAATAATTTTCATTAAGGTTCAACGTTTATTTGAATGAAATACGGTCCCAGCTATAATACCCCGTATTTTTGGACTAGGAAATTGAACCGCCAAAAATGAGCAAATTTACTCGATCCCGGAGGATTTAGTCATATTCAAGTATGAGAATCAAGAGAACAATGTGTAAAAGGAATGAAGTCCCGAAATTAATTAAGACTCGAAAGTGAATGACGGTGATTGAGAATAATATTTTATGTGTACCAAAAGGGACTATGGACTAGTGCTATATCACATAATTGTGATAATAAGTATATGAAGTGTATTAAAAATAATTGTATTAAAGTGAATTGAGATCAAGAAATTAATTATGAGTGTAAGTGGTAAAGGATAGTGGAGATAAAGAGATTGAATAAATTAATTAATTAATAAGTGGTGAATGACACCACCTCTCCATGTGGCAGCCGAAGGGCTAGCAATGATAACCCACTTTGGCATATTTATAAGAATGACACCTATATGACAAATGCCTTATTTTAAAGGAACGGATAAAGGGTGGTGGACTTCATGGTCAATAATGAGAAGACATATTCATCATTACTTCTTTTGTGGTAAAAGTGTTATGCTTACATGGAGAATTGATTCAATTCCAAGTTGCTTTATACAAAGAAATACACGTCTTAGGCAGATTCTCAAGGAACCTTAGCTTATTCAATTTAGGTATAAGTATACGAAATTCCAATGTTCACAATAGCTGAAACATCTATTTTTGGTAGCAACGTAAGTTTCAATTTTGGAGAAGTATATTATAATTTTTCTAAAGAACAACACGCGGGTTTCGCTCACCGCTTCGATCTCGTTATTCCACTTTGTCGTGCTGACGAATCCGGGTTTTCTTCAAAGTGAAGTAAGGTGGAAGAAGAATACTTCTTTGCATATAAGGTAAGAAATCCTCTCTCCTAGGTATATTTAAATTCATCCAAGTCATAGTTAAATTGTGAGATGAAAACTACGGAATTAATTGCGGAAATCGGATAAATTGTTATTGTTATCATATGGACTGTTTGGTGGTTGTTATAAATTGTTGGTGTGCTGGAATATCGTGGAATTGGCTGTGGTTGTTGTGGTTGTGCTTGTTGTTATACTACGTATACACGAAAATAAAGAAGTGTATACAAATATCGGTATAGGAATGTGTATTGGGCTGTTTTGGAAGTGATTTAAGAATGAATTTGATTTTATTGGGATATGTATTTGTTGATATCGTTATTGGTATTGTGATTGATATTTTGAATAAATTAGAATAATGAGAATTATTAAGTTTTTAAGGAAGATGCTACCCGAATATCGTTAGATTTCTAAGTAATTAAGGATTTGTTTGAAAGAGTATCCTAATTTGATTATTGGCACATTTGGTATTGTTTGTAGATCAGTGAAGCCCGAGACCTAAGTTAAGACTAACTTGAGAAGCGACAAGGTATGTAAAGCTATCCTTTCTTTCTTTTTGGGATGATCCTTATCATATGAATGAACACAGTGAGCAAGCAAGTTCCAAAGACTCTATTCTTAGAGAGTGTAGAGATATTTGTATCGTTGGCCTCCTATGTTTTATGTCCATAACTCCTAGAGACTTTTCATATTAGCTTCTTATGTCACCAGAGGGGTTCAGAGTATTCTTTTCCGAGTTTTCCATGCATTTATACGTATTATATTATATATGGATCGGGTTGTACGTTCCTCGGCACTAACATATTATATTATATATGGATCGGGCCTTACGTTCCTCGGCACTAACATATTATATTATATTTATGGATCGGGCCGTACGTTCCTCGGTACTAACATATTATATTATATATAGATCGGGTCGTACGTTCCTCGGCACTAACATATTATATTATATATGAATCGGGTCGTACGTTCCTCTGCACTAACATATTATATTATATATGGATCGGGTCGTACGTTCCTCGGCACTATTATATTATATATGGATCGGGCTGTATGTTCCACAGCGCTATCAGTTATATTATAAGCTATGCCTATCATACGCCGTAGAGTCAGTTTCTGTCATATAGAGTTATGCAGATATTCTCAGATGTTAGCCGCAGATGCTTTCTATTATTGAGGTTGGTTTTCATGATTCATCTGTACTTGATGTTCTTATGCTTTATATACTCAGTACATATTCTGTACTGACCCCCTTTCTTCGGGGGGCTGCGTTTCATGCCAGCAGGTACAGACACTCGATTTGGTGATCCCCCAGCTTAGGATTTCTAGTCAGCTGTCTTGGAGAGCTCCGTTGTTCCGGAGACTAGACTTTTGGTACAGATCTTCTGATGCATTTATATATGGTTGTCCAGGGGTATGACGGGGCCCTGTCCCGTCATATTTCACTGTTAGTACTCTTAGAGGTCTGTAGACATATGTGTGGGTTGTGTATAAGTTTTGTTCAGCTGTGTCTAAACGATGTCCTATGGATATGTTTGTTTGTGATGGCAGCCTTGTCGGCTTGCTTATGATATGATATTGATGTTTAGTGGCAGCCTTGTCGGCTTGCGTATTATTTTATGATTTGATCAGTTGTGACTCCTCAGGAGACAGTTTATCTGGAAGTGATTTAAGAATGAATTTGATTTTATTGGGATATGTATTTGTTGATATCGTTATTGGTATTGTGATTGATATTTTGAATAAATTAGAATAATGAGAATTATTAAGTTTTTAAGGAAGATGCTACCCGAATATCGTTAGATTTCTAAATAATTAAGGATTTGTTTGAAAGAGTATCCTAATTTGATTATTGGCACATTTGGTATTATTTGTAGATCAGTGAAGCCCGAGACCTAAGTTAAGATTAACTTGAGAAGCGACAAGGTATGTAAAGCTATCCTTTCTTTCTTTTTGGCATGATCCTTATCATATGAATGAACACAGTGAGCAAGCAAGTTCCAAAGACTCTATTCTTAGAGAGTGTAGAGATATTTGTATCGTTGGCCTCCTATGTTTTATGTCCATAACTCCCAGAGACTTTTCATATTAGCTTCTTATGTCACCAGAGGGGTTCAGAGTATTCTTTTCCGAGTTTTCCATGCATTTATACGTATTATATTATATATGGATCGGGTCGTACGTTCCTCGGCATTAACATATTATATTATATATGGATCGGGCCGTACGTTCCTCGGCACTAACATATTATATTATAATTATGGATCGGGCCGTACGTTCCTCGGCACTAACATATTATATTATATATGGATCGGGCCATACGTTCCTCGGCACTAACATATTTTATTATATATGGATTGGGCCATACATTCCTCGACACTATTATATTATATATGGATCGGGCTGTACGTTCCATAGCACTATCAGTTATATTATAAGTTATGCCTATCATACGCCGTAGAGTCAGTTTCTGTCATATAGAGTTATGCAGATATTCTCAGATGTTAGCCACAGATGCTTTCTATTATTGAGGTTGGTTTTCATGATTCATCTGTACTTGATGTTCTTATGCTTTATATACTCAGTACATATTCTGTACTGACCCCCTTTCTTCGGGGGGCTACGTTTCATGCCCGCAGGTACAGACGCTCGATTCGGTGATCCCCCAGCTTAGGATTTCCAGTCAGCTGTCTTGGAGAGCTCCGTTGTTCCGGAGCCTAGACTTTTGGTACAGATCTTCTGATGCATTTATATATGGTTTTCCAGGGGTACGACGGGGCCCTGTCCCGTCATATTTCACTGTTAGTACTCTTAGAGGTCTGTAGACATATGTGTGGGTTGTGTATAAGTTCTGTTCAGCTGTGTCTAAATGATGTCCTATGGATATGTTCGTCTGTGATGGCAGCCTTGTCGGCTTGCTTATGATATGATATTGATGTGTAGTGGCAGCCTTGTCGGCTTGCGTATTATTTTATGATTTGATCAGTTGTGACTCCTCAGGAGACAGTTTATCTGGATATATATATATATATATGATGACGTTATGGACCTTCGGAGTTCTTCGTAAGTTTCCATATTGTTCGTAGTTTCAGTTTGACTATATCTAACAGGTACGTATACGGGTGTCCAGGTCGGACACTAGTCATGGCCCACGGGGTTGGGTCGTGACAAAATTGGTATCAGAGCAGTTCATCCTCAGAGTGTCTACAGACCGTGTCTAGTATAGTCTTGTTTATCGGTGTGTTGTGCACCACATCTATAAACAGGAAGCTACACGACATTTAGGATGTTACCTTTCCTTCTTATTCTAGATTGTGCAATAGAGCCCAGCCATAGGAAATGAAATTCCTTATACTAACCTTTCATTTTAGCTAAAGAACGACATCGACAGGAGAAAGTGACTGATGATATTGGAAGGTACACAGTACACAGGTAAGCAACGGTGCGAAAGAGGCATGTCGGATAAGGTAAGAATATTGAGGTATGATTGACATGTAAAGTTGAAGAATGAAAGGGGAGGTAGATAGGAAGGTATAACAAGACAGATCGTTAAAGGATCAGGTACGTCTCGAGGTGCGATATGTGAGGTAAGTTCTGACACCTTTATATTTTTTTTTTGGAAATTAGGAGCCCTGTGTGGCTATGATACGATATGATATATATGTATATGTGTTGGCCCTATGAGGCATTGTTGGTATTTCCTGCGTGCAGGTTTTGGGATAGTAAGAAGTATAGAGGAAACTCTGCCCAAATTTTCCCAGAAATAGAAAAAAAAGAATGAGATATAAGTTCATAATATGTCTTGAAAGTCGATACCGATAGGGTAAATTTATTATGTCGGTTAAAGCTTTAAGAGATACCCTCCATGTCATCCGTAAGAGGCACCATTCTTATTTGGGAAATTTTATTTCGAAGAAGCATATATGAGCAGCAAAGTTTGTAATTCATTTGAACGTACCAAAATACTTTCCAGCCACATTTTTACCTTAGAAAAGCTCATGTTGAAGGGCAAAAACGTCCAGCGATTAAGTTTCACTTTTATTGAAAAGTACAAAGCATACAGCAAGTAGTTTATGAACTAAAAAATTCGTTCACGACTCAAGAATAAATTTTGAGGTAAACCATGTGAATCAAGCACTAGAAGTCCTGTGGTGCTTGTCGGATTCTAGTTTTTCTTCTAGTGGTGGTTGGGGAATGTTTCATGGTGACATTTTATTAGTTCTTAATCAACTAATTGGAGATGGAATTTTTGGAAGGAAAACTCAAACTTGTGGGCTGTCTAGGATCATGTGTTTCATAAGTTGTTGATGAAACGCTGGGATAATTTGGAAGGGCTTGTGATACTAAGGGATGATTTAGAAAAAGGTGGAAAATCTTTTATTGAGGTATCGAGTGAACTGATAAGTAGGGATAAATTACGACGAGTTTACAGTTAAAAGGAGTAATAGTATGATTGAGATAAAAGTACGAAGGAGGAAGAATTATGACAAATTATGAAGGTATTGATAAGACAGCTTGTGAGATATTAAGGATAGAGTTGATCAGAAATGGTGAAGGGTTAAGTACGCCTAGTCCACAAAGTGTAATTAAAACATAGTAAGAATCGTGAATAAGGTTAAGAAGTGTTACGTTATAGGATTGATTACGAACAGAATGTAATCTGAATACCATAAGGATTGTTATAGAAATGAGTAAATCCTAGCGAGGAAGTAACTAAAGGATATGATGTGATCAGTGTGAAACGCAAAAGCAAATATAGAACGGAAAAAAAAAAGGGACTTACAAAGTTCTATAGGAAAAGTTCAGAATAGAGATCAAGTGGTAACGAAAGTGAAAGCGAGCACAGGAAGAGAAGGAGTTAATTGAAAGAAGAAGATAAGAAGAAAGCGAGTGGGATTACAGTGTAGCGATGTGTTATGACGTGTATAGCTAAGAAAACGAGTAATATAAGCGACAGAATTGTGAAAGACCGAACTAAAGGAAAATGAGCAACGAGACAGAATGAGTGCCAGAAATGACTGGTATGATAAGAACAAATAGGGATAAACAGAATATACCTTGAAAGTGAGAAAGGGGTTATGTAGAAGTAGTGTTTTCCGAAGGATACAGGGGTAGCATGAGATTCCTCGTGCACAAAATAAAAAATGGACATAGACTGGAGAAATGAAAGGAACACTAAAGGAAGCACGTAAGACAGACGTAATTAATTGAGCATGAGTATGGGATAAAAGGGAAATACATAGCTATGAACTTAAGGTGTAGTACGACGAGAAGGTGATAAGAAAAGATCACTATTAAGACGAATTTGATATGATTTTGAGTAAGTTATAAGTTAGCGTTGGGTGTACAATAAGGGTGAAAGAGCATGAGGCATAAAGGAGTACTGCATGTATGTGACTTCACCTCGGAAATAGTGAAACCCTTAAAGGACAAGGATTGTGGATTTGCGAAACAACTGATGTATTGTGAATTTATTAGAAGAAACAGATGATATCCGTTGGGATAAAGAGAGTGTTATAGGAAAGCTTGGGACACTTATCATCAGAATATAAGTGCTACCTAATTGAGAATTTGAAACGACTATAAGCACTAGCTAATTACTGATCGGAATATATGGAATGTGGCTTTGGATAAATCGCTACATTAATTGCATTACTCGAGTACCAACCATTAGATAAGATTTTGTACTATATATCGAGAGTTCTCATCGCTTCGTGATTTGGTCAAGGTTTCGTACGTGGGGAATCAAAGTTATAAATGATAAAGAAAATATATGGATATGGTATAAGTACAAACCCAAAGGGGGGAAGCGGGTGAAAGCAAAGTAAGTACAAATGGGAACAATTGACACTATAGTATATCCAATATGGATACTCAAACTTCAAGTGAGATCCCTTGCTGAAACAAGCTAGTAAGATCTAAAAGCTAGCAATAAATGGATAGAAGCCAGGATGGTGTTTGAGACAGTGCTGAGAATCATTGTAAAGGTCTTGAATGATATGACATTAGAAAATGGATGCTTATAAAAAGAAAGAATACGACAAGAGAATGCGAACGAGTAACGTAAGAAATATTATAAAGGATAGCAATGCTATATTGGATTAGAGGCTAAAATATTGGCAATAGAGTTGTTCCTAATGATATTGTGACTTACAAGTAGCAAAAGGAGAAGGGACAGAAAACCTCCTACAGTAGGATATTAAAAAAACCAAAGGGGGAATAAAGGAAGGGAAAGGAGTATGACAAGAAACGACATGACATTACATGCCTAAAGTGTTATAAGTTGGATTAAGGGAAATTGTGAAATGTTTTAAGCGAGATGATCAGAACGAGCTAGTTACTAGAAGACAGTGAACTTAAAAAAAAATGAACAAAAGGACGGGCACCTTAAGTTTGGGTTGTAACGAAAGGATTAGTTATAGGCTATATTATTAAAGAGGGCTAATGCGTAAAATGACCTATGGGTCTCAATGAAGTGGTGGAAAAGAACACTATGACAAAGGCATCTATCCTAGGGTGAGATAGTTATAGACATTGGACAACGAAGGAAAATTGACCTTCGACATTACGAGGTGATACAACAAGCATAGGCATAAGAATGAAATGGTAAGAGGTATGGACCAAAGGACAAAAGAGGGACGGAAAGCTCAAGATAGCACTTCGTAAGGTCATGCAAAATGTGAAAATTTTTTGAAAAATGAGCATATGATAAAAGAGAGGTGGCACCTCAATGTGATGATAGGAGTGCTGTAGGGAAAACTACCTATACAAGTGTTCACTCACGATGTGAGACAAGTATTTACCTAAAAAAGAGTGCCCTCGAAAGATGCATTATGGGATTTACATGAGATTTAAACCCCTTAGGATTATCATGTATTTTAACCTTTATTCAGATATAAGTTAAGTGAGAAGAGACACCTGAACAGGATTCGAAAGATAAGAAGAAGGTCCCTGATTATTAAGTAATTACGAAGGGTTTCTAGACTAATTGAGCCAAAGGGGGATCGACGAGTTCAAGTATCAAGAAAACTCATATTGGGAGAGTGACTCACTTATATCTCTTGAATGAATATTCCTGAAGTGTCAAGGAAGCATAGCAACCGAGATTCATTACTAAGAAGAAAACTCGTTTTCAACTACTCAAAAGGCAATATTAAGATAGTGCATGTCAAGAAAAACTCGACTTAAGCTTCGTGTCACACCCTAATCTCACTAGGGTGTGATGGGCACCCGACCCTTACTTAGAGACGAGCGAACCCTCTGACTCTTAATACAGACATAACCTCTTTGAACTTTTAAATCAAATAAACATGAAATACATAATAAGGCATTCAGAAATATCATTTTTCTTTGTTCTCAAATCAAACAAAATCTGTAATCATATGGAAATTTATCACATAACACAGAATGACACATCGGCTGATGGAGTCGCTTCCAAAACTGACATTCTATACCCACGACTCTGTCTGCAAAGTCTCTAACTCCGAACAAGACACAATAGCATAATACTCTGACCCGGCAACACTCCAGGGGCAAGTGGAGCTTGCCAACTCCGCTGGAACATCTTCTGTAATGACTGCTACTCATCTGGGTGTACCTGCGTGGCATGAAACGCAGCCCCTGAAGAAAAGGGGGTCAGTATGGAATATGTACTGAGTATGTAAAGCATGAAATACAGAAAACAGAACCATAATCGAAACGAACAGTACAAGAGTGAGTACATTATTCAGATTACCAAAGCGCTTATTTTCCAATCACAAATCGTGTATGCAGATGTCATATGTCAGAAAAAGTACAGATCCAGAATATCAGAATAATTGTTTCCCAAGCACAGATCATATATGCCGAAGTCATATGTCAGAAGAAGTACGGATCCAGAGTGTCAGAATGATTGTTTTCCAGACACAGATTATGTATATCAAAATCTTATATCGTATGTGTGCATATAACAGATCCCGGCCCTCTCGTGAGGGACGCGGTGAACAGAATCATATAACAGATCCCGGCCCTCTGGTAAGGGACGCGGTGAACAGAATCATCATATGCCAAAATCATATATCATATATGCATGTAACAGATCCCGGCCCTTTAGTGAGGGACGCGGTGAACAGTATCAATGCATGTCAGAATCATATACCATATGTGCAGATAACAGATCCCGGCCCTCTATTGCGGAACGCGGTGAACAGAATCATCATGTGTCATCCTGGCCGCCATCCCCATATCATCATATACAGATATACATATAACAGAACCCGACCCGCAAGGGAGAGGGACGCGGTGAACAATGCAGAGGAAGGCGCACGATAACAGAACCTGGCCCGGGACGCAGTGAATAGCATACTGAGACTTGCACGAACAGAGTAGTGCGAAACCATAGGCACACAAATCCAGACTCGATAGATACATACACTTACCGAGGTTCGAAGGATCATAAACACGTTTCAAGTCAATCGGAGTTAGTATATGAAAGTTACAAACATTTTTACCACAGAACTTTTACGAACATTTCAAAGCAAATCCGAGATCTTTTACGAAAGTTAGGGACATTTTACTACAGAAACCTTTTTGAACGTTCCAGAAGCTTTTTTTGGAAAATCAAAGCAACAATCATATTAGGTACCTTTTGAATATCGTTATGGATCGAATCAAACAAAGCTTTTGGAACCATATGTACGTATCAAAATAAATCAAAGACTCAACGGAATAATCAAACGTGCTATCAAAATCCAGACATTAGTCATACCAATATCTCTCGAATACCGTACGGAAATATATCAAACAGAACTTCGGACATTAACACATACAGAACTCTTTTAGGAACAAAACTCTTCATGCTCATCTCGTTGTCCAATCCTATAATAAGATCGATCATATGGAATATACTCATATCAAGAAGTGAATAAGAATCGTAAACAAACTCAGAATCAAAGAATAGAGTAATCCCCAGAGTACATATCATACCTTATTTGGCTCTAGGACATGCCAAAAGAAAGAAAGGGTAAGCCTTACAAACCTGTTCGACCGCTTATAAGCTACGCTTATTCGTCCAAGCTTGTAAGTATACATTTAAAAGGAATTTATGCTAATTTTAGCCTTTTCGTCGCACATTTGTACCATATTTCAAATCATACTATTTTATATTCTGCCGAAAATCGGGCAGCATCTCCTCTGTTTATATGCCTAGCCCGAATTCTCAATTCAGCAACCAACAACAACAACAACAATACCAACATTAATCATAATATTTCCAATACCAACGTATGCCATAAAACAGCCCGCACACTGTTTTCTAAATTTCTCAACCAACCAAATTTGCGATATAGCTATTTCATAATTTTATTTCCGCATAGACGTCGAAGTTAATACCAATAACATCAATACTTACATCCTACAAGATAAATAAATAAATATACATTTTATCAAAAATTCTCCTCACGCCTCAAACCATAATCCAACCACACCGATAAACGAATTTATCACACTATTTTCTCTGTTCTAGTTCGTTAAAACTCTAAATAAACTTGCTAGCAATGAAAAGGAACCTTAATCTTACCTCAAGTGTGCAGCCACCACGTCCACCCTCTTCTTTTTGGTTGATTTTTAGTTCAAATTGAAGACAACGCGACGTACAACACTTTTCTCTTCATGAGCTTCGGGATTCGGGGCTCAGATTTCGATCAAAATTTGTTTTTCTTCTCCAAGACTCTTTTTCTCTCTCTCTCCAGAATTTTCTTGTTGTTTTGGTCTGAAAAATGAGGAGAAAGGGCTGAAATCTCATTTAAATAGGCATGGGTCATGGGCCTAACCCGGTTGGGCCCGAATTGGGCCTAGCCCACTGACCTTTCTGCCTTAAAACGTCCATATCTCCTTATCCCGCCATCACCTGTGGACCCACAACCTATGGTTGGAAAGCTAATTCAAATATCTACAACTTCCATTTCTTGGTATCTTTCCAAATTCCAAACTTTTAATACCGGTTTTTCCCCTCGAAGTCAGATCACCCGAAAACGTTACTTAAAAATATTTGTTTAGAGGACTTCCACTTTGATTTGGCTCAAGGGTCCTTCTTGAGTTGTGCTTAACTTCATATATGTGGTTCATATAACTTGTCACGTGTTCCTAAAAAAAAATCTCGATGTGCGGGCCCCACCTCCGCTTACGACTAATCCGACGTGCAAAAATACGAAATATAATACTATCAACGTGAGTTTAAATTATGTAGTAACAACGTGATTGTCAATGTCTGAGGAAGCACATGTCACGCTCAGGCTCTGAAAATGCGGGGTATAACACTTCGAGTATAGATGGATATAGTAAGTTGCGGTCAATTACAGAAGCAGCTAAGTTATGACCACTTTCTTGGAAATTCAGTATTAACTGAAGTCAGGTGGAGAATGGTATTAAGTTAAGCAAGGAAAGACACAGCATGATAGAAGAGTAATTGATTCGTCATAAGATCACCATAACCAGTATACTTATACAGGACTAGTTTAACATTCGAGGACGAATGTTCTAAAGGGGGGAAGGATGTTACATCCCGTATTTTTGTGCGTTGGAAAGCGTGCGAGTTAAATGACATTGGTAACGGAAACGAGGTTATCCCTCAAGCTCATAGGTGGTTAGAGTGATGGTACAGATGTATTGAAAGGTTTAGAAGTCAAGTGAATTGGATAAAATAATATTCATTAAGGTTCAACGTTTATTTTAGTGAAATACGGTCCCAGCTATAATACCCCGTATTTTTGGACTAGGAAATTGAACCGCCAAACATGAGCAAATTTACTCGATCCCGGAGGATTTAGTCATATTCAAGTATGAGAATCAAGAGAACAATGTGTAAAAGGAATGAAGTCCCGAAATTATTTAAGACTCGAAAGTGAATGACGGTGATTGACAATAATATTTTATGTGTACCAAAAGGGACTATGGACTAGTGCTATATCACATAATTGTGATAATAAGTATATGAAGTGTATTAAAAATAATTGGTACTAAAATGAATTGAGATCAAGAAATTAATTATGAGTGTAAGTGGTAAAGGGTAGTGGAGATAAAGAGATTGAATAAATTAATTAATTAATAAGTGGTGAATGACACCACCTCTCCATGTGGCAGCCGAAGGGCTAGCAATGATAACCCACTTTGGCATATTTATAAGAATGACACCTATATGACAAAAGCCTTATTTTAAAGGAACGGATAAAGGGTGGTGGACTTCATGGTCAATAATGAGAAGACATATTCATCATTACTTCTTTTGTGGTAAAAGAGTTATGCTTACATGGAGAATTGATTCAATTCCAAGTTGCTTTATACAAAGAAATACACGTTTTAGGCAGATTCTCATGGAACCTTAGCTTATTCAATTTAGGTATAAGTATACGAAATTCCAATGTTCACAATAGCTGAAACATCTATTTTTGGTAGCAACGTAAGTGTCAATTTTGGGGAAGTATATTATAATTTTTCTAAAGAATAACATGCGGGTTTCGCTCACCGCTTCGATCTCGTTATTCCACTTTGTCGTGCTGACGAATCCGGGCTTTCTTCAAAGTGAAGTAAGGTGGAAGAAGAGTACTTCTTTGCATATAAGGTAAGAAATCCTCTCTCCTAGGTATATTTAAATTCATCCAAGTCATAGTTAAATTGTGAGATGAAAACTACGGAATTAATTGCGGGAAATCGGATAAATTGTTATTGTTATCATATGGACTGTTTGGTGGTTGTTATAAATTGTTGGTCTGCTGGAATATCGTGGAATTGGCTGTGGTTGTTGTGGTTGTTGTGGTTGTGCTTGTTGTTATACTACGTATACACGAAAATAAAGAAGTGTATACAAATATCGGTATAGGAATGTGTATTGGGCTGTTTTGGAAGTGATTTAAGAATGGATTTGATTTTATTGGGATATGTATTTGTTGATATCGTTATTGGTATTGTGATTGATATTTTGAATAAATTAGAATCATGAGAATTATTAAGTTTTTAAGGAAGATGCTACCCGAATATCGTTAGATTTCTAAGTAATTAAGGATTTGTTTGAAAGAGTATCCTAATTTGATTATTGGCACATTTGGTATTGTTTGTAGATCAGTGAAGCCCGAGACCTAAGTTAAGATTAACTTGAGAAGCGACAAGGTATGTAAAGCTATACTTTCTTTCTTTTTGGTATGATCCTTATCATATGAATGAACACAGTGAGCAAGCAAGTTCCAAAGACTCTATTCTTAGAGAGTGTAGAGATATTTGTATCGTTGGCCTCCTATGTTTTATGTCCATAACTCCTAGAGACTTTTCATATTAGCTTCTTATGTCACCAGAGGGGTTCAGAGTATTCTTTTCCGAGTTTTCCATGCATTTATACGTATTATATTATATATGGATCGGGTCGTACGTTCCTCGGCACTAACATATTATATTATATATGGATCGGGCCTTACGTTCCTCGGCACTAACATATTATATTATATTTATGGATCGGGCCGTACGTTCCTCGGTATTAACATATTATATTATATATAGATCGGGTCGTACGTTCCTCGGCACTAACATATTATATTATATATGGATCGGGCCGTACGTTCCTCTGCACTAACATATTATATTATATATGGATTGGGTCGTACGTTCCTCGGCACTATTATATTATATATGGATCGGGCTGTATGTTCCACAGCGCTATCAGTTATATTATAAGCTATGCCTATCATACGCCGTAGAGTCAGTTTCTGTCATATAGAGTTATGCAGATATTCTCAGATGTTAGCCACAGATGCTTTCTATTATTGAGGTTGGTTTTCATGATTCATCTGTACTTGATGTTCTTATGCTTTATATACTCAGTACATATTCTGTACTGACCCCCTTTCTTCGGGGGGCTGCGTTTCATGCCAGCAGGTACAGACACTCGATTAGGTGATCCCCCAGCTTAGGATTTCTAGTCAGCTGTCTTGGAGAGCTCCGTTGTTCCGGAGACTAGACTTTTGGTACAGATCTTCTGATGCATTTATATATGGTTGTCCAGGGGTACGACGGGGCCCTGTCCCGTCATATTTCACTGTTAGTACTCTTAGAGGTCTGTAGACATATGTGTGGGTTGTGTATAAGTTTTGTTCAGCTGTGTCTAAACGATGTCCTATGGATATGTTTGTTTGTGATGGCAGCCTTGTCGGCTTGCTTATGATATGATATTGATGTTTAGTGGCAGCCTTGTCGGCTTGCGTATTATTTTATGATTTGATCAGTTGTGACTTCTCAGGAGACAGTTTATCTAGATATATATATATATATATATATATATATATATATATGATGACCTTATGGACCTTCGGAGTTCTTCGTAAGTTTCCATATTGTTCGTAGTTTCAGTTTGACTATATCTAACAGGTACGTATACGGGTGTCCAGGTCGGACACTAGTCATGGCCCACGGGGTTGGGTCGTGACAACGTCACTCTTCACTCAATCCACGATTCCCGGACAATCATCGGATATCGAACTCTCACGTCACTCTCATGCAAACTGAACCCAGCTCATCACAGTGTTTCCTCAAGTATTATCAATATATCAACAATATATCTTGAAGGATGAGAATGCGTGCAATGTATGAGTCAACATCAATAATCAGATCAATATCACAATTACCAAGCATGGGTACGCCAACCCTATCATGAAAAACTACACAAGTCATATAGAATACTATCCCTGTATCAACATCGACAAGTGAGGTACCACAATATCATGAACAAGATATATCAATAGTCTCCAATATCTACTATTACCACGCGGCATCAAGCCAATAGCAATAGAGCAATAAAGTCACAGCACAACGGGGTGCCCAGCCCCAATCACACAACAGGGCCCAACCTAAGACAATATCCAACGCCACTTCATATCCGAAGGTTTACATTATTTTTCTGACAATATCATCTAAATATATGCTTCGCTAAATGAAGTCTCACCAAGGGTAAGCCATAACCTACCTGGAGGCTGAACAACAATATCAACAACAATCATACCTTAGGTCCTTTCCTTTAAGCCTCGACATCAAGAAAGTATAGTCATATTCGAAATCTAGACTAGAAATCATGAAGATCGATACCTATATTGCTATCATTCAAATTGGGTCAAAAAACAACCTTAGAATTTCGGGAAACGGGGCTCACAAGGGAAAAACGAGAAATTTAGGGGTAATTATCCAATTAAACTCTAGGTGATCAAAACCCATCAACTAATTGCTAAATTAACTCAAGTATTCATCCAATTTCGAAATCCAAGCAAAACCCCCAAACCCTAACTCTTAAATTCAAGAATTCACACTAATAATGCAAGTTATATGATTAACAACCTTTGATACATCATAATCTAGCATAAACCCAATCAATTTCATCACTTAAAGCAACTTAGGAAGTCTAACCAATTTCATGAACTTCTCAAGAAAGATCCATTAAACCTTCTTTCATGAAAACCCCCAATTTCGTACTTAAGAAATCATGGATAAACGCTTAAACCAAGGGAATGAATCAAAGGGAAATACTTAGATTATGGTTTAGACCTTACCCCATGGAAGAAACTTTAAGAACATCCTTGAACTCTCCCAAACCCAAGCTTTCAAGATGAGAGAAACTCCAAACAACATTAAATAGCAAAAACGCCCAGCTGTTCTGCCTCGTTTCTGGTGTCAAACGATCCCAAAACTCGCTTTGATGCATCCAATGGATTCCTTGTGAAGTTTCAATCAAGTTAGGCTTTTAAATCACTCCATTTGACCTTATAATTAATGAGATAAGTTGGTTTCAATATTTGGAAGGTTTTAATATTTTGAATGGTGCAGATTTTTAAATACGAATTCATTGGCAATTTCGTAATTAATCGAAAAAAATATGGCAACTCAATTCTTAGTAAAATGACCATAAATCCCTCATACGATGTCAAAACTTGATGATTCAGTTGCTACGGTTCCGAAATTACGATACGGATATAATGGTTTAGTCGAAACACAAATCAAAGGCCGTTTGCTCAATATGGTACCCTTTATGCTCAAATCGACTTCGAAATCGAAAATAATCACCATGCAATCCAAACTTATCCAAAACTCATCGGAATCTAACCAAACTTTGTGGACATGTCCAAAATTATCATAAAAACTTATTGGAACTTTCAAAACATCGACACGGGATCATCTTGACCCGATGTTGACTGTGGTCAACTCCAATTCTAACTTAACTAGTTTCTCAACCAATGACCCATATCACACCCAAACCCTTCGGGAACCAAACCAATGACATCACTCAGTCATAAGTCACCCTCCAGACCTAATGGAACTGTCGAAATTTGATTCAGGCACGTTTACCCAAAAGTCAACTTCGAGCCAAACGATTTTCGCTTCAAGGCCAAATTTTCTAAAGTCTTTCCAAAACAATGCCTAGGAACTGTGCCATCGGTCCCCCCGGATCAAAATAGTACTAGCAAGGCTCGGGGATGAGTCAATGGGGGCAAAAATGGTAAAAACACAATAATGACCAAACAGGCCGTTACATCAGATACCAATTAAACAATCGCTCTTCCTCGAGCGACAATGGAATAAAACAAAGGAAGAGTATCCGACTCGGCAAATAACTGGGGAGATCTCTCACCTATCTCAGACACAGTCTCTCAAGTAGCCTCCTCTATCGGACAATGCTTCCACCGACTTCCACTGACGCGATCTCCTTAGATCTCAATTTTCTAACCTTCCTATCCAAGATAGCAATAGGCTCCTCCTCACAAGACAAGTTCTCATCACGCAATGTTGAATCCCAAAGGAATAATGTAAGAGCCATCGGAATGGTACTTCCTCAGTATAGGCACATGGAAAACCGGAGGAACTCCCAACATCTCCAACTCCACGATGAACCTCAAATGCATCAAAGCAATCCTACGAGAGAACGACACCTCCTACCATATAGATCCTAACGCGTACCATGCTGACCCGGAATGAATGCACAACTCTCGAATATCACCAATAGTCATTTTGAACTGACTCCGAATTCCCGAAACCAATCACAGTCCTATCGCTCCTCCGTGGTGGTCAATTCTCATATTTTCCTCACGCATAACAAATCATATCTACTCGACTCCACAAGTTGAGTCGTATCCGAGTTATCAACTTAGTACCAAAGAGCTATACCTTACGATTTCAATCATTATGTTTCTCAACCTTCACCCGATATGCAAATCCAATACAAACCCGAACTTTTTGATGCAAAACTGAAGCCTCATATAGTAATTATATAACCATCGAACCTCTCATAGTGTCACCTAGATATGCTAAAAAATTCTCTGAAAGTATCCAGTCTTACACTGCTGCTCTAAATCTCACGCAATCACCCCCAAGACTTTAATAACCAAAAGCGCTTACCCAAACTATCCAGTCAGTACTACTTGCAACATAAAATATCACCACGAGTAGGGTCGCACCTCGAAAATATAACTCTAGTCCTTACATGATAGGGATTCCACAATCTTCTCTCTTAAGACATGCTAACTCATCCACTGTACAAGGTCACGAAACTTATCTGACGGTGTACCACCAAGCCAGTTTTTATAAACCTCAACAAGTCGGTACACTGAAATATGCTTCTAACTAGTCGCGAATCACGATCCTCACGGAACTCTGTCATATCACATAGTCCATCCCTGTAGATTTACTTCTTAAGCTCTCGCACCAAACACATCTCAACTGGAACATGCAAGAAGTCGACACCACAATCCATACTAACCCAAGAAAACCCCAAGATGTAACTTTTTCTTATCGATTCACAATCATCTATACCTTTTCTCGACTCGTCAATTCCCAATTTTCTAATCACTTTACGATTATAGATACAATAATCAATCCTCGAATCCACTCCATCAAATACCACATAATCATAAATCTTGCAAACTAGCCGAATTAATCCTGGAGATAGGATCGTACCACACACTCTGCACATTAGCGTTTCCTTAACCTTACCACTCTGAACTGAACGCTCTCTAAATCGGGCGTATCACATAATAGTATCACTAATATCCTTATGTATCCCACTGAATCGTCCTTGCCCAAATTGCCTTACTCAATTTCCGAAATGTATACCGAACTTAACTTAGTTAACCCAACTAACAAATCATGATTTAGAAGCCTAGAAATAATGTTCACTAAACCCACTTTTAATCTTCCATCACTTAATGAACTAACAAGTTAAAAGGATTCTAATATGATTAGGGGTAATGGAATAAGAAAGAGATTAGAAGGACTTACCACGAAGAATCTTCTCCAAGAATCTTCTCCCAAAAGCTCAGTTTCGGAATAGTAATAAATGAGGGACTAAGGGCTTTTAATACACAATTAATGAAATAACCAGGCTCGATACCATTACAACAGCTACGGGAATGATGCGGCGGTGCCGCTGGTGCGACACTGGTGCTGCCATGGCGGGCACCAGTACCAGATTTCCTAAAATAATCCTAACTCAATCCCGAAATCCCAACTAATACCCGAGGCCATCTACTTACAAACCACATACATAGACACATACAAAAACGAGCTATGAACGCACTCGTGGCCTCCGAATTCCCAACAGAGGTCTCGTTGACCGAGTCAACCCACGATACCTCAATTCCAACTTTCCAACTCAATTCCCAAAATGTATCCGAGTGTATTGGGAACCGAACTAGATATACACAAAATTTCTAAAAGACCATCCAGACCTCTCGGAATTGACGAATTTCCAAAAAAGGTCTGTTTGCCTAAAAGTCAAATTCAGTCAACTCTTTTTCACTTAAATCCAATTTTTTCCAAAAAGTCACCAAAATCAATCCCAAACACCTCGAGAAGCGTGTCAACAGTCCCCTCAGGTCAAAAGTGAGCTAACTAAGTTCTTACATCACTAACTCATTTTTCAAGGACTTCTGTTTTGCTCTTAACCTCGAAGACACCAATCAATCTCATCGGTCACACCCCTTATCGTACGTCGTGGTATAATGTCCCCACAGTCCAATCATGACTCGAGTCCCTATATTACCTCACCTCCAGTCTTACGAACCTTAATCTCCTGAACCCGATAGCGAGATGTCTCATTGTAATCCTACTTTTATCACTATCAAGCAACAAATGCTCAAATCCACTCGATCCTCTAAACTAATCATCCATTTAAAGCCCGACAAACCATACAACAACATCCATACTTCTCCTCGGATATAAGTGAAACAACTAGTAACTCCTCAAGTCATTAACGCATCGCATTCGCCCATAATTGAAGTCATTTCTATCAGTCGTTTACAAACTCCTCAAAGCCTACAACCCAATCAAATTTATGGATCAAACTATGTGCCCATAGAATTCACTTAATAACCGAGCAGTCTTTTAACATCATCGAGCTCATATCAAGAATAACTTTTTGCACCAATCACAACCTTATCTCGACAACCATGCCAGATACCCATTTTTTTCCTTCCCAATCTCACGAATGTACTCATATCCAAGATTTTCTAAGAAGTCTTGCTTCGCTACACACTTTCCACAAAATCTTCCTTCATGTCCTTATTGTCAACTTCTTTTCTTTATTACCCGCGATCACAATACGTTGTTCAGTTGTTCTAATATACTGAATTTTAGACTGAACTTACAGTTGTTCTAATATACTGAATTTTAATACTCTACTGTTGTATCATCGATCTGCCACTGGTGCACCAGTGTCACACACACTATCATTAAGCCTTGACGAAGCAGAAGTCAAACCGATCATGTTATATCCCGTATTTTTATACGTCGAGTTATTCGCAAAAGAATTGACTCAAGTTAAAGACGGGATCATTTTCGGATACGAAATAGGAATTTTTAATTTTCAATTTTAATTAGAACACAATTGTTTATAAATTTTATTTAGTGTAGAAAGATTATTAGAGATTAGGGACTAATTAATTATGATTAGATTATTAAGTGAAGATTAGTGATTAATTAAGATTAATTAAGTTAGCCAATTATAAAATTAGTGGGCCCCACCCAATTATTATTTAAAAAAAAAAAAATCAACACAATGACTCACCTTGAGGGGCACTTGGAAGGCTTAGGGGAAGCATATAAAACCATGCTTTGTTGAACAATTGATTCATCACAAATTCATTTCATTCCAAGTAGTTAAGTTAGAAAGAGAAAGAGGCAAAGTTAGAGAGGGACAGAGAGGCTTTCGGCCATGGCATTTCTAGCCGAGAATGAGCATAAAGAAGAGAGGAATTAAAGTGTTAAGGTGTTGTAAACATCCAAGTGATTAGCAAGGTTAAGGAGCCAAGCTTATTAAGGTAAGATTTAATCTTTTTTTTTTTACATGTTTTGGAGGTGATTTAAACGTGTATAAATTGGTAGGTGTGTGATGAATGCAAGGAGTTGTGTATGTTGATGTAATGTGTAAATTGAACCGTGTAGGGGGGCTGTTCTAATTAGGCGTGGAGAATTGATTTTTTAAGTAGCATTATGGTTGTTGTTATTATGGATTGTATGGTAAAAATGAAGGGATTAAATGATTAAAATTGAACTTGTGTTGTTTAGTGGACATGTTGTTATCCTTGTTGAATTGAAGGTATGATTATGTTCATATATTGTTGTTGGTATTTTTGTGATAACAGGAGGCTAATTGAAAATTTGGGTTAGGCGAATATATAGGGAAAATGCTGCCTGATTTTCGTTAAGTCCTTAGATAATGAAAAACCCTTAACGAGAAAGTATTAGTTAAAGAATAAGTTCTATAAGCAATGGACTACAGATTTACGAACTAGAAAATATAGTTACTAACGATAGCGTTACTTTTATATTAAATAGGCTAAAGGGGCGATGAAGCGAACGGGTTTGCGATCAATCGTTAACAGGTATGTAAAGTTAATCCTTCTTTCTTTTGGCATGATCTTTATGAAACAAACAGACGACGTATATGTATGATTTCAAAGAAGCTCCTATTCTTAGAGCCACTAGGATGGCTAATGTTCTTGACTCCCAGAAGCTATTTCATTATGCCTTGGTACGTGTGTATGATTCCAAAAGTTCTATTTTGATATAATCCATAGTGATATTCGAAAGGTACTTGATATGACAATTACCTTGATTTTCAAATGATAGCTCATTTTGATTATTCTATCGAGTCTCAGATGTGTTTTAACTTGCATATGGTTTCTCACTACTCTGCTCGTGCATGCCTCAATATATCTTTCACTGAGTCCCGGGCCAGGACACGTTTTCGTGAACAGTTTCACTGCATTGTTCACCGAGTCCCTCACTAGAGGGCCGGGACACGTTATATATATATATGATGATGTGATGATGTTATGATATGATGATATGGTGATGTGATTATGGCGCCAAGGATGACTTTATTCACCGAGTCCCTCACTAGATGGCCGGGACACGTTATATATATACATGAAGATGATATGATTATGTCACCGAGTCCCATAACGGGCCGGGTATGATCTATGATATTGACATGCATGATTTATGTTTCAAAAGGCAAGTGTTTTGGTATTCTGGATGTTATCCTTGTCTCCTGTACTCCCTACTTAAATATGATCCTCTTTACTGTATTTCATGCTTTACATACTCAGTACATATCCCGTACTGACCCCCCTTTCTTCGGGGGGGGGGGGGCTGCGTTTCATGCCCGCAGGTGCAGATACTCGCTTTGGTGATCCGCCAGCTTAGGATTCCCTTTCTGCTGTCTTGGAGAGCTCCGTTGTTCCGGAGCCTAGCTTTTGGTACAAACTTTCTGATGTGTATATATATATATATATATATATATATATGTTTGTTTAGGGGTAGGACGGGGCCCTGTCCCGCCATATTTCACGGTTGACACTCTTAGAGGTCTGTAGACATGTATGTGGCTTGTATTTAGATTTGATCAGTTGTGTCTATCTGGTTATTATGGATATTCTGTCGTTGTAGCAGCCTTGCCGGCTTGCATATATTATCGTTTCGTAGTGGCAGCCTTGTCGGCTTGCGTAATATACTGATATGTAGTGGCAGCCTTGTCGTCTTGCGTAATATACTGATATGTAGTGGCAGCCTTGTCGACTTGCGTAGTATAATGATATATACAGTGGCAGCCCCGTCGGCTTGCGTATGTTATTACGATGTGATTAATTGAGGACCTATAGTATCCGATTATGTCTGACAGGTACATATGGGTGTCCAACTATGACACTAGTCATGGCTCACGGGGCGGGGTCGTGACAAAAAGTGGTATCAGAGCAGTTCATCCTCGGAGTGTCTACAGACCGTGTCTAGTAGAATCTTGTTTATCGGTGTGTTGTGCACCACATCTATAAACAGGAAGCTACAGGACATTTAGGATGTCATCTTTCCTTCTTATCCTAGATCGTGCGATAGAGCTATATTAATAGGATAATCACTTCCTAACAGACTATTATGTTTATAGCTATGCCTCCAAAGAAAGCGACAGCTGCCCAGGAGGGCAAATCGGTAGCAGGGGATACTAGTCAGATCGGAGAGTTACTAGGGCTCGTGCCCAGTTTATGCCTGAGATTGTGTTCCAGTCCGTGAGTTATACTACACCGCCATTTCCGGAGGAACCTAGGGCAGCTACAGCTCCGGGCCAGGGGGCGGCTCCACTGCCAGCTCCTGAGGTTCCAGCTCCTCAGCCAGGGGCGGAGGATAGAGCCATGAGAGATGCAGTTCAGTTGCTCACCAGATTAGTGGCAGGACAGGCTCGCAGGCATGGACTAAGGGTTGATCAGACGGATAGACATGACAGTTTTAAAGCCTGTGACTTCCTAAGTTGTAATCCTCCAGAGTTTTTTGGGTCGAAGCCCGAGGATGACCCGCAGGAGTTCGTTCGACAGATGCAGCGTACGTTGCGGATAATTAAGGCTTCGGAGACTGAGTCTGTTGAGTTAGCTTCGTATCGATTGCGGGATGTAGCTGTCAATTGGTATGAGTCATGGGAGTTGTCTAGGGGCGAGGATGCTCCTCCAGCAGTATGGAATGAGTTTGTGGAGGCCTTCCTTGGCCAGTTCCTGCCTCCAGAGATGCGGCGAGCTAGAGTTGATAGATTCTTACAGTTGAGGCAGAGGGGCAGGAGTGTTCGAGAGTATAGCCTTGAGTTTGACTCGTTGACTAGATATGCACCTACTATCGTAGCTGATATGGCTGATAGAGTGCATCGCTATGTGATGGGTTAGATCGTTATTTGGTTGATGGTTGTATGGCAGTGCCTCTTCAGCCAGGTATGGATATTTCTCGGGTATAGGCATATGCACAGGGGGTGGAGGATCGACACAGAGGACGCCAGCCAGATAGAGATTATGATAGAGGTCAGCATAAGAGGGCCAGATCGGCTGGCTATCCTGGCGAGTTTCGAGGCGGGCAGCCTCAGCAGCATATTAGATATCCGTCCCAGCCAGCACAGAGTGCACCTCCACAGTTCACCGGTAGGAGGTTTGACAGCACAGGATATTCAGGAGCCGGTCAGAGCTCCAAGGCTTCGGGTTCGCAGTCGAACAGAGGTTTGAGCCAGTCGAGGCCATCTATGCCTCGGTGTTCTCCGTGTGGTAGGCTCCATCCTGGGGAATGTCGTCTCGTTACAGGTGCTTGCTTTTCTTGCGGCCGTCAAGGCTATATTATGAGAGAGTGTTCGTATAGCGGTGGTTCGGGCGGTGTGGTTCAGCCCACTGGGTCGGTTGCTGGTTCATCTTCTTCTGTAGCTATGCGCCCTATGGGGCAGGGTGTTCAGGTACCAGCAGGCCGTGGTAGAGGTCGTGGCTGAGCTTCCAGTTCTAGCGGTCCTTCGAACCGCATATATGCTTTGGCTAGTAGACAGGATCAGGAGGCATCACCAAATGTGGTTACAGGTATGCTATCGATTTTCTCCCAAGACGTATATGCATTGATAGACCCAGGCTCCACTTTATCGTATATTTCTCCCTTTGTTGCTAGTAGAATTGGGATAAAACCTGAACCGATAAAACCATTTAAGGTAGCTACACCGGTAGGAGATTCTATTATAGCAAAGCAAGTATGTAGAGATTGTTCGGTAATTATATATAGTCGTTGCACCAAAGCAGATCTAATAGAGTTGGATATGACTGAGTTTGATGTTATTATGGGAATGGATTGGCTAGCTTCTTGTTATGCCAACGTTGATTGTAGAGGAAAGGTGGTTCGTTTTCAATTTCCAGGAGAGTCAACTATAGAGTGGATGGCAAGTACAGCATCGCCGAGGGGTAAGTATATTTCATACCTCAAGGCAAGGAAGATGGTTAGAAAGGGGTATATATAGTTCGGGTGCATGACCTGAAGGCAGAAGTGCAGACTCTTCAGTCAGTGCCGATAGTTAGCGAATTTCCAGATGTATTCTCAGATGAACTTCCAGGCCTTCCTCCTGAGCGGGAGATAGAGTTTATTATAGATGTGCTGCCAGATACGCAGCCCATATCTATTCCTGCCTATAGGATGGCTCCTGCAGAACTGAAAGAGTTGAAGGAGCAATTGAGAGATTTATTAGAAAAGGGATTCATCAGGCCCAATACATCACCTTGGGGAGCACCGGTACTGTTCGTGAGAAAGAAAGATGGATCGCTGCGAATGTGTATTGATTATAGGCAGCTGAACAAGGTGACAATAAAGAATAGATATCCCCTCCCCCGAATCGATGATCTATTTGACCAGTTGCAGGGTGCTAAATGTTTCTCAAAGATAGACTTACGGTCAGGCTACCACCAGGTGCGAGTAAGGGAGGCAGATATTCCGAAGACTGCATTCAGGACCCGATACGGACATTATGAGTTTAGGGTAATGTCTTTTGGGCTGACCAATGCCCCAACAGTATTTATGGATCTAATGAACCGAGTGTTCAAGCCATTTCTAGATATGTTCGTGATTGTATTCATTGACGATATTCTAGTATATTCACGATCAGAAGAGGAGCATGCAGACCATCTGAGGGCGGTACTTAGAGTGCTCCAGTACCAGAAGCTGTATGCTAAATTTTCTAAATGTGAATTCTGGCTGACTTCGGTAGCATTCTTGGGGCACATTATTGGAGCTGATGGCATTCGGGTAGACTCACAGAAGATTGAGGCGGTAAAGACTTGGCCTAGACCTACGACGCCTACCGAGGTACGTAGTTTTCTGGGGCTAGCAGGGTATTACAGGAGGTTTGTAGAGAAGTTTGCTTCAATTTCAGCGCCTTTAACAAGGCTAACACAGAAGGCAGCTAAGTTTCAGTGGACCGATGCCTGTGAGCGAAGCTTCCAATTATTGAAGGACACGTTGACTACGGCTCCAGTTCTAACACTTCCCGAGGGGATAGATGGCTATGTTATTTATTGTGATGCCTCAGGCATCGGGTTAGGTTGTGTGTTGATGCAGCATGGCAGAGTTATAGCCTATGCCTCCCGACAGCTCAGAAAGCACGAAACAAATTATCCCACCCATGATCTGGAGTTAGCAGCGGTGATTCATGCCTTGAAGATATGGAGACATTATTTATACGGCGTGCATGTTGATATTTATATAGATCATAAGAGTCTCCAATATATTTTTAAGCAGAAGGAGCTAACTTTGCGGCAGAGGCGGTGGCTAGAGTTGCTGAAGGACTATGATGTTGACATTCCATACCATCCAGGGAAAGCAAATGTTGTAGTAGATGCTCTTAGCCGTAAATCTATGGGTATTTGGTTGATGTACAACCAGAACGGAAGGAGATAGTCCGGGAGATTTGCTAGTTAGCTAACCTTGAAGTCCGGTTGGCTGATTCTGATAATGGCGGACTTTCTGTTCGGGGAGTTGCTGAGTCCTCTATCATAGAAGAGATAAAGAGTCGCCTGTACGAGGACCCTATTCTTGTACATTAAAGAGATGCAGCTCTTCAGAAGGAGGAGACCCCATTCGAAGTTGCACCTGATGGAGTGCTACGATACAGAGGCAGATTATGTATACCTAAGGTTGCAGGGTTGCGGCAACAGGTTATGGGAGAGGCACACTATGCTCGCTATTCTGTTCATCCAAGGTCAACGAAGATGTATCATGACCTCGGATGCTTGTATTGGTGGGATGGCAAGAAGAAAGATATAGCAGAGTTTGTTGCTCAGTGTCCAAATTGTCAACAGGTTAAGGTTGAGCATCAAAAGCCCGGTGGATTATTGCAGGAGATAGAGATTCCGACTTGGAAATGAGAGGTAATTAATATGGACTTCTTCACTGGTTTACCTCGCACTCCGCGAAAATATGACTCTATTTGGGTTATCATTGATAGATTGACAAAATCAGCCCACTTTCTTCCAGTCAGGACTACTTATTCAGCTGAGGACTATGCCAGGTTATACCTCAATGATATAGTGAGACTTCACGGGGTTCCCACAGCTATTATCTCCGATAGAGGAGCCCAGTTTACAGTTAACTTCTGGAGATCCTTCCAGGAGGGATTGGGGACACAAGTGAGTCTTAGCACAACATTCCATCCTCAGACTGACGGACAGGCTGAGCGTACTATTCAGACACTACAAGATATGTTACGGGCCTGTATTATTGATTTCAAGGGTAGCTGGGATGATCATTTGCCACTTATTGAATTTTCCTATAATAACAGTTACCATTCGAGTATTCAGATGGCACCGTATGAGGCCTTGTATGGGAAGAAGTGCAGGTCACCTATTGGTTGGTTTGATGTTGGTGAGACTAAGTTAATAGGCCCGGATATGGTTCAGCAGGCTGTTGATAAAGTGAAGCTCATTCAGGAGAGGTTACTGGCAGCCAGAGTCGACAGAAATCATATGCAGATAATCGACGTCGACACTTAGAATTTCAGGTTGGTGATTGGGTGTTCTTGAAGGTGTCACCCATGAAGGGTGTCATGAGATTCGGCAAGAAAGGGAAGCTAAGCCCGAGGTACATTGGGCCTTATCATATTATTCGTAGGGTAGGCCGGGTTGCCTACGAGTTGGACTTACCGTCTGATTTGGAAGCAGTACATCCAGTCTTTCACGTGTCAATGCTTCGCAAATGTATAGGCGACCCTTCCAGAGTATTTCCCGTAGACGATATCCAGGTGACAGAGGAGTTATCCTATGAGGAGCAGCCTATAGCCATACTTGATCGGCAGGTCAGGAGGTTGCGAACCAAGGACGTGGTTTCCGTCAAAGTGTTATGGCGAAACAACAATTGACAAGAGATGACCTGGGAAGCCGAGGAGGAGGTGAAGAATAAGTACCCTTACCTGTTCCCTATGCCTACAGGTAACTTAAACTCCTCACTTGATTATATTGATCGACCGATGAAACCATATGTTATAACGATAAGGGAGACTTCCCCGAAATTCTTATAAGACCTTACGGGACCAATTCGACATTAGAGGACGAATGTTCTAAAGGGGGGGAAGGATGTTATATCCCGTATTTTTATACGTCGAGTTATTCGCAAGAGAATTGACTCAAGTTAAAGACGGGATCATTTTTGGATACGAAATAGGAATTTTTAATTTTCAATTTTAATTAGAACACAATTGTTTATAAATTTTATTTAGTGTAGAAATATTATTAGAGATTAGGGACTAATTAATTATGATTATATTATTAAGTGAAGATTAGTGATTAATTAAGATTAATTAAGTTAGCCAATTATAAAATTAGTGGGCCCCACCCAATTATTATTTAAAAAAAAATTAAAATCAACACAATGACTCACCTTGAGGGGCACGTGGAAGGCTTAGGGGAAGCATATAAAACCATGCTTTGATGAACAATTGATTCATCACAAATTCATTTCATTCCAAGTAGTTAAGTTAGAAAGAGAAAGAGGCAAAGTTAGAGAGGGACAGAGAGGCTTTCGGCCATGGCATTTCTAGCCGAGAATGAGCATGAAGAAGAGAGGAATTAAAGTGTTAAGGTGTTGTAAACATCCAAGTGATTAGCAAGGTTAAGGAGCCAAGCTTATTAAGGTAAGATTTAATCTTTTTTTTTACATGTTTTGGAGGTGATTTAAACGTGTATAAATTGGTAGGTGTGTGATGAATGCAAGGAGTTGTGTATGTTGATGTAATGTGTAAATTGAACCGTGTAGGGGGGCTGTTCTAATTAGGCGTGGAGAATTGATTTTTTAAGTAGCATTATGGTTGTTGTTATTATGGATTGTATGGTAAAAATGAAGGGATTAAATGATTAAAATTGAACTTGTGTTGTTTAGTGGACATGTTGTTATCCTTGTTGAATTGAAGGTATGATTATGTTCATATATTGTTGTTGGTATTTTTGTGATAACAGGAGGCTAATTGAAAATTTGGGTTAGGCGAATATATAGGGAAAAATGCTGCCTGATTTTCGTTAAGTCCTTAGATAATGAAAAACCCTTAACGAGAAAGTATTAGTTAAAGAATAAGTTCTATAAGCGATGGACTACAGATTTACGAACTAGAAAATATAGTTACTAACGATAGAGTTACTTTTATATTAAATAGGCTAAAGGGGCGACGAAGCAAACGGGTTTGCGATCAATCGTTAACAGGTATGTAAAGTTAACCCTTCTTTCTTTTGGCATGATCTTTATGAAACAAACAGACGACGTATATGTATGATTTCAAAGAAGCTCCTATTCTTAGAGCCACTAGGATGGATAATGTTCTTGACTCCCAGAAGCTATTTCATTATGCCTTGATACGTGTGTATGATTCCAAAAGTTCTATTTTGATATAATCCATAGTGATATTCGAAAGGTACTTGATATGACAATTGCCTTGATTTTCAAATGATAGCTCGTTTTGATTATTCTATCGAGTCTCAGATGTGTTTTAACTTGCATATGGTTTCTCACTACTCTGCTCGTGCATGCCTCAATATATCTTTCACTGAGTCCCGGGCCAGGACAGATTTTCGTGCACAGTTTCACTGCATTGTTCACCGAGTCCCTCACTAGAGGTTCGGGACACATTATATATATATATATATATATATATATAAATGATGATGTGATGATGTGATGATATAATGATATGATGATGTGATTATGGCGCCAAGGATGACCTTATTCACCGAGTCCCTCACTAGAGGGCCGGGACACGTTATATATATACATGAAGATGATATGATTATGTCACCGAGTCCCATAACGGGCCGGGTATGATCTATGATATTGACATGCATGATTTATGTTTCAAAAGGCAAGTGTTTTGGTGATCCGCCAGCTTAGGATTCCCTTTCTGCTGTCTTGGAGAGCTCCGTTGTTCTGGAGCCTAGCTTTTGGTACAGACTTTCTGATGTATATATATATATATATATGTTTGTTTAGGGGTACGACGGGGCCCTGGCCGGTCATATTTCACGGTTGATACTCTTAGAGGTCTGTAGACATGTATGTGGGTTGTATTCAGATTTGATCAGTTGTGTCTATATGGTTATTATGGATGTTCTGTCGTTGTAGCAGCCTTGCCGGCTTGCATATATTATCGTTTCGTAGTGGCAGCCTTGTCGGCTTGCGTAATATACTGATATGTAGTGGCAGCCTTGTCGTCTTGCGTAATATACTGATATGTAGTGGCAGCCTTGTCGGCTTGCGTAGTATAATGATATATACAGTGGCTGCCCCGTCGGCTTGCGTATGTTATTACAATGTGATTAATTGAGGACCTATAGTATCAGTCCGATTATGTCTGATAGGTACATCTGGGTGTCCAGCTCGGGCACTAGTCATGGCCCACGGGGCGGGGTCGTGACAGATCATATCATCGAACAACCCGTTATTGAACCATAGAGACCCTGTAACCGTCTGAACTATCTTTCCATTTCTCACGAACTCTCACAATAAACGAGTCTTGTCGCCACTCTACACAATCGAATCCTTAGGCCATCACTAGAATCTGAACTTGATCACTTTCCCGAATCAGAGTAACACATCTCGTACCAAACCACCACACATCATAGATCAACCATTCACACAAGAATTCAAGGAAGGATTTTTATCTTTCGAGGATGATCAAGATAAGAAGGTCCAGATACCAATTGGAATCGACTAGATACCTGTTTGAATAAAGTCGCACGAGAGAATGAAAGAATTCAAAGTTTCTTAAATGTCTTATAGTCTCTCGCAGATAAGTACGGAGCTCATCGTACCAATCTACAAGACTCTACTAAACTTGCTTTTGTATTATAGACCGGGTAACCTAGGGCTCTGATACTAACTTGTCATGACCCAATTCAGCTAAGTCATCCAAGTACCTACCTTTCCCACCTAGGTAGGCGAACCCTCAACCTAATAGCGGCAAAAACACAAGAATTAGTTTAATAAGCGAAAGAAATAAAATCACGTAAGTCTGATGGCAATAATATAGAAAATATGCGGAAGTAAGAAAATACACCCCAGAGTCGGGTCTAATCCATATAAGAGCATCTAACTAGAATCTACAAGTCTGGAATATCAATAATACATCAACTCTGAATATGTCTCGGAATAGAAAATAAGACATAAATAAGAAGAGTCCTCAAGGCAGCGGACGTCTCGTGCTCACCCTGTAGACTCTAAGAAAATCTTGAAGCGACTATCAGCCACGAGAAACAGAAGTAGATCCAATCTGGAATTCTGCATTCATAAAAGAATGCAACAAGTGCAGGTCAGCACAAAATCACAGTACTGGTAGGTATCAAAGGCCGACTAAGTATAGCTAATATAATTCAAACAATAAAGCAAGATAAGCTGATAAATCAACAAGTACAAGTCAAACACAAGCCAGAACGAAGTACACGTGATCACCTAGGTTGAAGCATCTAAACCCAAGTGTGCCAAGTCTTAATATATCCAATCCGAAACTATACAACATAAGTAAATCACCAAATCATCACAATAGAAGACATAATGCAATGCAATGCAATGATGTATGAATGCAAATGCAATGCAATGCTGTGTACACATGTACTCCGGACGGAAGTATCGATGTCTTGGTAGGACAACCCATGGGGGACCCACGAAGTCCATACACCTCACGGTTCTAGCACAAACCTCGGTAATCATGTCATTCAATCCACTATTTCGGGATAACCCTCAGATATCGGACTATCACGTCACTCTTCACTCAATCCACGATTCGGGGACAACCATCGGATATCGAACTCTCACGTCACTCTCATGCAAACTGAACCCAGCTTATTACAGTGTTTCCTCAAGTATCATCAATGTATCAACAATAGATCATGAAGGATGAGAATGGGTGCAATGTATGAGTCAACATCAATAATCAGATCAATATCACAGTTACCAAGCATGGGTACGCCAACCATATCATGATATACTACACAAGTCATATAGAAAACTATCCCCGTATCAACATTAACAAGTGAGGTACCACAATATCATGAACAAGATATATCAAAAGTCTACAATATATACTATTACCATGCGGCATCAAGCCAATAGCAATAGAGCAATAAAGTCACATCACAACGGGGTGGCCAGCCCCAGTCACACAAAAGGGCCCAACCTAAGACAATATCCAACCCAACTTCATATCCGAAGGTTTACATGATTTTCCTGACGATATCATCTAAATATATGCTTCGCTAAACGAAGTCTCACCAAGGGTAAGCCATAACCTACCTGGAAGGCCGAACAACAGTATCACCAACAATCACACCTTAGCCTTTCCTTTCCTTTGATCCTTGACATCAAGAAAGTCTAGTCATATTCCGAATCTAGACTAGAAATTATGGAGATCGATACCTATATTGCTATCATTCAAATTGGGTCAAAAACCAACCTTAGAATTTTGGGAAACGAGGCCCACAGGGCAAAACGAGAAATTCGAGGGTAAATTATCCAATTAAACACTAGGTGATCAAAACCCATCAACTAATTGCTAAATTAACTCAAGGATTCATCCAATTTCGAAATCCAAGCAAAACCCCCAATTTTGGGTAGAAACCCTAACTCTTAAATTCAAGAATTCATCACTAATAATGGAAGGTATATGATTAACAACCTTTGATACATCATAATCTAGCATAAACCCAATCAATTTTATCACTTAAAGCAACTTAGAAAGTCTAACCAATTTCATGAACTTCTCATGAAAGACCCATTAAACCTTCTTTCATGAAAACCCCCAAGTTCGTATTTAGAAATCATGGATAAAAGCTTAAACCAAGGGAATCAATCAAAGGGAAATACTTAGATTATGGTTTAGACCTTACCCCATGGAAGAAACTTTAAGAACATCCTTGAATTCTCCTAAACCCAAGCTTTCAAGATGAGAGAAACTCCAAACAACATTAAATAGCAAAAATGCCCAGCTGTTCTGCCTCGTCTAGTGCCAAACGATCCCAAAACTCGCTTTGATTCATCCAATGGTTTCCTTGTGAAGTTTCAATCAAGTTGGGATTTTGAATCACTCCATTTGACCTTATAATTAATGAGATAAGTTGGTTTCAATATTTTGAATGGTGCAGATTTTTAAATACGAATTCATTGGCAATTTCGTAATTAATCGAAAAAAATATGGCAACCCAATTCTTAGTAAAATGATCATAAATCCCTCATACGATGTCAAAACGTGATGATTCAGTTGCTACGGTTCCGAAATTACGATACGGATATAATGGTTTAGTCGAAACACAAATCAAAGGCCGTTTGCTCAATATGGTACCCTTTATGCTCAAATCGACTTCGAAATCGAAAATAATCACCATGCAATCCAAACTTATCCAAAACTCATCGGAATCTAACCAAACTTTGTGGACATGTCCAAAATTATCATAAAAACTTATTGGAACTTTCAAAACATCGACACGGGATCATCTTGACCCGATGTTGACTGTGGTCAACTCCAATTCTAACTTAACTAGTTTCTCAACCAATGACCCATATCACACCCAAACCCTTCGGGAACCAAACCAATGACATCACTCAGTCATAAGTCACCCTCCAGACCTAATGGAACTGTCGAAATTTGATTCAGGCACGTTTACCCAAAAGTCAACTTCGAGCCAAACGATTTTCGCTTCAAGGCCAAATTTTCTAAAGTCATTCCAAAACAATGCCTAGGAACTGTGCCATCGGTCCCCCCGGATCAAAATAGTACTAGCAAGGCTCGGGGATGAGTCAATGGGGGCAAACAATAAAAATGTAATAACGACTAAACGGGTCGTTACACATATCTAGGTGGGCCACATGGCTAATTCACAATTATTATATTCTAAAAGGGACACGAGTTCGACAAATATATGCACGTGTATATAATCACCATCAACTATGCCCATATGTACAAGCCGACAAGGCTGCCAAAAATGATATACAAAATATAAACCGGTGAGGTTGTACAGAATCTAACTATATACACTGTCTACGAGCCTCTACATGAAGTGCATAACATCACAAAGATGGGACAGGACCCTGCCATTCCCATATATGTACACAAAAGAATAATACCAACTAAATCGCAGCTCCAAAACAAATGGAGTGCTCCTGTGCAATCGCTGATGAAGCAGCCTAGGGGTCTGGTCTGTCTCCCTGTCTACCTACGGGCATGAACGCAGCATCCACAAATAAAAGGACGTCAGTACGAATAAAGTACCGAGTGTGTAAGGCATGAGTAATAAAATAAGAAAAGTATGAAGATAACATAAGAGAGAATGATCAATCTGTACCTCTAAATGCCTCTCGAGGCGGATGTCATGCATGCTTAGCTTTAAAAAAAATCATACATTCATATATAATACTATTCCCGGCCATATAGGCTCTGTGTTATCATCATCATCCCGCGTCCGGGGTAACATCATAACATACCCACTGCAGTGGTGTTACATCTACATGCAGTACCCGACCGACTATAGTGCGGCTCGATGTGAAAAAATAGCTACATATATATAAAGCATGCATGAGAGCCCACATAAAACGTTACAACTCTATCGGAGTGACGTAAGGTCAGTAAACCTACGATTATCATTATGGAATCATCATCATCGCTATGTCTCACCTTGAAGGAACAATTATCATAAGATGAAATCAACAACAATGAATAAAATCAATGGTCCTACGAGAAAGATCAATAATTATGGGAGAATTATCAGTAATATCATATGAACCTCAAGAATGATAAGCTTTAGCATTTGTAGAAATGGAGTCATCATAGAGGACACTTGTATGTATGTTCGTATCGAAGTGATCATGCCATAAGAAGGAAAGGGTTAGCCTCAACATACCTTTTCATCTCTTTAACTACTTAACGTTGTTCTACCAAGCTCGAAAATCTACATTCAAGAGGATTCGTTCTAGAGTTAAGTCTTGAAAACACTCATAAATTCAAACAAGAGTAATTTGTAAGCTAGCGGAATTTGGGCAGCACTTCCCCTATTTTGTCTACTTTCACCAAATTCCATAAAAACTCCCAAACAACAATAACAATACCAACAATACCATAGTCAAGGAATTATATTCAAATTATTCTTAAATCAATCCAAAATCTCCTTTCAAATTCAACCCACTACCATCAACTTCAACTTAATACTTTGTGACTTCTCTACTATGATTATTTTCTCTTCAAGACTTGCTAAACCTTTAAGTCAACTTAATTATAATAAATAAGATGAATAACATACCTCTTATTAGAAGAACTTCACCTCACTCAACTCCTTTCAAGACCAAGTTCATCACAACATTGAGTAGAAGCAAAGATAATCTTCTTCCATGGATTACCTTTGGGTTTTGATGTTTGATCTTCTCTTTTAATGGTGTGGAAGGTTTTTGAATGTTGAAGAACCTTCAAGAAATCTCTAATGAGATGTGGAGATAAGTGTGGGAGGTGGATATGAAAAATGGGATCTTTGGGACATTAAAAAGGGTTGAAAACCGCCCCGTGTTGCAGGGAGTATGCGACACCACAAACTTATTATGCGGCCGCATACTCCCTCCACAACATGGGGGTGGTGTTGGGTGAGCCCAGAAAAAATGGTAAGTTTGTGGCCAATTTAATGCACAACAAACTTAGTTTATGGCCGCATACTGGTCCACAAACTCCAATTTTCACGAAAACGCGTTCTCTTCAATTCGTTTGACCTCCAATCCTTATGAAACCTTCTTGGCACTTGTATAAAACTTCGTTAACCATCTAAGGAGCCCTATAAATCCACCTCAAGGTAATTCTAAGCAATGTATAGCTCATATGACATGAAATCCTCCCAAAAACATGACACCAATCGTAACATTCAACGAACTTACTTCCGCCGATTCATTTAACTCCGAAACCTTGAGGTACATACTTAAAATTATTGGATACCCTGCTTAACCTTGTAAGGGCTTCACACTTTAGGCTCGTGTTAGTTTACTTATAATGCGAATCACGCAAGATTTTCCAAGGTGTAATATCCTTCAGCCCCTAAGAACATTCGTCCTCCAATGTTAGACTCTTAGGGATTCTACAAAAATTTCGACAGAGTTTTCCCTGTAACGTCACGACCCAAACTGATGAGCCCTGACGAGTACCCGACCACTACTGATCGAGCACCCCTAAACTCGCATCTGCTCTCTATACTAGATAACATGGTGGCCCCATCTTTAACTGATGTCTGAGCGATACCGTCCGCTATACCGTTCGTATAATGAGGTCTACCACGAATCATATAAATCAGGCATGCAGATACATATTCACAAGCATAAATACAAAAGACAACAACAAGGGCCGACTTGGCCACTACACGTACTGTACACAAAATAATAGATAACAGGACTGCACAGCGTTCCAACTGTACACAACTGTCTACAGACCTCTATGGAGTATAACTGTAGAAAAGACAGGACAAGGCCCTGTCATACCCATATATGTACATATCAAAGTAGCATACCAAAGGGCTGTAGCTCCGGTCCAAATGGAGTTTGCTGGCTGGAATTCGAAAGAGGTCCTACGGATCTGGCTCACTCGGCTAGCTGTCTGAACCTGCGGGCACGAACACAGCATCCACAAAAAGGAACGTCAGTACGAGTAATGTACCGAGTATGTAAGGCATGAACAGTAATATAATAAGACATATGGAGCATAACATGAGACAAGGGAATAAATTGTACATCTGGATGCCTCTTAGGGCGGATACCATACATGCTTAACTTTCTTTGAAAAACATTTCTCATACATGTATACATAAAATAGAATTGTTGCGGAACGTGCAGCCCGATCCAAAAGCATATCATTTTGCCGCGGAACGAATGACCCAATCCATAAATATATATATATATATATATATATATATATATATATATATATATATATATATATATATATATATATATATATATATATATATAGATATATAATAGTGCCGAGGAACGAACGGCCCGATACATTTAACCATATATCCTGCGTCCAGGCATCCCGCGTCCGGGATGATATCATAATATACCAACTGATCAGGTGGCTACGCGTATATAACGCCTCGCCCTTTTTACTTTCCCCATAAAATCATACTGATACATATAAGCATATATAATATGAGTAGCATGCATGAGAGTCGAAATAAAGGTTGTTACTTTAGCGGAGTGACGTAAGGTCGGTAACCTCTGATTATATTATGGAATAATCATCATCACTCTATCTCACATTGAAGGAACAATTATTATAAGGTGAGACCAACAACAATGAATAAAATCGAGAAAAATCATGAAATAACTCAACATTCTCATAATAACATGGAAATCATAAACTTGGAACCTTTAAAGCTAAAATCATCATTATCGTTGTAATCATCATAGAAACATTCTCATCTTTCACATAATCGCTATCATTGTAAAAACATGTCCATCGTTGTTGTCATAAGTTCTTACAGAATCATAAATCTCTGATTTGGAAAATACGGACATTTTGGAAAACGTTTATGGATTATCAGGAAATGAGTCATGCTTTTGAATCATGAACCTTTAACTTTTGGAAGTAAGGAGGTTATGAAAAATATGTAGGGAATTATAACATAGGAGTTTCTAGAAATAGGATCATCTTCATCATAAAACATACTTATCTTTAGCATCATAAGAACTATAAGAATCATGAATCTCAAGCTTTTGAGAATACGGACATTTTAGGAAACATATATGGGTACACAAGAAAGGAATCATGCCTTTGGAAGAAAGGGACGAGCCTTAACATACCAGTTCAGCCTCCAATTATCTACACTTATTCGTCCGATCTCGCAAGTCTACATTTAAGAGGATTCACACTATCGTTAGACTCATCGTAGTATACTTATGCTAAGCTTTCAAGTTAAACTGCTTCATATCGTGCCGAAAATCGGGCAACATCTCCTCGGTTTATATGCCTAGCCCAAAATTGTAAATTTAGCAACCAACAACAACAACATCAATACCAACATTAACAACATCACTTTCAACACCAACATGTGCCATAAAATAGCCCGCACGTTGTTTTCCAACTTCCATAACTAACCAACTTACTATACAATTAGTAAACGACTTTGTCTCCGAGAATAAACTGGTATTAATGTAAATAGAAAGAGATTCATACCTTATTCTTGTTAGTACAGCAATATCTTCGATATCCACTTGAATCCAGGCTAAAATCCACCGAAAAACAATGCTAGAATCACAACTATGCGTTATCCGGGCCTTGATTAACGCTTCACCACTTGAAAATCACTTAAACCCTCAACTTTTTTATGACAAAATTTCCTTTTATGGTGCTAAGCTCCCAATCTAACATTTTGGTGAAACAAATGAGGCGTTGACCCTTTATAGGTGGGTAAAATCGGGTCGGCTCACTGTAGCACGCATTTCTGCTTTGTCGGCCTAACTTATAACGCCCATAATTCTCTACTCCGATGTCCTATTAATGAGAGGTTTATTGCGTTGGAAACTAGACTCGACAAAATTTATTTTAGGCTTTTGAAACACCTTAAACCTCTTCATATGCTAAGAGATATTCTTCCCTCAAGTTGGACAAACTTTTCACATGAAACTTTACCCATCCTTTCTCCAAAGTCGTACTACTCCATTTCTTCCACTCATTTCCTTATAAAACCTTCCAGTATATCTTATATACATCATTCACTCATTAAATATACTTAATAATGCCTGATCCTTATATTCCAAAGTGGTTTTACTTAACCATAACTCAACGTACTCACGTTTCAAATTTGATAAGTGCTTCTTCGAAGATACGGGGTGTAACATCCTTCCCCCCTTAAAAACGTTCGTCCTCGAATGTTGTAGTGCGCCGATCCTCAATATCCTCATTGAATGTTTTGTTCGATTACCGTATAATGATACTATAATTTGGTCAGTTTTCCTGTTCTTCTTAGCTCTTTATCAAATTCTTTTGTGAGTCGTACAGTCCTCAATCCTCATATATATAATCACAAGTCAACTAGTGTTCCGTTCTCATTATTTCTCCATTCCTGTGGTTTAACTGGCACGCCACGGTGACTCGCCGTCCTGTGAGCATCCTTCCTATTCATTCCTCATTTCTTTATTGACAGATAACTCTCTTGCTCGAATACAACACTTTCTTTTGTTGACTCCTCCGATACTAGCTTGGCTATCCCTACATGTACTTGTTGAGCTTAGATACTTGCTAGATTATCCCCGCGTAATTCATCAGCCAAGCTCTCTGATTCATCGTAAATTTTTTTATACTAACGTCCAGTGCTTGTTCAGTGGTCCTCTGCTACTAACAAATCCTTACTCTTAACGGTTACGTTTCTTCAACCATCCGTCTTAATTCCTTTCCATGATCAGTTATAACCATATCCTCAATACAATCTCTTAACGGTTCCTAATGTTCCATCACCATCTTTATTATTCCTCATAGCAGGATTATATATTGCGATGAACCAATAATCATAGTTCGAACTGGTCTATAGCTCACAATATCTTTGAGTTCTTGTCAAAACTCTCCCTTTAATTCTTTTGCCTCAAATCATGCAATATAACTTATAATTATCAATTTAGGGATATACTCACTTTACCAAAGCTTCTTTTCCAACATCGGTATGGTATACTTACCCTTGACTTCCTCATTCCAGTGATCCTTAGTTAGCTGTCATTCCATGTTGGCTTTTTGATGTGTCTATTCCCATCTGCGGGGCATAACCTTACGCTGATGGTTCATATAATTCTATAATACATACCCATATACTCAATATGGTTAGTGACTCGTGATATACTTTCTAATTTCTGGTGATGCTGCTGCCTTTCTATCTGCACCCATATCGTTCTTCCTCTCTTTAGAGATCGCCACACCGCTTATCGTTACTCCTTTTGTTAAGATTCTCATATTTTTCCTTTAATATCAAGATTTTCTTCCGTTGTAACCCAAAGTGTCCTTTGTACTCATCATCCATTTCGTCATTCTCTTTGTAGTTAGTTTACAGACCTTTCTTACTCTCCTTATTAATCTTTAGGATACGTCGCTGCCTATTTAGGTGCGGTACAAATTTTCCTGGTCTAGAAATATCATATCTCACGCCCACATGAAGTATTCTCTTGATTCATTTTAATTCCTTTTCATACTTGCTTTGTGGTATGCTTATCTTTAATTCATTTCTGCTCCCTCTTAATGCATTCTTGATATGCCACTACGTCCAATATTTTGGCCTCTTTAAGCTAACATCTTTCTTTCTTTGGAATTTTAACGATGCCATACCTCATTTCAGGACTAGATCTGCTCTTTTTAAGGGTGTTCTTATACACTAGTATCAGTAGTCATCGGCCAACCCTAACGATCCTCCAACTCTTTTGGTCTCTTATAATACCGGAATTCTCTCATCGTATAGCTTGACTTATTTTTCCTTTCTGCTAATTGAGGGCTTTGCATTTAAACGAAGCGCTTATGCATTACAGATCCATTGTCGCTGCTTTTTTAAGGCCCTTCTATTTCTACCTTTTACGACTGAACAATTCCCGAACCAACGGGTTAATAGGGACATTGGAATCCATCAAAACATTCTACGGAGCGTTTGGTCACATTTTGATCTTTTTATCCCTCATCTTCCTCCACAACTATTATCACTGAAATTCTTCTTACTCTGAGTTTCCGGTTTCACTTTATGTCTACAATATATCATTGAGAGTTAATATGCTACACTCTTCCACTTCCACTATAAATCCTTTTATTCACTTAGCTCACTTATCCGAAATTTTCCTTGACTACTTATTTGCATCCCACCTATGCGTTGTAGTTCTTCCAGTGTGCTGCCACTTCTTGTTCGTGTCATGAAATCCTTGCAAATATACTCTCTTCTTTCTTCTCCTTCCTGCCGCCAAGGCTAGTCCATACTCATGAATATTTCCCATATATCCTTCTATAATCGAATCTCGGTATTCCTTATCCTCATCCCATGTCATTGATGTACTTCCTCCCGGTTAGTTTTGTTAATTCATTATCTTCTCGCTTGTCCTTGGTGATTGCTCAATTTTTCTTTTCTTCCCTTCTCCTTCTCCTTCTCCTCTCCTTTTGACCAGCCCATTAGTGTACCTTTCCTACTTTAATCCTAAAACCTTCCTTGAGTTCCTTCCTCACCGAGTGCCCTTCTCCACTTGTTATATTATAGTATTGACCCTGAAGTTAGTGAAATATTCCTTTAAACGTGCAAATCCGTTCTATTCTTAAATCATCTTTTAGGAAAGCTTCTCCATTTCTGTCACAACCCAAACCGATGAGCCGTGACGAGAGTCTGACCTATGGTGACCAAACACCCCTAAACACTTGTCTGAAACATACTGGACATCAAAAGCCAGTAAATGGCATAAACTAATCTCATAAGAAGGAAACATCAGAACTCTGTACAATCAACATACACATACACAGCATGCGGAAGAACAGTGTAAGCCAGCTAGGCTGCTACATAAAATGTACACAAAAGAATAGAAGCCAATAAGGCTACATCGTCTGACTACTACATACAACTGCCTACAAAACTCTACTGGAATAAAAGCTGTAGAAAGGACGGGACAGGGCCCCATCATACCCATATGCATACACATTTCAAAAGGGGCATACCAAAACTGAATGTAGCTCCGGATCAAATGGAGCGTACTGACCACTGCTAGATCCAGAGGTCCTACTGAGCTGGACCACCTGTCTGTCTCCCTATACCTGCGGGCATGAACGCAGCCCCCCGAGCAATGGGGAGTCAGTACGGATAATGTACCGAGTATGTAAGGTATAAGAACAATAACATATATATACATGAGAATCATGGATAAGATCTGAACTCATAAACTGAAATGACTGACTGCATGTCTATGTATGAACTAGTATCTGCCTAAATCTTCGTAACAGACAATGCCTCTGTGGGCACATAATATGCATGCTCATACCTATCAATGATGGTCGTGCATCTATATGTGTGCGTATATAACACTTGATGTATGTGCGTATATAACGCCTGTAAGCCTCTATGGCATCTTGTCATATCATATTGGATCCTCTGTGGCCATAATCAATATCATCATCATAGTAGTAATGTGTATATAACGCCTATATTTCTTCTCATACTTTACATATATCTAATATTCGCGTATATAACGCCTGATATGTGTGCGTATATAACGCCTTCTAGTCGCGGGTCAATGCACATAAATATATAATGAATGTAATGCATGACTAAACTGTATGCACAGAACTGGCTATATAAAAATTGGACCCATGAATAGAAGGATTACTCATAAAGGGGGTACATGAACATCAAAACTGAAGTACTTCTAATGCTTCTAAGAGTAGAGTAATATGGAAGCTCGCTTACTCGCTTGTTGGATCATATCATAGGATCATGCCAAAAAGAAAGAATGAATGGCCTTAACATACCTTGAAGTATACGCAATCGCCCAACTTCTCCTTCTTGAAGTTGGAAGTCTACAATTAAGATAACATAGGGCTTAGTTAGGCTATTTACTTCGCTTACTAACCATCCTCAAATACGTATAAAGCTCAACGAACTATAGACAATAATTTCCTTTGTGAGCTTACAACTCTCCAACTCCTCATTCGATCCCACATCAACTACAATACTCACATCAACAATGACAACACAGATATATATATATATATCAAAATATATTCAAATCCATTCCCAATCATCTCTTAAAATAACTCTAAGTCACTATCTTGTCTTTCATCCACTCACCACTTCCACAACTATCCCTTCTTTACTTAGAATCACTAAAACTCTTGATACTCAACTTAAATATAAGGGTAGAAATCATTTACATACCTTGAGTGGTCAAGAATACCAAGAATCACTTCAACTTCAACTCCCTAAGCTTCACAATCTTGGAGAAACCCTAGAAGCAACCTTCGCCTTCACAAGCTCGGGTTCACGGGGTTCGGGTCTTGTCAAATCTTCACTAATATGATGGAAAATATTGGGAGAGAATATATTAGGGTTTTCTGATTTGGAGAGGAGGAAAAATATGAAATAGGGTCGTGGACCACCTATTTATACTTGAAAGCTAAAAAGGCTACAGCGTCCGGTTCGACAAGCGGGTCGACGGCCCGTCGACATGGCGACGATCCATCGACTTGCTCCGTCGACCTGCGCCTGCAGATGCATGGCTGCGGGATCCTGTCGACGCCACACGTCGATGGTCCGTCGAACATGTCGACGACCCATCGACGATGACTGGTGTCCTGCAGATTTTTCTGGTTAAGTTCAGATCGCGTCGATTCGATTCATTCAACTTTTATCTCTTATAAATTGCCAGGAATATCTGCTGGTACCCTCGTACACGAGGTAAGACGTTTTCTACCTTAAAATTCGGGCTCAGGTCTCTATTCCAAGGGCATACCCGACTAGAAAACCATGGTTCTACCACTACAAACACGAGAGGTGTAACATTCTCTCCCCCTTAGGAACATTCGTCCTCGAATGTTCAAACAATCCTGGGTTATAAAAATTTTGGCAGAGTTTCCCTTGTATTTATACCAATCTACCCTGCACGTAACAACCCAAAATAATGCCATACAGGGCCACATACTATAACACACAATACTATGGCCTCATACGACCAATCATGATAACTGAAATAAAATAATACCTAGGGGCGATGATGCCTCAGACTGAACCTCCTGTGCTGCTGGGAACAAATGCGGGTACTCCATCTTTATTGCGTTTTCCGCTTCCCAAGTCACTTCCTCAACATTCTTACTCCTCCACAAGACTTTAACCGAAGCTACATCCTTGGTCCGCAGCCGACAGACCTGTCTGTCCAGTATAGCCACTGGAACTTCTTCGTATGATAACTGCTTGGTCACCTGGATGTCATTCACTGGTATCACTCTTGAAGGATCTCCGATACACTTACGAAGCATAGATACATGAGATACTGGATGCACCGACTCTAACTCCGAAGGCAATTCTAGCTTATATGCCACCGTGCCTACTGTGCGAATGATCTTATATGGCCCAATATATCGAGGGCTCAACTTAGCCTTCTTGCCAAACCTCATCACTTCCTTCATAGGCGAAACTTTCAGGAACACCCAGTTGCCTATCTCGAACTCTAGCTTACGTCGCCGATTATCCGCATCGGATTTATGTCATCTCTGAGCTGTTAGCAACCTCTCTCTAATCACTTTCACCTTATCAACTGCTTGTTGAATTATGTCTGGGCCTAGTAACTGATTCTCCCCGACATCGAACCACCCTATGGGCGATCTGCATCTCTGCTCATATAAGGCCTCATAAGGAGCCATCTGAATACTGGAATGGTAACTGTTGTCATATGCAAACTCGATAAGAGGCAAATGATCATCCCAACTGCCTTGAAAGTCAAGCACACAATCTCTAAGCATATCCTCAAGGGTCTGTATAGTACGCTCAGCCTGCCCATCTGTCCGCGCATGAAATACCATACTAAGACTCACCTGAGTCCCCAATCCCTGCTGAAAAGACTTCCAGAATTTAGCTGTGAACTGTGCTTCCCGTAACACTCCGTAAATTTAAGTAAGGTGTGAATATGTTAAATGAGAAGTAATGTGACATTTTAGGCATATGAAGTCCTATTAATATGAGTTTGGCGAGAAATAGTTGATTTAAGATCAATACCAAATAGTGAAGTTCGTAAAAGTTCTCAAGCTCGTCTAAATTTCAGTAGGTCTGACATCTAAGCCATTTTCGTGCAAATAGTTTGGGAATTTGGGAAAGCTTCCCTAATGAAAGTTGTAGATCATTAAAATACCTTTCCAACGGTAGGTTTCCCAGATCCAACACAGCTCTGTACTAGGAGTTATGCCAATTTTACTGAACATCATCTGTGCAGTGCGAAAATTAGGCGTGTGCGGCGTCCTAGTCGGCGCCCCAAGCCAAATTTCAAGCGAACTCAAAATTTTGACGCCGTCGAAATGGATACACTATGTACGCCACCCTGGGCGATGCCCCAGGCGACGCACCAGGCCATTTTACGCCTGAAACGATTTTTCCCGAATTTTATAAAGGCCTAATTTAGTTATATTCATTCCCACTTCGTTTTGGCTGACTTCCTGAGAGGAAACAACCCTAAAACGTCCCCAAAACATATAAGGTATGTTCTTGATCAATTCCCATCATTTCAACATCAATCTAACATCAAATTAACACTAATTCATCTTCCACAAGTGAAACCCAAGAAAGAGAAGAAGAAAGGGACGTTGGGAGAAGTTAATATTACTTCAGTAAGGTATAATCCTTGACTTTTGTGATTTTATTAAAAGGGTTTAGACTAGTGTAGGTTGTCCTATGAGATTAGAATCCATGATTGATTCATCAAGTGTTCAAGAACATCTTCTAGTCATGAAAACCCTAGCTTTTGTTGATAAGAAGGATTTATGGGTAGAAATAGGTTAGAGTTCTAACCTCTCCTATCTAAAAATATTGTAGAATAATTCTTGGATTGTGGGAAGTATGCTTGAGCGGGAATTAAGGTATGTCTCTTTTGAACATACTCTTTCGGTCGATTTTTATGAACTCTTTGGTTGTGATATGTATGTCTCTTTTAAGGCTCTTCATTCAATAAAAAGGTTAACTTTTCACGAATTGAAACTTTATTTCTTGCTTTAATTATGGTTAATGTGTGTGAGGGGACAAGCCCACATTAAACCTAGTTTGTATCATGCTCTGCGTACATATATAAGTTATAAGTGTTTTTCCTCTATAAGAGATGATCAATAATGATGGCTAAGGGTTGGTAATGATGTTTTCATATTGAACCATGGCATTGAAATCTTGGTTAAATAAGTGTAAACGTTTTCAAGACATTCTTTGAAATGGTTTATCTTTACGATATGGAATAATGAACTTTAATGCTAATTGATGGTGTGACTACTTTGAGACAAATTATGAATCAGCATCTATGCTATGAACTTTATTGTTGTGTTTTTCCTAGCTACTCGGGAGGAAGGGTAGCCACTATGGATCCTAGTGTGGTAATTTCCTAGCCATTCGGGAGGAAGAGTGGCCACTACCGAGTTCTCTACCTATAGTGTGGTTTATGCCGAGCTATTCGGGGGAAAGAATAGCCACCGATAATTACATATTCCGGTGTGGTGCGCTGTGTTTAGGGAACCTCTACGGTCGTCCATTCGATGTGATTGATTCTTGGGCCTGTATTGGCATGTGTGATATTCTTATTCTTTTATGGCACTGTTGTTGATAATCTTGATCAATTGTAAAAGGCATATTTGATAGTTGTGAGTGACAAGAGGATTCCTAATCGGTTTTGATAATGCTTATTGAGATACACCAGTTGAATAACTATTTTTACACTGATTTCATATGGTTTTCAGAACTGACTTCTTTATGTATTATTGTACCTTATTTTCATATTACTTGTTGTCCCCGAGGGACTCACTTAGTACGAAGCACTCAGGCATACCATTGTTGTTTTTTATGGTATGTTAGGTAACAGTGAAGAGCATGTTTTTGATACTCCGGGCGTTTAGGAAGGAATTGCGGTTGCTGCTGATTTGGTGAGCCCACATATTCATTCGTGGGACACCCTTATTTAATTCCATTTATTTATATTAGTTTCCGGGCTGCGTCCCGATGAGTTAGACATTTATTCCTTATTCTTAGAAGCTCCTTAGTATACATTCGTATGTGGGTAGAAGAAGAGTTATTTTTTTAACTCTTTCGGGCACACTATCATGTTTTGGTTGAATTATTTAAATTAATCCATATATTCATGATTTGTTACATTTATTTTATAAATTGTTGGAGGCGAATATTGAACTTGGCGGGTTCAAGTGTTATTATTGTGTCGTTTAGGTTCTTCCTATGTTTTTCATGACGTCGGATGCCGGTCACATCTAGGGTGGGTTTTGGGGTGTGAAAAGCTTGGTATCAGAGCCTAGGTTTAGATACATCCTAGGTTATTGTCGGTGTCCATGGAGCTGTGTCTAGTGGAGTTTTGCTTGTACAGCCTGATCACCTGCATGACTGAGAAACTCCCAGGACATTTATAGGTGTTTCCTATTATTCTTGATTCTAGATTGTGCTGTAGAGCTTCAAGTCCTTTTAGGATCGTTCTGATTCGCTTGTTAAATCATGCCTTGCAGAAATGGCTCTGACGCGATCCAAAAATAGTAACCGAGCACAACCCGCAAGAGCTAACCAAAATCTTGGGGGTACGAATGCTGTTAATGGAAATAATACTGGGAATCAAGCAGCACCACCTTCTCCTGCTGTTCCTGTTGCGGCTGTGTCTGAGATTGGTACTATGCAAAATGCTATTCAAATGTTGACTGCATTGGTTGCGGCTCAGCAACAGCGTGGGGGTGTGGCACCTCATGGTAGAGGCAAACTTAAGCAATTCCTAGACTTAAAGTCACCTGAGTTCTTTGGGTAACGATCGGTGGATGACCCCGAACACTTTTTAGATGAGACCTTCAAGGTATTGAGGGCAATGGATGCCCAAGACTCTGAAGCTGTGAGACTCTCTTCGTATCAGTTGGAGGATGTTGCTCACGTATAGTTTGAGATGTGGGAATCTGAGAGGGGTGACGCTGCTTTAGCTCCAACGTGGGCTGAATTTGAAGAGGCGTTCATGAAAAGGTTCTTGTCTGATGAGTAAAGAATTGCTATGGCTACGAAGTTTGAAAAGCTAGAGGAGGGTAACAAGTCAATTCATGAGTATAGTTTGTAGTTCGCCTGCCTGTCCAAGTATGCTTTATACATGATTCCGACAGAAAATCATAAGTTGAGTCATCTTGTGAAAGGCTTGGTACCACGTATCAAGTCTGCATGTGCTGCTGTTGCTATGTCTCCGACTTGCACTTTCTCATCTCTGGTTGGGTTTGCTGAAAAACAAAAGAGTCGGAAAAATAAAGAGAGGGTGGATCGAGATCATAACAAGAAGGCCCGTTTAGCGGGTGGGTTCAGTGGTAATAACTATAAGGGAGGGCAGAATAGAGGATAGTCTGCACCTGCTCAGTCTGGTTCTTATTCCTATGCTAGTGTACCTTCTGGTAGGCAAGGCCAGAAAAATCATAATAATAGTAAGTTTTCGCAGGGAAATAGTCGTCCGCCAGTGTGGGAAGATCGTATCTGTCATCACTGTGGTATTAGGGGGTATCTTAAGAGGGAATGCAGAAAGTGACTACGCGAGATGGCTGCTATGTCTAATCAAAAGAATGATTCGCCTGCTTCTGTATCTGCTAAAAATTCGTTTGTTGGTGGTGCAAACAATAATAATCAGAATGCTTGTAATAATGGTAAAGGTAAAGAAGTTGCTAACACTTTTAGCGGAGGGATAGCTCGGCTTTATGGGCTGACTCGTAGGGAGGCAGTTGAGGCTTCTGACGCTGTGGTTACAGGTATCCTTACCATTTGTTCTCATGATGCTTACTCATTGATTGATCCGGATTCAAATTTATCCTATGTGACTCCTTATTTTTCACTTGATATGGGTATGAAATTCGAACCATTTTTAGAACCCTTTGCTGTTGATACGCCTTCAGATGTTCCTGCTATTACTTCTAGAGTGTATAGAAATTGTGTTGTCGTGATTAAAGGTCGTGAGACCGTGGCTGATTTGTATGAACTTGAGATGGTGGATTTTGATGTAATTATAGGGATGGAATGGTTGTCCGCGTGTTATGCTAATGTGGATTGTCACCATAAGTTAGTTCGTTTCGCCTTTCCCGATGAGCCTGTTATCGTGTGGGAGGGTGAAATCGCTAAGCCAAGGGGTAGATTTATTTCTTATCTTAAAGCTCATAAGATGGTTACTAAGGGGTGTATTTACCATTTGGTTGTTGTCATTGATACAAAAGCCATGGTACCTGAATTTGCGTCTGTTCCAATAGTTAGTGATTATCCCAAAGTGTTACACGAAGATCTCCCTGGCATCCCTCCTGATAGGGTTATTGATTTTAGGATTGATGTTATTCCCGACACCCAACCAATTTCTATTCCACCGTATCGTATGGCTCCAGTGGAGCTAAGGGAGTTAAAGGATCAGTTGAAGGACTTGTTGGATAAAGTTTTCATCCGATCAAGTTCCTCACCTTGGGGTGCTCCAGTCTTGTTTGTTAGAAAGAAAGATGGTTCCCTTAGGTTGTGTGTTGATTCCAGTCAACTTAATAAAGTGACCATTAAGAATAAATATCCTTTGCCTAGGATAGATGATCTATTTGACCAACTTCAGGGTGCTAAGTTCTTTTCAAAAATTGACCTGAGGTCTGGATATCACCAATTGAAGATAAAGGAGAAGGATATCTCGAAAACCGCTTTCCGTACTCGTTATGGGCACTTTGAGTTCCTAGTCATGTCCTGTCACGACCCAACCGGAGGGCCGCGACGGGCTCCCGATGCTAACCCACTCGGGCACCTCTTATCATACTTTCACATTTACATCTAAGTGAGTCACATAGCTAAATCATACTTTCTATCCATCAATCATACTAATCCCATTGGGCAACAATACATTTATATCATCATTAGCAACTATGCCCATATCAATGTACATAAGCCGACGAGGCTAACAAAATGATATCAAAAATATAGGCCGACAAGGCCAAATACATCTAACCATATACACATGTCTTATGAGCCTCTAAGTAGAATATGTCATATCATATAGGCGGGACAGGACCCCGCTATGCCCATAAATATGTACACAAAAGAATAAATACCAAACGTTGTAGCTCTGAATGAAATAGAGCTCCGCTATGTAGTCCCTGAGTAATAAAGCTATGGATCAAGCCTGTCTCCCTGGCTACCTGCGGGCATGACGCAGCGTCCACAAACAAAAGGACGTCAGTACGAAGAATGTACTGAGTATGTAAAGCATGGTCAACATCATTATGAAAGCATAATAGACAACATAAGAAATAGCATAGGATGGGAGATGGTAGTATCATCGTCACAAGCACTTACTTGCTTTTCATAGGGACTTTCCATTTTTAATGTGTGATTGTGTACATATATCCGTATCCATTTCCGTACTCCTTTACATTTCATATCCATTTTCGTATTCATATACATATTCATATTAATATACATATCATTTACATAGCATACCCGACCATGAAGGTTCAGTGTTTCACATACCTGGCCCTACCAAGGCTCAGGGTCATACATACCTGGCCCTACCAAGGCTCAGGGTTGTCCGTACCCAACTGCAGTGGTGCGCGCGCAATACATATAGATAAATATTCTACCCGGCCATATAAGCTCGGGGTTTCATAATAGTCATACATAGACACATATACATAAAAGCTCATAAGCATCTTTAGCATCATTACTATTGTCGTTCATTACATCTATGCTTAGAGGATTACTCATCATATAAGGAATTTAGTACAATCGTAACATATCGAGATTCATGAGCTTAGTATCTTTTGAAGATAGCATCATTTGGAGGACATCATAGGCTCATAGAAGATTAGATATTTTGCCAAATAACCATGCCTTAAGAAAGAAGGGTTAGCCTTACATACCTCTTCGTTGAACTATTCTATCACTTGCACGTTCTCCTTCAACGCTCACGTTTCTACCTTCATTAGAGTTATACTATCATTAGAAAATTGATAGCTTAGCATACATGACTAAAGCTAGAGAAAATTGGACAGCATCTCCTTTATTTATACGACTTCCTCCATATCATACATCAACTCCCAAACATCAATAATAACATTCAAAATATCATAACAATACTCTTATTCACATACATTATCCTTTCTTCTCAATTCACTTCCAATCATCCATATCTATGGTCATAGCACACGATTACATTCATTCATATACAATATCTATCCCATGTTATTAACAACATTTATAACATAACCACAATCACAACACATCAAGAATCATGACTCAATCCAAGCTATTACTCAAAAATGACACTATTCCCGCATTCATGACTCATTTTCTATATCCTTCTACAATCCAAGTGTTTCAACTTCTCAATACCTTAAAAAACATGGAAGCACCATAAAACTTACCTTATATGGTGTAGGAATGAACCTTGGGTGGAAACACTTCACTTGAGCAAAACCCCAGTTTCACCTTCACTTGGATTCCTTGTCTTGGATGAACTTTAATAGGTTTTTTACACCTGATTCTCTTGGTTTGATGTAGTTGTTCACTAGTATCCCTTGAATTCTTGTGGGAGAACTGTAGATAGATGTTCTAGAGAGAAGGGGAGTGAAAGGGAAATGAAATAAAATAACTTGGAACCCTTATTAATAATACTCAAATCTGTCCCGCTTGGATTTCACAGACCAACATACGGTCCGTATAAATTATACTGACCGTATGTTTGGTCGTACTTTTGGTCCAGTGAGGGGTGCTAATCTAGCTGATTAAACGGCCAAAAATATGGCCAGTATAATTTATACGGCCAGTATGTTGGGCCGTATAATGCCAAGTTCTTCCGAACTCATTCTCGTCGACTCGTTTGATCCCAATCCTTATGGAACCTTCTTGACACTTATTTTCACCTCATTAACGATCTAAGGGAAGTTATAACTCTTCTCCAAAGCATCATTAAATCATCATTAACTTGTTACTCGTAAATCCTTTCCGATACATATCGTATGCCTTGCCTTTTTTTGGCAAACTTTCTCCCCCTACGTCGAATGTCTTTGAAATCTTAATTAGGGTCTTCGAATGTCATTCCTTACTTATTGAAATACCATATACTTCATGCTATTCATTAGTCTATTCACTGTGCATCAACGGAAAATTTTCCAAGGTGTAACATTCTTCCCCCCTTAATAACATTCGTCCTCGAATGTTAAGTCCTCGGGGATTTTACAAAAATTTCGCCAGAGTTTCCCTTGTAATATGGCACTACCATCCTGTCACAACAACCCATAATAACAATGCTCACAGGACTACAACATAATAGCAATAAATTTTGGCCACACACGACCCAAATGCATACAAAGTAAAACATACATACCTTATGATCTTGATGTCTCATCTTGGATCTCGTCCGGGGGCTAAAATAAGTGCGGGTACTTGGATTTCATAATTTCTTCAGCTTCCCATGTCATCTCTTCTCGGTTATTGTTTCTCCACAAAACCTTAACTGAGGCTACTTCTTTGTTTCTAAGCCTCCGTACTTGCCTATCTAATATGGCAATGAGTACCTCTTTATAAGTCAACTTTTCTGTCACTTGAACATCATTTAATGGCACGATCCAAGTAGGATCTCCAACACATTTACGAAGCATCGAGACATGAAACACTGGGTGAACTGACTCCAAATCAGGAGGTAGATCTAATTCATAAGACACTTTGCCTACCTTGCGCACAATCTCATAAGGCCCAATGTACCGGGGACTTAACTTCCCCTTTTTGCCAAATCTCATAACGCCCTTCATCGGTGACACCTTTAAGAATACCCAATCTTTAACTTAGAAATCTAAGTCCCTTCGACGATTATCCGCATAGGACTTTTGACAACTTTGGGCTGCTAATAACCGATCTTGTATGAGCTCAACTTTTTCTATGGCTTGCTGGACCAAGTCTGGCCCTATCAATTTAGTCTCTCCTGCTTCAAACCACCCAATTGGGGATCTACACTTTCGCCCATATAAAGCCTCATACGGTGTCGTTTTGATGCTAGAATGATAACTATTCTTATAAAAAAACTTAACAAGGGGTAAGTGATCATCCCAATTACCTCCAAAATCCATCATACATGCCCGTAACATATCCTCAAGGGTCTGAATAGTACGTTCAGCTTGTCCATCGATCTGTGGGTGAAATGTCGTGCTAAGGCTCACTCGAGTGTTACACCTTGGAAAATCCCTTGTATGTGTACAGTGAATAGGCTAACAAAGGGCATAGCGCACGCGATGTTTTGATGAGTAAGAAATAGAATTTGATGACCCTCGACGAGATTCCAAAGGCATATAATGCAAGGAAAGAAAGTTGTCAAGGAAAGCGAACCATATGTTGTGTATCGGATAAGAATTTCGAGCAACGATTCTATGACGGAATAATGATGTCTTGGAGATAAGTAATAACGTCCCTTGGATTGGTATTGAGATGTTAAACAAGTGCCAAGAAGGTTCCATAAGGATCGGAGGTCAAACGAGACAACGAGAACGAAACCGGAACCACTGGGCATTATACGGCCCAACCTACGGACTGTATAAATTGTACCAGCCGTATGTTGGACCGTATAATTTCCCAAGGAGGCCACCAGCTACTGGACCAAATATACGGCCATACATAAGGTCCGTATAAATAGTACGGACCGTATGTTGGTCCGTATAAAGATGGTCGGCCAGATTTTTAATTTAAGTATAAGGGACCTCTTTCATTTCATTTCCATTCTATTTTCACTCTACACTTCAAGAAACATCTAGAACCCTCTCTACTCTTAAAATACAAGAGAAATCAAAGGGAAACCAAGATCAACAACACATAATCCATGAATCAAAGTGTATGAAACCCAAGTAAAGTTCATCTTCCTTAAAGAAAAACCAAAAGAGAGGAGATAGGGTTTTGGTGCTAGAGTAGAAACTCCACTCAAGACTTTTTCAACCATCATCTAAGGTAATTTTCTTGACTAAACCATGTTGTTTAAGATATTGAAAGTCTAAGATACTTGAATTGTAGCAACGCATGGGAAATGGGCCATTAGTGAGTGAATAGTGCCATGTTTGGATGGTAGTTGGATTGAATCATAAATGTTGGTGTGTTATGATCGTGTAAATGACATGTAGACCATGAAATACGTATTATATACAAGGGAACGCGATGGTGAGCTAAAACCATGAATGTGGAGAAATGAAGAGAAATGGTAGATTATGGTCATTGGATACGAATGATGATTATTAATTGCTATATTGTGATTGTTGTTGGGAGTGTTGGGAGTTGATATGGAACATGGGAAACGTAGTATAAACAAAGGAAGTGCTGTCCAATTTTCCCTAGCTTTAGAAAGTCCGTTCTTATAATTGTGTAGCTAATGACGATATAAATTCTCTTGAAGGTAGAACGTGTGCATTAAAGGAGAACACGCAAGCGATAGCTTAGCTAAACGTCAAAGGTATGTGAGGCTTATATTTTCTTTCAAAAGGCATGAATCCTTCAAGTCTCTATAATCCTTCTACAAAACGAAGCTTATGAGTCCTCCAATACATCGAATTACATATGAATATGATGGTGATGATAATGAGCTAGAGTATAGAGATTCAAGAAATTGTGGCATGATGTTCATATAACGCTAACGATGTTATCTTTGTTAACACTCGCCGTATGCTCTATTTCCTTTAAGGCGAGGCACGGTACTCATAAATGTTCATAATAAAATCGGGGGTTCATGACCTTACGTCACCCCGACATAGTGTGGTTGCCCTTAAAGCTTAATGTATGCTCTTAATGCTAATATATAATATGTCTAAAAGACGATTAACAATGCTAGTTGTAATACGATGATGATACGTATAAGACGCCGAGAAATGGTAAAATAACGCTATGCTATGATATGCGTGATAGTGATGTGTTATGATTGATTTTGTGACGATGAGATTCCACCGCGCCTATTCGGCTGGGCATGTCACCGCTAATGCGGGCTGCATATGATTCCACCGCGCCTAGATGGCCGGGCATGTCACCGCTAAGGCGGGATGCTATGTTTACACCGAGCCTAGAGGGCCGGGCATGATCACCACTAGTGGGTGGCATATGATGGTTACCTGGACGCGGGTTAACGATGAGGATTGTGATGTGACGAGATATGTGATGTGATGACATATGTGCTATGATTATATGAAATATGATGTATGTACGAAATGTAAATGCTTGTGACACTCTTGCAGGTTATATATCTCTCTCTTATGACTCATGATCCTCCTACTATATTTCTTTCATTCTTGCCTTACATACTCAGTACAATGTTCATACTGACGTCCGTTTTCTTTGGACGCTGTGTTCATGTCCACAGGTAGACAGGGAGGAGAGCTTGAGCCAGAGTCATAGGAGCTGTTAACCGATTGAAAGCACTCCTTTGTTCCGGAGGTGCTTGATTATTCTTTTGTGTATATTTGTATATATTGGGCTTGACGGGGTCCTGTCCCGTCTATGCGTTTTGTACTCCCTTAGAGGCTCGTAGGTACTCAATGTGGGTTATGTGGTCGGATGAAGTCACTATGGTATATTTGTATATATTATTTTGAAAGCCCAAAGGGCTTATGTATATGAAACTATGTATGTTTACAAATGAAATATGACTTTCCTATAATGTGAGTATAAAATCGATAAAAGAAGTAGCTAATGAGCATGATGAGTAGTAGGACGAGCGGTGCTCGGTGGTCAGCCCCGGGTACCCGTCGCGGCCCCTAGCTGGGTCGTGACATCGAGTCCCCAAACCCTCTTGGAAGGACTTCCAAAAATTAGCTGTAAACTGAGTCCCTCTATCAGAGATAAGTAGTTCTTACTGGTAAGAAATGAGCTGACTTCGTTAGCCTATCCACAATCACCCATACTGAGTCATACTTGCGTTGAGAACGGGGCAAGCCTGTAATGAAGTCCATGTTAATTACTTCCCACTTCCAAGTTGGAATTTTCTATAGCTTGCAATAATCTGCCCGGCTTTTGGTTGTCACGACCCAAACCGATGGGCCATGATTAATACCCGAGTTGGACACTCGTATACGAACCTGTTAGATATAATCAGACTGATACTAAGGATAATGTGGAAATATGTAAAACATGTTGTAGACTCATAATGCCATATATTAGAATGAACCTGTCTCCTGAAGAGTCACAGTTAACTAAACATAACAAAATACACAAGCCGACAAGGCTGCCAATATACACGGGAATATCTAAAACGAACTACATCTGTACAGCTAACCAAACCATATACATAACCCACACATGTCTACATACCTCTAGGAGTATGACAAAGTTTATATAAGAAGATCTGTACCAAAACAGCTCAAGCTCCGGGACAATGGAGCTCTCCAAACAGCTAGGCAGAAATCCTAAGCCGGAGGGTAACCAAGCTGAGGGTCTGTACCTGTGGGCATGAAACGCAGCCCCCGAAGAAAGGGGGTCAGTACGAATAGTGTACTGAGCATGTAAGGCATGAAATCAATATATACATAAAATCATGGAAAACATTTGAGGCGTGTCAATGAATGGGCAAAATAAATGCATCGGTATAGCTATATCAAAGAAACACATATATACATAGAAATATCACAACAAAGGCCACAGCATCACCCCCTGCCAACGGTGCCATATATATACACATCATCACAAAGTCCACAGCACACCCCCTGTCAACTGTGCCTTACATATACATGAAGAATGAAAATAAGTGCAGTGCATAATCAAAATGAAATAATAGAGCTCTCTGTAATGTCACAAAATAACCATATGCATATATTATACTCATGGCATGCATAGGAGTTCAAATGAAAACTATCGCTCTATCCTACCTTGGAGGAACAATTTATAAGGTGAGATCAACAACAATGAAATAAATCGAGAAAATCATGCAATAGCTTAACATTTTCATATCATCGTTGAAATCATATTTGAGACCTTTAAGCATAAAATCATCCTCAACGTAATCCTCATAAAAACATTCTCGTTCTTAACAACATCAGAAGCTTTAAGAGTCGTAAACTTCTAGCTTTGAAATCAAGGAGGTTATGAAAACACTTATGGAATCATACCATAGGAATCATGCCTTTGAAAGAAAGGGACGAGCCTTAACATACCTGTTCAACCTCTTAGTAGCTACGCTTATGTGTCCGAGCTCGTAAGTATACATTTAAGAGGGTTTATACTAACGTTAGCCTCTTCATCGCACACTTGTACCAAGTTTCAAATTATACTATTCTATATTCTGCCGAAAATCGGGCAGCACCTCCCCTGTTTATATGCCTAGCCTGAATTCTCAATTCAACAACCAACAACAACAATAACAATACCAACATCCATAACATCATTTCCAACACCAATATGTACCATAAAACTTCCCACACGCTGTTTTCCAACTTCCATAACTAACAAACTTATTACACAATTATTTAACGGCTTTATCTCCGTAAATAAGCCTTAAATAATACCAAAAGAGAAATATTCATACCTTTTTTTTTCTTGTTAAGACAGCAATATCCTCAATATCCACGCTAAAACCCACCGCAAAACAATACTAGAATCACAACCATGCGTTACCCGGACCTAAACCACTACTCCGATACTTGAAAATTGCTCACTTTTTGTTTTCCTCACTCTCTCTCTTCAATTTCTGCAATTTTCCAGCAAAATCTGGTGAAAAAAAGGGGTTCTTACCCTTTTTATAAGGGTCAAATTCGGGGGTCACTGTAGCATTTTACTGTAGCAAGTCGGTACTGTAGTAGTACTATAGCACGCGTTTCTGGTCTGTCCGCTGGACTTGTATCGTCCATAATTCTCTACTCTGATGTCTTATCGACGAGCAGTTTTGTTGCGTTGGAAACTAGACGCGACGAACTTCATTTTAGGCTTTTGTTTCACTTCAAAACACTTCATATGCTAAGAGATATTCGCCCCTCAAGTTGGACCAAAAGTTTCACACAAAACTTCACCCATCCTTTCTCCAAAGTCGTACTACTCCATTTCTTCCACTCATTTCCTTATAAAACCTTCCGGTACATCTTATATACATCCTTCACTTATTAAATATACTTAATAATGCTTGCTTACATTTCGAACTGGTTTTACTTAACCATAACTCAACATACTTACGTTTCAGATTTGATAAATGTTTCTTCGAAGATACGGGGTGTAACATTGGTGATCGGTTTTCACTTGTTGACAGTTGGGACATTGAGCTACGAATTCCACTATATCTTTCTTCATCCCATTCCACCAATATATAGATTTAAGATCATGGTACATTTTCGTTGCTCCGGGGTGGACAGAATAACGGGAACAATGAGCTTCTCTCAATATTTGGTGGCATAAACCTGCTATATCAGGAACACATAATCTGCCTTGGCATCGGAGAACTTCGTCTCCTGCAATTTCAAATGATGACTTCTCCTTCTGAGGGAGTGTATCTCTGTAATGCATTAGCATGGGATCTTCGTATTGTCGCTCTTTCACTTCCCTTATTAGCGACGAGACTGCTGAATTCTGAATGGTAGTTTCCCTGCTACTTGAGTCCACTACTCGACCTCCTATGCTAGCTAACTACTGGAGGTCACGGGCCATTTCTCCCTTCTCTGGTTGTACGTCACACAAACTTCCCATAGATCTACGGGTAACAGCATCAGCCACAACATTTGCCTTTCCGGGGTGATAAAGGATATCAACATCATAATATTTTAGCAATTCCAACCATCGTCATTGCCGCAAATTCAACTCTTTTTGCTTGAAGATATACTGAAGGCTCTTATGATCTGTATAAATATCCACATGGACACCATATAAATAATGTCTCCACATCTTTAGTGCATGCACCACTGCAGCCAATTCAAGGTCATGAGTTGGATAATTTTTCTCGTGTTTTCGTAATTGCCTTGAAGTATGCGCAATCACCTTACCATGTTGCATCAACACACAGCCTAGCCCAATGCCTGAAGTATCGCAATAAACAACATAACCTTCCAATCCCTCTGGAAGTGTCAGGACTAGGGCAAAAGTCAATCTATCTTTTAGCTCTTGGAAACTACGTTCACAAGCATCTGTCCATTGAAACTTTGCTGATTTCTGGGTCAGCTTTGTGAGTGGTGCAAAAATAGAAGAAAAACCTTCAACAAATCTCCTGTAATAACCTGCTAAGCCCAGAAAGCTACGAACCTCCGTAGGAGTTGTGGGCCTTGGCCAAGTCTTCACGGCCTCAATATTTTGGCTATCTACCTGAATACCATCGGCTGAAACAATGTGCCCCAAGAATGCCACTGAGTTCAACCAGAACTCACACTTAGAAAATTTGGCGAATAATTCTCGAGTTTGAAGCACTCTAAGGACAGTACACAAATGATTTGCGTGTTCTGCCTCAGATCTAGAATACGCCAAGATGTCATCGATGAATACAATCACAAATAGATCTAGGAAGGGCCTGAACACATTGTTCATCAAATCCATAAATACTGTCGGTGCATTAGTTAGCCCAAATGACATTACCCGGAACTCAAAATGGCCATATCATGTTCTGAAGGCTGTCTTAAGGATATCTTTCTCCCTAACTCTCACTTGATGATACCCGAATCTCAAATCTATCTTGAAAACCATTTGAGGCCTTGTAATTGGTCAAATAAGCCATCAATCCTCGGAAGAGGATATTTATTCTTAATCGTCACCTTATTAAGTTGCCGATAGTCAATGCACATTCGCAAGGAGCCATATTTCTTTCGGACAAACAATACGGGTGCTCCCCACAGGGATGAACTAGGCCTAATAAAGCCTTTCTCAAGCAAGTCTTTCAATTGCTCCTTCAACTCTTTCAATTCTGCGGGAGACTTTCTATAAGGAGGAATAGATGTAGGCTTAGTGTCTGGCATCACATCAATAGCAAAATCAATCTCCCGCTCGGGAGGGAGGCCTGGAAGCTCTTCCGGGAATACATCCAGAAACTCATTCACCACGGGGACTGACTGAAGAGTTAGCGGTTTAGCTTCCACATCTTGAACCCACACTAGATGATAAATGCAACCTTTTGTGATCATTTTCCTTGCTTTAAGATAGGAAATAAACCTACCTTTTGGTGACGCAGTATTCCCTTTCCATTCTAAGACTAGTTCTCCCGGAAATTGGAAGCGAACCATTTTCATTCTACAATCAACATTGGCATAGCAAGAAGCCAACCAATCCAGGCCCATAATAACATCAAAATCCACCATTTTCAACTCATGAAATTCAATCATAGTACGACAATCACAAATCACAACCATGCAGTTTCTATATACTCGGCTAGCTATTACCGATTCACCAACGAGTGTAGACACCTCAAAAGGTTTGATCGACTCCGGTTTGACTCTAAACTGACCCGCAATATACGGAGTAACATATGAAAATGTGGATCCCGGATCTATCAAAGCATATACATCATGAGAAAATACCGATAATATACATGTGACCACATCAGGAGAAGACTCAAGATCTTGGTGTCCAGCCAAAGAATAGATACGGTGCTGAGGACCGCTAAAACTAGAGACTCTCCCTCTGCCTCTACCATGGCCGACTAGCGCATGTGAACCTGGCCCCATAGGGCGTATAGATGACGAAGATCTGGCTACCGACCCTGAAGGTTGGGTCCTACCTCTGCCACCAACTGAAGGGCAATCACGCATAATATGGCCTGGCTGACCATATGAATAGCAACCCTCTGAACCTAATTGACACTGACCCCAATGTAAATTTCCACACTGGGAACATCGTGGCACGGGTGGCTTCGCCAGACCCGAATCGCTTCTAAAATGAGAACCGAAAAAACTCTGACTCGGCCCGGAATGAGTAGATCTATCAAATCTCTGGCCTAAAAACAGTGGCGGCGCACTTGTCATAGAATGGCCTGAATGCCTCGAAACCTGCTGTCTGTGCCCACCTCTATAATCACTCATCGGACCCGAAGATCTAGCCCACTTGTTATACCCTCTATCATGCTCACGCTCACTTCTTTGTTGTTGTAGGATTTCTTCTAAATTTTGATCATGGGCTTGAATGCGTGAAATATCCATGTTGTCCTGAAGGGACGCAGTCAAGCACCTATCCATCAAATGTGGCCCTAGGCCTTTCACAAATTGGTGCACTCGGTCACCCATATCCGCTACCATGGCCGAAGCATACCTAGCCAAGTAATTGAAGCGAAGACTATACTCTAAAGCACTCATGCTTCCTTGCCTCAAATTCAAGAACTTATCAGCTCTAGCTCGCCGAACCTCTGGAGGCAAATAATGTCGGAGGAAGGCATCTACAAATTCTTGCCATACCGGGGGAGGCGCATTGGCTCCCCGTGAAGCCATCCAAACTGTGTACCAATGAACCGCAACATCCCTCAACCTATAGGATGCTAAATCCACCGATTCGGTGTCCGAAGCATGTATCAACCGAAGTGTCCTCAACATTACATCAATAAAATTCTGGAGGTCCTCATCCGACTTTGATCCAAAGAATTTCGGAGGGTTCAAACTAATAAAATCATGGGCCCTTGCACAAACAGCCTTATCACCTTACCATGTACCTTGCCGCTGAGTCTGGGCAGCAACCAATTGAGTAAGAAAATGAATGGCCTCTTTCACATCTTGGCCTGAAGCATCTGGTGGAGGAGCCGGAGGTACTGGAGCTGGGGCTGAGGCTCCCTTACGCTCCTCAGAAATAGGCACTGAATGGGAGGACTGAGATTGAGCAGCATTCTGGGACTCACTTTCTTCTACAACCGTTGTCAGTGCTCTTTCAGCCCGCTCTTCTGCAATTGTTTTTCCCTTTTGGGCTGCCGTAGCCTTTCTCTTTACAGGCATTTCTGAAATACATAACACACGATTAAGGAAAAAGAAGTTCTTATGTCATAGCTCTATCGCACGATCGTATGAAGAAAGAAGGTCATTCATTCCAAAAATGCCCGCAACCTCTTGTTTATAAGTGTGTCACGCAACACACCCATAACTAAGACTCTACTGGACACGGCTCGTAGACACACCCTAGGACAGAACTGCTCTGATACCACTTTTGTCACGACCCAACCGGAGGGCCGCGACAAGCACCCGGTGCTAACCCACCTGGGCACCACTTATCATACTTTCACATTTACATCTAGGTGAGCCACATAGCTAAATTATACTTTCTATCCATCAATCATACTAATCCCATTGGGAAACAATACATTTATATCATCATTAGCAACTATGCCCATATCAATGTACATAAGCCAACGAGGCTAACAAAATGATTTCCAAAATATAGGCCGACAAGGCCAAATACATCTAACCATATACATATGTCTACGAGCCTCTAAGGAGAGTATGTTATATCATATAGGCGGGACAAGACCCCGCTATGCCCATAAATATATACACAAAAGAATAAATACCGAAAGCTGTAGCTCCGAATGATATGGAGCTCCGCTATGTAGTCCCTGAGTAATAAAGCTATGGATCAAGCCTGTCTCCCTGGCCACCTGCGGGCATGACGCAGCGTCCACAAACAAAAGGACGTCAGTACGAAGAATGTACTGAGTATGTAAAGCATGGTCAACATCATTATGAAAGCATAATAGACAACATAAGAAATAGCATAGGATGGGAGATGGTAGTATCATCGTTACAAGCACTTACTTGCTTTTCATAGGGACATTCCATTTCTAATGTGTGATTGTGTACATACATCCGTATCCATTTCTGTACTCCTTTACATTTCGTATCCATTTTCGTATTCATATACATATTCATATTCATATACATATACATATCATTTATATAGCATACCCGACCATGAAGGTTCGGTGTTTCACATACCTGGCCCTACCAAGGCTCAGGGTCATACATACCTGGCCCTACCAAGGCTCAGGGCTGTCTGTACCCAACTGCAATGGTGCGCGCACAATACATAAATATATATTCTACCCGGCCATATAAGCTCGGGGTTTCATAATAGTCATACATAGACACATACACATAAAATCTCATAAGCATCATTACTATCGTCGTTCATTACATCTGTCCTTTGAGGATTACTCATTATATAAGGAATTTAGTACAATCGTATCATATCGAGAATCATGAGCTTAGTACGTTTTGAAGATAACATCTTTTGGAGGACATCATAGGCTCATAGAAGATTAGATATTTGGCCAAAGAACCATTCCTTAAGAAAGAAGGGTTAGCCTTACATACCTCTTAGTTCAACCATTCTATCACTTGCATGTTCTCCTTCAATGCTCACGTTTCTACCTTCATTAGATTTATACTATCATTAGAAAATCGATAGCTTAGCATACATGACTAAAGCTAGAGAAAATTGGACAACATCTCCTTTATTGATACAACTTCCTCCATATCACACATCAACTCCCAAACATCAATAATAACATTCACAATATCATAACAATACTCTTATTCACATACATTATCCTTTCTTCTCAATTCACTTCCAATCATCCAAATCCATGGTCATAGCACACGATTACATTCATTCATATACAATATCTATCCCATGTTCTTCATATACAATATCTATCCCATGTTATTCATATACAATATCTATCCCATGTTCTTAACAACATTTATAACTTAACAATAATCACAACACATCAAGAATCATGACTCAATCCAAGCTATTACTCAAAAAGGACAATATTCACGCATTCATGACCCATTTTCTATATCCTTCTACAATCCAAGTGTTTCAACTTCTCAATACCTTAAAAAACTTGGAAGCACCATAAACCTTACCTTAGATGGTGTAGGAATGAACCTTGGGTAGAAACACTTCACTTGAGCAAAACCCTTGTTTCACCTTCACTTGAATTCCTTGTCTTGGATGAACTTTAATAGGTTTCTTACACTTGATTCTCTTGGTTTGATGTAGTTGTTCACTAATATCCCTTGAATTCTTGTGGGAGAAGTGTATAGAGATGTTCTAGAGAGAAGGGGAGTGAAAGGGAAATGAAATGAAATAACTTAGACCCCTTATTAATAATACTCAAATCTGTCCCGCTTGGATTTCACGGACCAACATACGGTCCGTATAAATTATACTGACCGTATGTTTGGTCATACTTTTGGTCCAGTGAGGGGTGCTAATCTGGGCTGATTATACGGCCAAACATACGACCAGTATAATTTATACGACCAGTATGTTGGGCCGTATAATGCCCAGTTCTTCCGAACTCATTCTCGTCGACTCGTTTAATCTCCAATCCTTATGGAAACTTCTTGACACTTATTTATCACCTCATTAACGATCTAAGGGACGTTATAACTCTTCTCCAAAGCATCATTAAATCATCATTAACTTGTTACTCGTAAATCCTTTTTGATACATATCGTATGCCTTGTCTTCTCTTGACAAACTTTCTCCCCCTACCTCGAATGTCTTTGAAATCTTAATTAGGGTCATCAAATGTCATTCCTTACTTATTGAAATACCATATACTTCGTGCTGTTCATTAGTCTATTCACTGTGCATCAACGGAAAATTTTCCAAGGTGTAACATGTCCTTTAGGTTGACTAATGCGCCTGATGCATTCATGGATTTGATGAATCGTGTGTTTAAGCCTTATCTAGATCACTTCATTATTGTGTTTATTGATGATATTTTGGTGTATTCTAAAAGTCGTGAGAATCATGCAAATCACTTGAGGATAACTTTGACAACACTTGAGGAGAACGAGTTTTATGCAAAATTCTGTAAGTGTGAATTCTAGCTTGAGTCTATGGCTTTCTTGGGTCATGTGGTGACTGGTGATGGCATTAAAGTAGACCCTCAAAAAATTTCAGCGTTTAAAGATTGGCCTAGACCCACTAGTGCGACGGAAATTCATAGTTTCTTGGGTTTGGCAAATTACTACAGAAAGTTCGCGGAAGGTTTTTCATCTATTGCCTCGCCATTGACTAAGTTGACGCAGAAGACTGCTAAGTTTCAGTAGTCCGAAGCTTGTGAAAACAGTTTCCAAGATCTTGAGGCAAGACTGACTTCGGCTCCTATTTTGACTCTACCTTCTGGATCTGGCGGATATGTGGTGTATTGTGATGCTTCTAGAATTGGTTTGGGTTGCGTGTTAATGTAGAATGGCAAGGTGATTTCTTATGCTTCGCGACAGTTGAAAAAACATGAGAAGAATCACCTGACTCATGACTTGGAGTTGGCTGCTGTGGTTTTTGCTTTGAAATTTGGGGTCATTATTTGTATGGTGAGCATTTCAATGTTTTTACTGATCACAAGAGTCTGCAATATATCTTCAAGCAGCGAGAGTTGAACGTCAGACAAAGGAGGTGGTTGGAGTTGTTAAGAGATTATGACTTGAATATTTTGTATCATCCTGGCAAGGCCAATATGGTTGTTGATGCTTTGAGTAGGAAGTCCATGGGCATGTTGGCATATTTGCATGCACATGACATGCCTATGGGAAGAGAAATTCGAAGACTTGCTAGTCTTGGTGTCAGACTCGATGAAACCGAAGATGGGGAGTTAGTGGGAATCACGCCATCACGGTCTGATATGGTGGAAAGGATAAAATCCAAGCAATATGATGATGAAATTTTGGCAAAGCTTAGAGATAGAGTGGAAAGGGATGAGTACACTTCGTTTACTGTTGGTACTAGTGATAGTGTTCTGTGGTTGCAAGGACGTTGTGTGTTCCTGATGTTGATGGTCTTCGACAAGAATTAATGATGGAAGCTCATAGTTCCAAGTATTTAGTTCATCGGGGATCCATCAAGATGTATAAAGATTTGAAACAACACTGTTGGTGGAAGAGCATGAAGGTTGATATTTCTAACTTTGTGGCTAAGTGTTTAAATTGTCAACAGGTGAAAGCTGAACATCAAAGGCCTGGGGGCCTGGCTAGAATATCGAAATTTCTCAATGGAAGTGGGAGGTGATCAATATGGATTTCGTTGTGGGTTTACCCCGCACAAAAGCTAAATTTGATTCGATTTGGGTGATCGTGGATAGACTCACAAAGTCTGCTCATTTTCTCCCTGTGAAGACATCATATGCCGCAGCGGAGTACGCCAAGTTATATTTGAAGGAGATCGTTAGGTTGCACGGTGTTCCGGCATCCATCATATTTGACAAAGGTACACAATTTACTGCTCACTTCTAGCAGACGTTTCAAGAAGGTTTGGGGACTAGAGTGAAATTGAGCACTACCTTTCATCCTCAAACTGACGGGCAGGCAGAGAGAACTATTCAAACTTTTAAAGATATGTTACGTGCTTATGCAATCGATTTTGGAGGAAGTTGGGTAGAACACCTACCTCTGGTGGAATTCACTTACAACAACAGTTATCAAGAGAGCATTCAGATGGCTCCTTATGAGGCTCTTTATGGGAGGCGTTGTCAGTCTCCAATTGGTTGGTTTGAACCAACGGAAGTAGAGTTGTTGGGTCCCGATTTAGTTCATGATGCGATTGAGAAGGTAAATATTATTGTGCAGCGACTGAAGACCGCCCAGAGTAGACAAAAGTCTTATACGGACATGAGGTGTAGGGAATTGGAATTTGCTGTTGGTGACAAGGTTTTCTTGAAAAGTCTCACCTATGAAGGGAGTAATGCGTTTTAGCAGAAAGGGAAAGCTTAGTCCTCGCTATATTGGTCCTTACGAGATTACAAAAAGGGTTGGGAAGGTAGCTTACGAGTTTAGATTACCGGCTGAGATGTCCATGGTTCATCCGGTGTTTCACATTTCGATGTTGAGATTGTACAAACCTGATCTTCCCATGTGTTGTACCATGAAGATATTGAAATTGATGAGCCCTGTCTTATGAAGAAGAACCGGTTCGGATTTTAGATCGCCAAGTTAGAAGGTTGAGAACAAAGGATGTTGCATCGATTAAAGTTTTATGGCGAAACCATAATACTGAGGAAGCTACATGGGAAGCAGAAGAGGACATGAAGAAGAGATATCCTCACTTGTTTCCTATGGCAGGTATGAGCTAGCGTATTAAATCCTTCATAGGTGAATCATTGTATTGTTTGAAACAACTTGTGGTTTAGTGAATTCTTTCTAGGCTATGATTCTCATTCGAGGACGAATGATCTTAAGGGGGAATAATGTAACACTCCGTAAATTTAAGTCGGGTGTGAATATAATAAATGAGAAGTAATGTGACATTTTAGGCATATGAAGTCCTATCAATATGAGTTTGGCTGGAAATAGTTGATTTAAGATCAATACCAAATAGTGAAGTTCGTAAAATTTCTCAAGCTCGTCTAAATTTCAGTAGGTCTGACTTCTAAGCCATTGTCGTGCAAATAGGTGGGGAATTTGGGAAAACTTCCTTAATGCAAGTTGTAGATCTTTAAAATACCTTTCCAACGGTAGGTTGTTCAGCTCAAATAGAGCTCTATACTAGGAGTGATGCCTATTTTACTGAGCATCATTTGTGCAGTGCAAAAATTAGGCGTGCGCGGCGCCCCAAGCCAAATTTCTGGCAAACTCAAAGTGTTGACACCGTCGAAATGGATATACTGTGTGTGCTACCTTGGGCGACGCCCTAGGCGATGCACCTGGCCATTTTACGCCTGAAACGATTTTTCCCGAATTTTATAAAGGCCTAACTTCGTTATATTCATTCCCACTTCGTTTTGGCTGACTTCCTGAGAGGAAACAACCCTAAAACATCCCCAAAACATATAAGGTATGTTCGTGATCAGTTCCCATCATTTCAACATCAATCTAACATCAAATTAACACTAATTCATCTTCCACAAACCCTATATTCTTGAAACCCAAGAAAGAGAAGAAGAAAGGGACGTTGGGAGAAGTTAATATTCCCTCAATAAGGTATGATCCTTGAATTTTGTGATGTTATTGAAAGGGTTTAGACTGGTGTAGGTTTACCTATGAGATTAGAATCCATGATTGATTCATGAAGTGTTCAAGAATACGTTCTAGTCATGAAAACCCTAGCTTTCGTTGGTAAGAAGGGTTTATGGGTAGAAATAGGTTAGAGTTCTAACCTCTCCTATCTAAAAATATTGTAGAATAATTCTTGGATTGTGGGAAGTACGCTTGAGCGGGAATTAAGGTATGTCTCTTTTGAACATACTCTTTCGGTCGGTTTTTTTGAACTCTTTGGTTGTGATTTGTATATCTCGTTTAATGTTCTTCATTGAATAAAAAGGTTAACTTTTCACGAATTTAAACTCTATTTCTTGCTTTAATTATGGTTAATGTGTGTGAGGGGACAAGCCCACACTAAACATAGTTTGTATCATGCTCTACGTACATATATAAGTTATAAGTGTTTTTCCTCTATAAGAGATGATCAATAATGATGGCTAAGGGTTGGTAATGATGTTTCATATTGAACTATGGCATTGAAATCTTGGTTAAATAAGTGTAAACGTTTTCAAGACGTTATTTGAAATGGTTTATCTTTACGATATGGAATAATGAACTTTAATGCTAATTAATGGTGTGACTACTTTGAGACAAATTGTGAATCGGCTTCTATGCTATGAACTTTATTGTTGTGTTTGGCCTAGCTACTCGGGAGGAAGGGTAGCCACTATGGATCCTAGTGTTGTAATTGCCTAGCCATTCTGGAGGAAGAGTGGCCACTACCGGGTTCGCTACCCGTAGTGTGGTTTATGCCGAGCTATTCGGGAGAAAGGATAGCCATCGAGAATTACATATTCTGGTGTAGTGCGCTGTGTTTAGGGAACCTCTACGGTCATCCCTTCGATGTGGTTGATTCTTGGGCCTGTATTGGCATGTGTGATATTCTTACTTTCATGGAACTGTTGTTGACAATCTTGATCAATTGTAAAAGGCATATTTGAAAGTTGTTATTGACAAGAGGCTTCCTAATCGGTTTTGATAATGCTTATTGAGATACACCTGTTGAATAACTATTTTTACACTGATTTCATACGGTTTTCAGAACTGACTTCTTTATGTATTATTGTACCTTATTTTCATATTACTTGTTGTCCCCGAGGCACTCACTGAGTACGAAGTACTCAGGCATACCATTGTTTTTTTATGGTATGTTAGGTAACGGTGAAGAGCAGGTTCTTGATGCTCCGGGCGTTTAGGAAGGACTTGCGGTTGCTGCTGATTTGGTGAGCCCACACATTTATTCGTGGGACACCCTTATTTAATTCCATTTATTTATATTAGTTTTCGAGCTGCATCCCGATGAGTTAGACATTTATTCCTTATTCTTAGAAGCTCCTTAGTATACATTCGTATGTGGGTAGAAGAAGAGTTATTTTTTTAACTCTTTCCGGCACACTATCATGTTTTGATTGAATTATTTAAATTATAAAGAATTCCGCTTATTTAATTCATATATTCATGGTTTGTTACATTTATTTTATAAACTGTTGGAGGCGAATATTGAACCTGGTGGGTTCAAGTGTCATTATTGTGTGGTTTAGGTTCTTCCGATGTTGTTCATGACGTCGGATGCCAGTCACGTCTAGGGTGGGTTTTAGGGCATGACACTTCCCTATCTGAAATAATGGCTGAAGGGACACCATGAAGTCGTACAATCTCCTTAAGGTAGAGCTTTGCATAATCCTCGGCTGCATAAGTAGTTCTGACAGGCAGAGAGTGAGCTGACTTTGTGAGCCTATCAACTATGAACCATGTCGAATCACACTTCCGTTGAGTACGGGGAAACCCTGTAATGAAGTCCATATTAATTACTTCCCACTTTCATGTCGAAATCTTTATAGTCTGCAATAGACCTCCAGGCTTCTGGTGCTCTATTTTGATATGCTGACAATTTGAACACTGAGCGATAAATTCTACGATATCTCTTTTCATACCATCCCACCAATAAACTTCCTTGAGATCATGGTACATCTTTGTGGAGCTTGGATGAATAGAATAGCGGGAGTAATGTGCCTCCACCATAATTTGTTGACGGAGTCCTGCAACACTAGGGACACACAATCTACCTCGATACCTGAGTACTCCATCACCTGTGATCCCAAAGGGTGTCTTTTCTTTCTGAGGGGCTGTATCTCGGTAACGAACTAGAAGAGGATCCTCATACTGACGCTCCTTTATCTCTACTACCAAGGATGATACCGCTGTCTTTAACAGTAACTCCTGCATCACCTGAATCTATCAATCGAACTTCGAGGCTAGCCAATCGATGAACCTCACGGACCATTTCTCTTCTCTCTGGCGACACGTGAGACAAGCTACCCATAGATTTACGACTGAGGGAATCGGCTACTACATTAGCCTTCCCGGGATGATACAGAATATCCACATCATAATCTTTTAACCTCTCCAACCATTGCCTCTGATGCAAGTTCAAGTCCTTCTGCATAAAGATGTATTGAAGGCTTTTATGATCAGTATAGATATCAACATGGACACCGTATAAGTAGTGCCTCCATATTTTCAAGGCTTGAATCACTTCCGCTAACTCAAGATCATGGGTTGGATAATTATTTTCGTGCTTCTTCAGCTGTCTAGAAGCATAAGCGACAACTTTACCGTGCTGCATCAACACATAGCCCAATCCAACACCTGAAGCATCACAATATACCACATAGCCATCTGCTCCTTCTGGAAGAGTCAAAACTGGTGCTGAAGTTAACTTATCTTTCGATGTCTGGAAACTCTGCTCACAAGCATCTATCTATTGGAACTTAGCTGATTTCTGAGTTAATTCAATCAATGGGGCTGAAAGAGAGGAAAATCCTTCTACAAACCTTCAATAATAACCTGCCAAGCCTAAGAAACTACGTATCTCCTTTGGTGCCGTGGGCCTTGGCAAATTCTTTACAGCCTCAATCTTCTGGGCATCCACTCTAACGCCTTCCTCTGAAATAATATGACCCAGAAAAGCCACGGAGTTTAACCAGATGTCACACTTAGAAAACTTGGCATACCACTCTTTACCTCGAAGAATTCCAAGCACTGTCTGCAGATGTTTTGCATGATCGGCCTCTGACGGCGAATAAACCAGGATATCATCTATGAACACAATCATGAACAAATCTAGAAAGGGCCTGAATACACGATTCATCAAATGCATGAATACCGTTGGGGCATTAGTTAGCCCGAACAACATACCACGAAACTCATAGTGGCCATACCTAGTCCGGAATGTCCTCTTCCTTGACCCTGACCTGGTGATATCCTGATCTCAAGTCTATCTTCGAGAAATATTTAGCGCCTTGCAACTAATCAAATAAATAATCGATCCTCGGGAGCGGATACTTATTCTTTACAGTCACTCTATTCAATTACCTACAATCAATACACATTCGCAATGAGCCATCCTTCTTTCTCACAAATAACATCGGCGCTCCCCATGGTGATGTACAAGGCCTGATAAAGCCCTTCTTGAACAAATCTTTCAAATGCTCTTTTAATTTTTTCAACTCCGCAGGTGCCATCCTATAAGGAGGGATAGATATTGGCTGAGGGTTTGGCAATAGGTCAATAGCAAAATCAATCTCCCTCTCTGGGGGAATGCCTGGAAGCTCATCTGGAAACACTTCTGGGAACTCATTGACCACAGGAACAGACTGAAGAGTCGGCGACTCTGCCTGCACATCTTGAACTCGAACTAGGTGAAAAATACGCCCTTTTCTGATCATCTTCTATGCCTTAAGGTAGGAAATAAATCTACCTCTAGGCGAAGCAGCATTGCCCTTCCATTCTAGGACTGGCTCACCTGGAAACTGAAATCGAACCATCTTTACTCTACAATCAACATTAGCATAACAAGAAGCTAACTAGTCTATGCCCATAATAACATCAAAATCAATCATATCTAACTTAATTAGATCTGCTACAGTATGGCGGTCACAAACTATAACAACACAGTCTCGGTATACTCGCCTAGCTATAATCGGATCACCAACTGGCGTAGACACCTCAAAAGGTTTAATCAACTCGGGCTCTATCCCAAACTTGCCGGTAACAAAGGGCGTAACATATGATAAAGTGGAACCTGGGTCTATTAGTGCATAAACATCATGGGAAGAAACTGATAATATACCTGTAACAACATCAGGAGACGTCTCACGGTCCTGTCTACCAGCCAATACATACACGCGGTGCTGAGGACCGCTCGAGCTGGAGGCTCCACTCCTCCCCCTAACTCGCCCTGCTGGCATCTGAAAAACTTGCCCTGAAGGGCGCACTGCAGAAGATGAGACAGCCACAGACCCTGTAGGTTGAACCATACTTGAACCAACCCCCATCGGGCACTCCCTCATCCTGTGACCTGGCTGTCCACAAGCATAGCAAACATCTGAACCCAGCCGACACTGACCTGCATGTAACTTGCCACACTGGGTACATCGCGGCAAAAGGGTCCTCATCTGGCCTGACTCTGGTCAGTACTGAGACCTGACGCTTTATAACTCTGGCCCGCTGCGAAATAAGAAGACCGGTCAAATCTCGGACCTGGAAACCGTAGAGGTGCACTCCCTGTCGGCTAATAAGAATACCTGGGATGTGGCTGTCTCTATCCTCCCCCGAACTCACTAACTATATCGAAAGATCTAGACCTCTTACCACGGCTCGGGTCACGCTCGCGCTCTAGTCGCTGCTGGTATTTACAATCCTCCAAATTCTGTGCATACGCCTTTATACGGGAGATGTCCATGCCTGGCTGTAATGCAACAATCATGCACTCATCTATCAAGTGTGGCCCTAGTCCAGCCACAAAGCGATGAACTTTATCCTCTATCTCAACCACCATAGATGGGGCATACCTAGCCAAGGAATTGAAGTGTACACAATACTCTTGCACATTTATACTGCCCTGCTCAATACGTAGGAACCTGTCTGCTCGGGCCCGTCGGACCTCTGGAGGTAAATAATAGCGAAGAAAAGCATCTGAGAACTCTCGCCACCCAGCTGTAGGGGCATTTTCTCCCCTAGATAACTCTCATACCTGATACCACTTTGTCGAAATATCCCAGAGTCTATATGAAGCCAACTCTACCAACTCAACCTCATCCGCGTGCATAACCCCCAAGGTCCAATGCATACCATCAATGAAATCCTGGGGGTCCATATTTTGCTTCACCACACAAAAATTGGGAGGACCTAACCCAAGGAAGGTCTTAACCCTCGAACTACTAGCCCAATCTGCTGGGTCAACACCAACTTCCTGCTGCTGTGCCTGGGCGGCTACTAATCTGGTCAACAACCGTATAGCATCCCGTACATCCTGGTCCTCTGCATCCGACTGAGAAACTCGGGCTGGTGCTGGAGGCGGGATATACGATGTCTCAGACGACCCCTCACTCTGAATCTCCTCCTGGGCCCTCGTGGCCCGTCGAGTATGGCTAGTGGCCTCACCAGCCACCCTCTTGCCCTTATGGCTGGCTGTAGCTTTCTTACGGGGCATCGCTAAAATCAAAACAATTCATCAGAAGTGAACGCTTAACACAGGGCTCTATCACACAATCTAAGAGAGAAAGAATGACATCATCCTAAATGTCCTGTAGCCTCCGGTTTATAAGTGTGGTGCACAACACGCCCATAAATAAGACTCTACAAGACACGGTCTGTAGACAACCCTAGGACGAAACTGCTCTGATACCACTTCGGTCACTACCCAAACCGATGAGCCGTGACGGGAGTCTGACCTCTAGTGACCAAACACCTCTACACACTTATCTGAAACATACTAGACATCAAAAGCCCGTAAATGGCATAAACTAATCTCATAAGAAGGAAACATCAGAACTCTGTACAATCAACATACACATACACAACATGCGGAAGAACAGTGCAAGCCAGCTAGGCTGCTACATAGACTACACACAAAAGAATAGAAGCCAATAAGGCTACATCGTCTGACTACTACATACAACTGTCTACAGACCTCTACTGGAATAAAAGCTGTAGAAAGGACGGGATAGGGCCCCATTATACCCATATGCATACACATCTCAAAAGGGGCATACCAAAACTGACTGTAGCTCTGGATCAAATGGAGCGTACTGACCACTGCTAGATCTAGAGGTCCTATTAAGCTGGACCACCTGTCTGTCTCCCTGTACCTGCGGGTGTGAACGCAGCCCCCCGAGCAACGGGGAGTCAGTACGGATAATGTACCGAGTATGTAAGGTATAAAAGCAACAACATATATATACATGAGAATCATGGATAAGATCTGAACTCATAAACTGAAATGACTGACTACATGTACATGTATGAACTAGTATCTGCCTAAATCTGCATAAATCTGCGTAACTGACAATGCCTCTGTGGGCACATAATATGCATGCTCATACCTATCAATGATGGTCGTGCATCTATATGTGTGCGTATATAACGCCTGATGTATGTGCGTATATAACGCCTGTAAGCCCCTATGGCATCTCGTCATATCATATTGGCTCCTCTGTGGCCATAATCAATATCATCATTATAGTAGTAATGCGTATATAACACCTATATTTCTTCTCATACTTTACATATATCTAATATTCGCGTATATAAGGCCTGATACGTGTGCGTATATAATGCCTTCTAGTCACGAGTCAATGTACATAAATATATAATGAATGTAATGCATGACTAAACTGTATGCACAAAACTAGCTACATAAAACTGGACCCATGAATAGAAGGATTACTCATAAAGGGGGTACATGAACATCAAAACTGAAGTACTTCTAATGCTTCTAAAAGTAGAGTAATATGGAAGCTCGCTTACTCATTTGTTGGATCATATCATAGGATCATGCCAAAAAGAAGGAAGGAATGGCCTTAACATACCTTGAAGTATACGCAATCGCCCAACTTCTACCTCTTGAACTTGGAAGTCTACAATTAAGATAACATAGGGCTTAATTAGGCTATTTACTTCAACCATCCTCAAATACGTATAAAGCTCAACGAACTATAGACAATAATTTCCTTTGTGAGCTTACAACTCTCCAACTCCTCATTCTATCCCACATCAACTACAATACTCACATCCACAATGACAACACACACACACACACACACACACACACACACATATATATATATATATATATATATATATATATATATATATCAAAATATATTCAAATCCATTCCCAATCATCTCTTAAAATAACCCTAAGTCACAATCTTGTCTTTCATCCACTCACCACTTCCACAACTATCCCCTCTTTACTTAGAATCACTAAAAACTCTTGATACTCAACTTAAATATAAGGGTAGAAATAATTTACATACCTTGAGGGGTCAAGAATCCCAAGAATCACTTCAGCTTCAACTCCCCAAGCTTTACAATCTTGGAGAAACCCTAGAAGCAACCTTGTCCTTCACAAGATCGGGTTTACGAGGTTCGGGTCTTGTCAAATCTTCACTAATATGATGGAACATATTCGGAGAGAATATATTAGGATTTTCTGATTTGGAGAGGAGGAAAAATATGAAATAGGGTCGAGGACCACCTATTTATACTTGAAAGCCAAAAAGGCTACAACGTCCGGTTTGATAAGCGAGTCGACGGCCCGTCGATATATCGACGGTCCATCGACCTGCGCCTACAGATGCATGGCTACGGGATCCTGTCGACGCAGCACGTCGACGGTCCGTCGAACATGTCGACGACCCATCGACGATGACTGGTGTCCTGCAAATTTTTCTGGTTAAGTTCAGATCGCGTCGATTCAATTCGCTCAACTTTTATCTCTTATAAACATCCAGGAATATCTGCTGGTACCCTCATACACGGGGTAAGACATTTTCTACCTCCAAACTTGGGATCGGGTCTCTATTCCAAGGGCATACCCAACTAGGAACACGAGGGGTGTAACATAGGTTCTACCACTACAAACACGAGGGGCGTAACAGTTTTTGAGGCAATCGTGTCAGTATGACTACACATTTATCCCTTTATATACCTCTCGGGAGCTGGAAACCTCTTAGTATCATTGCAAGGCCTGATCATTCTCTCTCTTACTTCACATCCCTGTTTGTGGTTACTATCCTTTAGTCCCACTTATCGAAGTCTGTTCTCTGACCCCACACATTCATCTTTTGTTCCATACTACCATACTTTATCCCTTTCGCATGCGTACCTTTGAATTTTATCCAAATAGTCCTTCCCTTGCCTGTCGTCTCTCTTGGAAGCTTCACTCACCCTCATTTCTTACACCTTTTCCCCTTTCTAAAGACATTATAATCTCTTTACTTTCTATATACTCACTTTCTTCCTTTCCCCGATGTTATTGCATTAGGACCTTCCAACTCTAACATGAAGTGAAAATAACATCAACTTACCTTGTAACATTTGAACCACTTTTGTCACTTGAACTTCATTACCCTATTCGATTAATGCCTTCAGTATATAGCAACGTCGGTTGCTGGGACACACATATCGGTTGGCGCAGCCACATATGGAATGTCATACACATACATACATATATATATATATATATATATATATATATATATATATATATATATATATATATATATATATATATATATATATTTACTAACGCCTCGCTTGCAAAGTATTTCCAAATACTATTCGAACTCATCCTAATTCTAGAGCTACGATGCACCTTCTTTCTCTTTGCTGGTCAAGTCTGCCTCATCCTTCGTGGCCTTTAGGGTTTCCAACCACTCCGCATACTCCAATTTCCCTTAGGTTACTCTTTCTTCTCATCTGTCTTTTATGTCTGAATTTGTAGAATTCTTAGTATACTTCCCAGGGGGTCACTCATTCTAGTATTACTCTCACCCCATCACGTTTAACCTTGGACTGCTAATGCGATCCGGTGTGCTAGTGCTGGTACGATCGCATCCACCTTACTGTGTGACCTTTATCGCATGACGTAGAACAAGTTGAAGTTCTAACGGATTCCAATAACTTCTCGTAATGCATCTCCCTCCGGATTAAAAAGGATCTCTTACTCTTCCGACTAAGCAAATGCTATTTTGGCCTTTGAAATCCTCAATAATCACCTTCAATCTCTATGTATGACTACTTTTCATCCCAAATTTCAAGATTCCCAATGGTGGCAAAAACACCTTGATCGTAGTTACTTATAAATACTGTGGTTATTGGTCCCTTTAGGATTTTCGCTCACCGCTATTAAGTAATAACCTACAGCATAATGCACACACATAGAAAATTCCAATAAAAGACTCATATACCTGTAGCCGATCGGTCCTTAGCCTGATCTGGTGGGCTATAAAGTGAAGTGTGCTCTTTATTATTGTCCTCCCACCGTCTGCTAGTCTGGCCTTCGTCGTCTCCACCATCTGAATCAGAAGGATACGAATAATCCGACAGCTTCTGGTTTACTGACGGCCAGGATATAGGGCTAGAGTAATCAGTAACACTCACCGGGGTAGCTGGTCTGACGTAGTGCTCTACCATAGGAGCAGCTGGTACGGTGTTGCATCTCAGAAATTTCGGATTTATTGCCTTGTAAGTAGGCTAACGCGAGTTCAAGGTGATTATGAAACCCTTACGAGATTAAGGAAAGTATTAGATAGCTTAAGGTGCATACTATAAGATTTCGAAGTCATACGAATATGTGATGTTTAGTTTGTAGAAGGAAGTGAAATGTAAGTCGTGTTCAGAAAGGTTTCCGTTATAATTGAGCTAATGTTCATTTAGAAATATCTTGAGGGGCTGCTATAGGGCCTATTGTATGGTTAATGACGTGTTATATAAGTGCCAAGAAGGTTCCATGAGCATTGGAAGTCAAACGAGTCGACGAGAATGAAATGCGGGAATTTCCAAATGTACGGCCATTTGTACGGACCGTATAAATTATACGGCCTATATAATGGTCCGTAGATTTCTTCCAGAGAAGGGTGATCCCTGGTGAGATTATATGGTCAAATTATACGGACCGTATAAATTATACGACCTGTATAATAGGCCGTATAATGGGGTCGGGTCAAATTTTTTATTTTATATACATGACCGACATTTACTTCTTTTTCATTTCCCACATTTCCTCCAATCTCTCCGAAGCTCCATGTCACGACCCGACTAGGTGCCATGACGGGTACCCGGGGCTAACCACCGAGCACCACTCATTCTATTACTTATCGCACTCACCCTGCTTTCATTTGTTAATCCCATGCTCATGATCAAAGGAAAACCATTTTTCACATTGAAATATAATTACTTTTATATACATAAGCCCTTCGGCTATCAAAATATTACATATATATACACGTGGGAAAAATTGTGAAACCATACTACCCACTCATGCGTATCTACGAGCCTCTACTAGAGTACTAGACATATGGATGGGACAGGACACCGTCATGCCCAAAACATATATATATATACAAAAGAATAAATCAGTGGCACCTCCGGAACAATGGAGTGCTCTCAAAGTCTGCTAGTAGCTCCTATGAGTCTGGATCACCTCCCTGTCTACATGTGGGCATGAACACAGCATCCAAAGAAAACGGACGTCAGTACAAACATTGTACTGAGTATGTAAGGAATGAATGAAATGAACATAATAGAGATATCATAGGGCATGAGATGAAGAAATAACCTGCTTAACCTTTAAGAGTAAATGCATTTCATACTTACTACATTTACTATCATAACACACATATCATCGTAGCACATATACCATCATCGTTAACCCGCGTCCGGGTAACCATCATATGCCGCCCACTAGTGGTGTCATGCCCGGCCCTCTAGGCTCGGTGTAAACATAGCAGCCCGCCTTAGCGGTGACATGCCCGTCCATTTAGGCACGGTGGAATCGTATGTAGCCTGCCTTCGCGGTGACATGCCCGGCCAATTCGGCACGGTGGGATCGTGTCGTCATGTAATCAACATAAACTTATCATTATCATACATCCCATAGGCATATCATGACCTTATCATAAACTTAGTATCATCATACATTCATCATTAAACATACATTAAAGCTTGAAGGTAACTATGGCTATGTCAGGGTGACATGAGGTCGTGAACCCCCGACTACGTTATGGAATGATCATAATCATCATGTCTTGCCTTGAAGGGACTAACATTTTAAGGTGAATGCACACAAGGAAAAGGATCAATGGAACCATACTTAGGATCATTAACCTCATGGACATCGTACCTCACTTTAATATTCTTTGTACTTAAACTCATCATCATCATTATCATGCTCGTATCCTATCTCTTTTCTTTAGCTTATACATATATAGCTCATCACAGTCATGGACTCATAGTTTCTTTTATTTAGGAAGATCATGGGAAAATGGGAGGAATCATGCCATAGGATTCATGCCATAGAAGGAAAGGATTAGCCTTACATACCTTTTTGTTTAGCTATTCTATCGTTTGATCGTTCTCCTTTGATGCTCGCGTTTCTACCTTCAAGAGAGTTCATATTAACATTAGCTAATCGATCACATGAACATGCCCAACTAAAGCTAGAGAAAATTTGGGCAGCATTTCCTTTGTTTATACTACTTTCCTCATATCTTACATCAACTCTCAAGCATCTATAATAACGTTCACAATATTATAACCAACAATCTTCATTCATCCACATTTCACAATTTCACTTCAATTCATCCCTAATCATGGTAATATTTCACTATTACGTTTTCTCTCATATAATGCTTATCCCATGTTCTAAATGTCATTTATAACATGCCTACAATCACAACATATCAATATTCATGACTCATTCCAAACTACTACTCAAAACCTCATTATTCTCATATTTGTGACCCATTTCCTATATCCTTTCGTAATCTAAGTCTTTCAACCTCTCAATACCTTAAATAACATGAAATGATCATAAAACTTACCTTAGATAGTGTAAGAATAATCCTTGAGTGGAAATACTCCTCATGCACCAAAACCCTAGTTCACTTCCATTAGAATTCCTTGGATTTGATGAACTTCAATGAGTTTCTCACACTTGATTTTGTTGGTTTGATGAAGTTGATCACAAATCTCTCTTGAGTTCTTGTGGATGAAGAGTGGAGAGCTCTCTAGAATGTTCTTGAACTGTGGAGAGGAGAAATGAAATGAATTAAACGGGTTGGGGTCCTTTTATTAATTTTAGAAGTTGTCCCGACCAGATTCTACGGACCAACATACGGTCCGTATAAATTATACTGGCCGTATGTATGGCCGTAGATCTGGTCCAGTGAAAGACCCATTCTGGTCACAACATACGGCCTAACATACGGCCAGTATGTTTTGTACGGCCAGTATGTTGGGCCGTATAATGCCCAGTCTTTCCGAACTCTTTCTCGTCAACTCGTTTGATCTCCTGTCCTTATGGAACCTTCTTAACACTTGTTTAACACGTCATTAACAATCTAAGGGACATTATAACCCTTCTCCAAGGATTCATTAAGCCATCATTAACTCATTACTGGTAAATCATCTTCCGATACATAGCATATACCTTGCATTTCTTGGCAACTTCCGTCTCCTACCTCGAATGTCTTTGAAATCTCATTTAGAATCATCAAATGTTATTTCTTACTCACCAAGACATCGTATACTTCGTGCCCTTCGTTAGTCTATTCACTGTACGTTAACGGGAAAGTTTTCGAGGTGTAACATTCTTCCCCTCTTTTGGAACATTCGTCCTCGAATGTTAAGCACTCGGGAATTCTACGAAAATTTCTCCTGAGTTTCCTTTGTAATATGACACTACCATCCTATCACAACATCACATAATAACAATGCCTCATAGGGCCACAAGATAATAGCAATATAGTTTGGCCATGCACGACCCATATGCATAAAAAGAAAACATACATACCTCATAATCTAGATGTTTCATCTTGGATCTATTCCGGGGGCTGAAATAAGTGCGGGTACTTTGATTTCATATTTTTTTCCGCTTCTCAAGTCACTTCTTCTCGGTTGTTATTTCTCCATAAGACCTTAACTGAGGCGACCTCTTTATTTCTAAGTCTCCGTACTTGCCTATCTAGTATGGCAATGGGTACTTCTTCATAAGCCAACCTTTCTGTCACTTGAACATCATCCATCGGAACAATCCTCGTAGGATCTCCAACACACGTACGGAGCATTGTGACATGAAAAATCGAATGGACTGATTCGAGCTCCAAGGGTAAGTCCAATTCATAAGCTACTTGACCCACCTTGCGGATATTTTGTAAGGTCTAATGTATCGAGGACTTAACTTTCCTTTCTTACCAAATCTCATCACTCCCTTCATTGGCGACACCTTCAAGAATACCCAATCATTAACTTAAAATTCTAAGTCTCGTCGGCGGTTGTCCGCATAAGATTTTTGGCGACTTTGGGCTGTCAACAATCGATCTCGGATCACCTTGACTTTCTCTACTACTTGTTGAATCAACTCAGGACCTATTAGCTGTACTTCCCCTACTTCAAACCATCCAATTGGGGATCTACAATTCCTTCCATGTAAAGCTTCATACAGAGCCATTTGAATGTTGGAATGGTAGTTGTTGTTGTATGCAAACTCAATGAGGGATAAATGGTCATCCCAACTACCACCGAAATCTAGAACACATGCTCTTAGCATATCTTACAAGGTCTGAATGGTACTTGCCCATCATTCTACATATGAAATGTCGTGCTAAGCTTTAATTGAGTACCCAAACCTTCTTGGAAGGATTTCCAGAACTTAGCTGTAAATTATACCCCTCTATCTATGATAATGGATATCGGGATACCATGGAGTCGCACAATCTCCTTGAGATACAACCTTGCATAATCTTCTACTGAGTATGTGGTTCTTTGTCATGACCCAGCTAGGGGCCATGACGGGTACCCGGGGCTAGCCACCGAGCACCACTCGTGCTACTACTCATATTGCTCCTTTAATGGTCTTTTATCAGCTTTATACTCAAATTGTAGGAAAATCATATTCTATATGGAAATATAAATACTTTTTAAATACATTTGCCTCTCGGCCATCAAAATAATATATACATATAATAGCATCTCGTGAGACCATCTAACCCACACTGCGCATCTACGAGCCTCTACTAGAGTACTAAACATAAGGACGGGACAAAATCCCGTCATGCCCAAAGATACATATACATGAATATACACAAAAGAATCGTCATAAGCACCTCCGAACAAAGGAGTGCTTTGAATCGGCTGACAGCTACTGCTGGTCTGGGTCGAGCTCTCCTCCCTGTCTACCTATGGGCATGAACATAGCGTCCAAGGAAAACGGACATCAGTACGAACATTGTACTGAGTATGAGAGGCATAAACAAAGAAATAGAACAATGGCATAAAGGAAATACCAATATGGAACATCTATATCTAACTGTCATGTATAAAAGAATTAAGTCATGCTGTCTTACTCATACTCATCATCATATCATGTATGCATAAAGTATAAGTTGCTCGTCCATATCGGATCGGTGTGGTAATCATAACATTAGCCTGCGTCTAGGCCTCCTGCGTCCGAGGTATCATCTCATGCTGCCCACTAGTGGTGTCTGCCCATGCCATTTGGCCATGGTGTATCGTATAGCTGCCCGCCTTAACGGTGACTGCCCAGCCAACTAGGTGCGGTGTTATATCATCATCATACATGCTCATCATAATATGCTTATCGTAACATACTCATCATAATACATGCATAAGGCTTATGAACAACTTTACTTTATCGGGGTGACGTAAGGTCGTGATCCCCCGATTTCATTATGGAGCAATTATCGACATCCTGCCTCACCTTGAAAGAACTAACATATAAGGTGAGTGTGAGCAATAAATAACATCATGCCATTTTAGGATCACCATATCATATCTCTTATCTTATATTACCGTTCATAGATGTGGGCTTTTAGCTTTCCGGAATATAGGAACTCATGAAGAGGAGGAAAATTATGCTATGAGATTCATGCCATTAGAAAGAAGGGACTAGCCTCACATAACTTTGACATTTAACTAAGCTATCGTTCCCTTGTTCTCCTTCGATATCGCGTTTCTACTTTCAAAAGAGAATTCGCATTTACGTTAGTTAATCGATTATAAGAACGCGCTACTATTTCTAGGGAAAATTGGGCGGCACTTCCTTTGGTTATACTACTTTTCCCTTATTCTATATCAACTACCAAACATTCATAATTCAATCCAACTATCATTCAATTATGGCATTATTCACATTTTATGACCCATTTACTACACTCTTCCATAATCCAAGTGTTTCAACGTTTTAATACTTCAATCATCATGAGAAGGTCATCAAACTTACCTTAGATGTTGTAGGAACGAGCCTTGAGTAGCAATACTCTTCTATACCAAAAACCCTATTTCACTTCCTTTGAAATTTCTTGGTGTAGATGAACTTTGATGTGATTCTTACACTTGATTTCATGGATTTGATGTTATTGACCTTGATTTTCCTTTGGTCCTCTTGAATTCTTGTGAATGAGGTGTTTAGAGTGTTCTAGAGACTTCTTGAGTTGTGTAGATGAGAAATGAATAAATGAGCTTAGGGTCCCTTTTAATAACTCAAAACTTGATTTTTAATGAACAGTAGTCAGGTGCACAATGGCCGAAAACCCAGTTTACGGGCCGTATTCTGGTTTACGGTCCGTCCTTCACGACCGTAATTAAGCATATCAGAAACAGAAAGGTTTGCTGGAGTCATGGTGGTTTACGGTCACAGTTTACGGGCCGTATTTCGATTTACGGTTCGTATTCTGCGTCGTATTTAACCATTTCGTCGTTTGGCAGAAAGTTGAAGTTTTTGGAATGTTGAAGGACGATGGCAGTTTACGGTCGGTAAACCACTTTACGGGTCGTATTCTATTTTGCGACCCACTGGGTCGAAGTGCAAATCTGTAACTTTCTCATTTCCAAAATTCATAAATAGTCATTCCCTACTTAGTAAAACATCGCACACTCATACACTTCGTTGGTCTACTCGTTGTACGTTCACAGTGAAATTTCCGAGGTGTAACATTCTTACTGGAAGAAAATGAGCTGCTTTCATGAGTCTGTCCATGATCACCCATAGGGAATCATATTTGCCTCGGGAACGGGGTAACCTCACAATCAAATCCATGTTGATCACTTCCCATTTCTAAGTAGGGATTTCCATTGCTTGCAATAATCCTCCTGGCTTTTGATGTTCAATTTTCACTTGCTGGCAATTTGGACATTTAGCTACAAATTCTGCTATGTCTTTCTTCATCCCATCCCACCAATAAATTAACTTGAGATCATGATACATCTTTGTAGCTCCTGGGTGAATAGAATATCGAGAATAATAAGCTTTTTCTAGAATTCGGCAACGTAATTCTGCAACATGCGGAACACATAGCCTGCTGCGGTATCTAAGAATTCCAGCCATAGAAGTTTCAAATGGATACTTCTCTTTTTCATGAAATGTGTCTCTATAATGGCTCAACTGAGGATCTTCATATTGACGCTCTTTCATTTCCATATTCAAGGACGAAACTGTGGGATTATTAATACCAATTCCTGCACTGCCTGAATCAATTAGACGTACTCCAAGATTAGCTAGTTGGTGGAGCTCATGAATTAATTCTTTCTTCTCAGGAGGAACTTCACATAGGCTGCCCATCGATCGGCGGCTAAGCACATCAGCTACTACATTTGCCTTTCCGGAGTGGTATAAATTACTCACATCATAGTCTTTTAATAATTCTAACCACCACCTCTGCCGCAGATTCAACTCCCTCTGTTTGAAAATGTATTGAAGACTCTTGTGATCTGTATAGATATCAACATGGACACCATACAAGTAATGTCTCCACATGTTTAATGCATGAATAACTGCATCTAATTTGAGATCATGAGTTGGGTAGTTCTTTTCATGTTTTCGCAGCTGTCTCGAAGCATAAGCAATAACTCTACCATGCTGCATCAATACACACCCTAACCCAACACCAGAAGCATCACAATATACAACGTAACCATCTGGCCCTTCTGGGAGTGTCAAGACTGGAGCTGAGGTTAATCCGTCCTTCAACTCTTGAAAGTTGCGTTCACAAGCGTCATTCCTTTGAAATTTAGCTAATTTCTGGGTTAGCTTTGTCAATGGAACTGAAATGGAGGAAAACCCTTCCACAAACCTTCTATAATAACCTGTCAAGCCCAGAAAACTACGGACTTCTGTAGGCATTGTAGGCCTTGGCCAAGTCTTCACAGCTTGTATTTTCTAAGTATCAACTCGAATGCCATAATCTAAAATAACATGACCCAAAAATGTCACAAAATTCAGCCAAAACTCGCACTTTAAAAATTTTGCATACAATTCTCGAGTTCAAAGAATTCCAAGAACAATACGTAAATGGTCTGCATGTTCTGATTCTGTGCGAGAGTATACCAGAATATCTTCAATGCATACTATTACGAATAGATCCAAGAGAGGCCTGAATACATTATTCATCAAATTCATGAACACTGCCGGGGCATTAGTTAACCCAAATGACATCACCCGAAACTCATAATGGCCGTATCTCGTTCTGAAAGTTGTTTTGGAAATATCTTCTTCTTTAACTCTTACTTGATGATAACCTGACCTTAGATCTATTTTGGAAAACCACTTGGAACCTTGTAATTGATCAAAAAAATCATCAATCCTTGGAAGAGGATATTTATTCTTTATCGTCACCTTGCTCAACTACCTATAATCGATACACATCCGTAAGGAACCATCTTTCTTCCTCACAAATAGGACTGGTGCTCCCCACGGTGATGAACTGGGTCTAATAAACCCCTTCTCAAGCAAATCTTTCAACTGTACCTTTAGCTCTTTCAATTCTGCCAGAGCCATTCGGTAAGGAGCAATAGAAATAGGCTTAGTATCCGACAACACATCAATGGCAAAATAAATCTCTCTTTCCGGTGGAAGACCTGGGAGTTCATCTGGGAATACATCCGGAAATTCATTCACTACCAGAACAGATTGGAAAGTTGGCGACTTTGCTTCGGTATCATGAACTCGGACTAAGTGATAAATATAGCCCTTAGCTATCATCTTTCTTGCCTTAAGGTGGGAATTAAACCTACCCCTTGGAAATGTTGTATTTCCCTTCCATTCAAGTACGGGCTCTCCCGGAAATTCAAATCGAACTACTTTCATTCGGCAATCAACATTAGCATAGCATGAGGACAACCAGTCCATACCCATAATCACATCGAAATCTAGCATTTCTAGCTCAACTAAATCAACCTTAGTCTGGCGGTTACATATCACAATTACACAATTTTTATACACTTGTCTAGCTATCACGGGATCACCAACCAGAGTAGACACCTCAAAAGGTTTAATTGGCTCTGGTTTCACCCCAATATGACCAGAAACATACGGAGTAATATAAGATAGTGTGGAGCCCGAATCTATCTGTCACGGCCCGACTAGGGGCCGTGACGAGTACCCGATACTTGTACCGAGCACTCCTTATCTATCATATTACCTTTACCTCTTAACAAGCCGTGTAAACAGAGCCATATTTTTTTTTTGAACATTAACATTAGCAGCGTCATTCTGAACATAGGCTAATAAACTTCGTTAGCACTTTATACAACAACATTAACATGCCAAAACACCATATATCTAACTATGCTTGACCGACTGTACATATCTGCCTACGAGCCTCTAGACATAGCACACTTATACATAGAAAGGGCCGAGTACTATCGTGCCCGAGATTATATATACATAAAATAGTACCACTGAAATAAGGCTCCGGAACGACTGGAGCGCTGTAGAGTACTGCTGGCAGAGCTCCTAAGGATCAAGTCTACCTGTCTGCTGACCTGTGCGGCATGGAACGCAGCGTCCAGAAGAAGGGACGTCAATACGAATAGTGTACCGAGTATGTAAGGCATAGAAAATAATACAAGCAGTAACATAGAGTACGATTAATAATATCATGGAGTCACAGGGCATATAACGAGGCGAGAAAGTAACCTGTGCATAGGAAGGCCCCTTTTCAGGCCGGCTGTCATGTAGGCTTGTCCTTTCGTCTTTGAAACATTTCTTTTCATAAGCATAGGAATTAACATTTATATATTACTTATTCTCGTGTACAGAAAATAGTACATTTCAGTAACGGTACCTTTTTCTCACATTTACAGACGCCGAATACAATCGGCTCCACCCCCACGGTGTCTCTTATTCTCGTATACAGAAAACAGTACAATTCAGTGAACAGTATCTTTTATTCACATTTACAGACGCCGAATACAACGGCTCTCCCAAGCCCCCTCCCCAACGGTGTCCCAACACATTACATCATATATAGGTAGCATACATTATATATATATATACAGACGCCGCGTACGGCTCTCCCATATCCCGCGTCCGGGCATCCCGCGTCCAGGATGGAATCCAGCTGAATCAGGTGGTGATATAACAGTGACCCTTCCCCTTTCCCCATACACATATACATATACATTTGCTTATATTTTATACATATACACGTCTCATATACAATTACTTATCTTATTTATATATACATATCCATACACATATACCTGTTTTACATACATATATCATATAAGCACACAAGAGCCAAGGAAAATCATGTATCCATCGGAGTGACGTAAGGTCGGTGACCTCCGATTACGTTATGGAATGCTAGTTATAGCTTTGTCTCACCTTGAAGGAACAAGTATTTTAAGGCGAGACTATCAACAGAGAATAGTGTTACAGTAACCGTAGAATGAAATCGTGGGCATCACAGATGACCGTCATAGGCTTTGGAGTCAGAGAAAATAAAGATATAGCTAGGAAATATAAATACGATTCAAAAATTAGTGTATCACTTTCATGTTTACATAAGATACTTAGCTTAGTCATCTTAGTCATAGAGTCGTTCCGGTCGTACTTATCAAAGGTACATTCTCTTGTCTAACATTGTAATTATCATTATCCTCATAGAAACATTCTCGTTAGAGTAGTCATAGTACTTATCATTTGGTAACGAGATTGGGATCAAAAGTCCCCTTTGGATTTACTTCAAGTAAGTCAACCATGACTATAGGAAAATCCGAGAGTAACGGGCCCACCTCGGGCCGGATGAGGTAGCGTATACGATTTACGTATGTTACGTGTCATAGTGTCACTTGTGAGGGTCTTAGGGTAATCGGGTCCCATTTATACAAATTCTAAGGGTGTAGGAGGTTTTTCCAACAATTGGCACACTTTCTAGTTCAATTCTATTGAACAAAAAGTGGAAAACTTTAGGTGCGGATTCCAGGGAACCGAGTTGTCCCCGAGGCTCGTACCCAACTTATTACAACTAAGACATGCCATAGAAAGAAGGGTGAAGCCTTACATACCTCTTTCCGCTCCTTTTTCTATTCCAAATTCACGTTGCAATCTCGTCAAAATCTGCAAATTGGTCATGTTTACCAAAACCCTTATTAGGATACTTAGAGTTAGAATCTTAAGGAAACACTTCGCTACCGAAATTTCGGCAGCATTTCCTCTGTAAATATACCATCCTCAACATTCAATACAACCAATTTCTCATCAATCACAATCCGGGAATTCAAACCCGGCCAAACTATTAACATAATTCAACAACTACACTCGCGATTCACATATTTCATTCAAGATGCATGATCTCAATTTACCACTTTCTTCAAAGCCTTCCAACTTCAATGATGACAACCTAATAATTCATATCTCAACAACATCATACTAACTACATCATCTTTCATGCATGCAAGAGCCTTACATTCAATTTACATAACTTCTAAAACAAGTCTCCACCTACTACAACTTCACAAGATTATTATGCATTCATTAACAACGTAGTATCCACCACACAACAACAACCAAAACATTAAATAAAATTGACTCATTTTCTTCCACACCACTCTACAACTACACGGCCAACATCACGCATACACACTACAACCCCTCCAAATGCATTCAACTTCCATTATCAACATAGTTTCCACAACAATAACACCCAAACACTAGATGAAATAATTAGAACACAATTTCTACACACACATACATATACTACACCTTACGGCCACAACATGATTTTCTCTTCCATGAATTTCATCCACTTTTAACATGCTACAACACACAAAATCATCCATAACATGTAAGAAAGGATTAAGCCTCACCTTTTTCTTCAATCCTTCACTTGGCTAGAAATCTCAACTTGCATGAACTTGTGTTTTTCTTGCTCTAATGAACCCTCCACCTTGTTAAGGACCCTTTAATTAGTAGGAAATAATTTTTGAGGAAATTTTTACCAAGGTTTTTGTTGATCTTGTACTTGGCCGTATGGCCTTAGAGGGGTTTCTCCTCCTTATCTTTTGTCTCCAAGTTCTTGAATTTTCTAGAGTGTGGTATGAAAAGATGACTTGGTCATCTTTTATTAATCCATAAGACTCCTAAGTGGGCTAAGCCCACTCCAAGTGGGTCGGCCAACATGGCCCAAAACATAAGCCCACCCCTTTTTTTTGTGTCTTATTTTGCACTTCATGAAAAATTAAATTTTTCCAAATTCCAAATTTGCCCTTCGTCTTCCTCCATATTTCCACGAGTCATATTGCGAATTTCCCTTCATGCCCTTGACCTTTCTTAATATTCTCACTTCACAATTCTCATAAACAACTTATGCACCCAACAAGATCAAAATCGTAGTCTTGCTCTTAACCTCCCGCCATTATCTTAAATTATCCAAAAGCGGAGAAAAGAAAAAAAATGCGGGATATAACACTATCAATGCATATACATCATGACAAAATACGGATAATGTACCTGTAACCACATCCGGGGAGGACTCAAGATCTTGTCGTCCGGCTAAAGCATAGATACAGGGCTGGGTGGCACCTGAAGTAGACGCTCCCCCTCTGCCTCTACCTCGGCCTGCTAGAATCTGGGGAGTCTGCCCTACCGGGCGCACTGAAGAGGAACCAGCTGCTGATCCTGTGGGATGAACCCCAACTCTACCATACCTCGAAAGACAATCACGCATCACGTGCCCAGTCTGTCCACAAACATAGCAAGCATTTGTGCCCTGGCGACATAGCCCCGAATGAAATTTTCTACATTGACTACATCATGGGGGTGGTGGTCTCCGCTAGCTCTAATCACCCCCAAACTGGGAACTCGAAGTTCTCGAGCTCTAACCCTGCCCTGAATGAATGAAGCGGTCAAACCTCCGACCTGCGAATCGTGGAGGCGCACTAGTCACCAACTGGCCTGAGTGTCTAGATTATGACTGCCTCGATCCCCCTCTATAGTCACTACCGGCACCCATATATCTGGCCCTCTTACTTTACCCCCTATCAATATCACGCTCGCCCCTTTTGTGGGTGTTGTTACTCTTTTAAGTTCTGGGCATGGGCCTGAATGCGGGAAATATACATCCTGTATTTCAATGAAACCGTTAAACATTCTTTGAACAAATGTGGCCCTAGGCCACTCACAAATCGGTGCACTCTATCTCCCATGTCGGCCACTATAGTCGGAGCATATCTAGCCAATGAATTAAACTAAAGGCTATACTCCCAGGCACTCATATTTCCTTGCTTCAAATTTAGGAACCTTTCCGCTCTAGCTCGGCGGACCTCGAGTGGAAAATAGTGGCGGATGAAGGCATCTACAAATTCTTGTCAAACGGGAGGAGGTGCATTCTCTTTTCTTGATGATATCCAATTATTGTACCATAAGACTGCCACATCCCAGAGTCTATAAGATGGTAACTCCACAGATTCGGTTTCGGAGGCATGAATAATCTTCAATGTTCTCAACATTTAATCAATAAAACCTTCCGGGTCTTCATCCGGCCTTGACCCGAAGAACTCCGGAGGATTCAAACTCATAAAATCACGGGCTCTACCAGTTACTTGAACCCGAAATCTGCCATTGTCCTTGGGCGGCAACTAACTATGTCAATAAGTGGATAGCCTCGGTCACTTGTTGACCCGAAGCAACCGGTGGAGGAATTGGAGGCATAGGAGCTGGAGCTAACGCCCCTTCTTGTTTTTCTATAACAGGCGGAGTAGAAGTGGTATTAGAGGGAGCCTCATTATGTGATTCACCCTCTTCTACATTCATTGACGACTCCCTTTCTACCCGCCTTTTCATCATAATCTTGCCCTTCTGGGCGGCTGTAGCTTTTCCCTTTGGCGGCATCTCTGAAATCATAACACACTATTAGGGAGGATAAAACCTTATACACGACTCTATTGCACGATCTCAAAAGAAGAGGAATGGTCATTTTTCCTAAATGGCCTGTAGTCTCCTATTTATTAGTGTGGCGCGCAACACACCATAAAAAGGACTTTACTAGACACGCCTCGTAGACACTTCCTAGGACTGAACTGCTCTGATACCACTTTTGTCACGACCCGACTAGGGGCCATGACGGGTACCCGGGGCTAACCACCGAGCACCACTAATTCTATTACTTATCGCACTCATCCTACTTTTATTTGTTAATCCCATGCTCATGATCATAGGAAAACTATTTTTCACTTTGAAACATAATTACTTTTATATACATAAGCCCTTCAGCTATCAAAATATTACATATATATACACGTGGGAAAAATCGTGAAACCATACTACCCACACATCCGTATCTACGAACCTCTACTAGAGTAATAGACATATGGACGGGACAGGATCCCGTCATGACCAAAACATATATACACACAAAATAATAAATCAGTGGCACCTCCGGAACAATGGAGTGCACTCAAAGTCTGCTAGTAGCTCCTATGAGTCTGGATCACCTCCCTGTCTACCTGTGGGCATGAACACAGCGTCCAAAGAAAAGAAACGTCAGTACGAACATTGTACTGAGTATGTAAGGCATGAATGAAATGAATATAATAGAGAAATCATAAGGCATGAGATGAAGAAATAACCGGCTTAACCTTTAAGAGTAAATGCATTTCATACTTACTACATTTGTTATCATAACACACATATCATCGTAGCACATATACCATCATCATTAACCCGCGTCCAGGTAACCATCATATGCCGCCCACTAGTGGTGTCCTGCCCGACCCTCTAGGCTCGGTGTAAACATAGAGCCCGCCTTAGCTGTGACATGCCCGGCAATTTAGGCACAGTGGAATCGTATGTAGCCCGCCTTCGCGATGACATGCCCGGCCAATTAGGCACGGTGGGATCGTGTCGTCATATAATCAACATAAACTTATCATTATCATACATCTCATAGGCATATCATGACCTTATCATAAACATAGCATCATCATACATTCATCATTAAACATACATTAAAGCTTGAAGGTAACTATGGCTATGTCGGGGTGACATGAGGTCGTGAACCCCCGACTACGTTATGGAATGATCATAATCGTCATATCTAATCTTGAAGGGACTAACATTTTAAGGTGAGTGCACACAAGGAAAAGCATAAATGGAACCATACTTAGGATCATTAACCTCATGGACATCGTACCTCACTTTAAGATTCTTTTTACTTAAACTCATCATCATTATTATCATGCTCGTATCGTATCTCTTTTCTTTAGCTTATACATATATAGCTCGTCACAGTCATGGACTCATAGTTTCCTTTATTTAGGAAGATCATGGGAAAATAGGAGGATTCAAGCCATAGGATTCATGCCATAGAAGGAAAGGATTAGCCTTACAAACCTTTTCGTTTAGCTATTCTATCGTTTGATCGTTCTCCTTTGATGCTCGCGTTTCTACCTTCAAGAGAGTTCATATTAACATTAGCTAATCGATTACATGAACATGCCGAACTAAAGTTAGAGAAAATTTGGGCAGCATTTCCTTTGTTTACACTACTTTGCTCATATCATACATCAACTCCCAAACATCAATAATAACGTTCACAATATTATAACCAACATTCTTCATTCATCCACATTTCTCACATTTCACAATTTCACTTCAATTCATCCCTAATCATGGTCATATTTCACTATTACATTTTCTCTCATATAATTCTTATCCCATGTTCTAAATGTCATTTATAACATTCTTACAATCACAACATATCAATATTCATGACTCATTCCAAACTACTACTCAAAACCTCATTATTCTTATCTTTGTGACCCATTTCCTATCTCCTTTCGTAATCTAAGTCTTTCAACCTCTCAATACCTTAAACAACATGAAATGATCATAAAACTTACCTTAGATAGTGTAATAATAATCCTTGAGTGGAAATACTCCTCTTGCACCAAAACCCTAGTTCAATTCCATTGGAATTCCTTGGATTGGATGAACTTCAATGAGTTTCTCACACTTGATTTTGTTGGTTTGATGAAGTTGATCACAAATCTCTCTTGAGTTATTGTGGATGAAGAGTGGAGAGCTCTCTAGAATGTTCTTGAAGTGTGGAGAGGAGAAATTAAATGAATTAAACGGATGGGGTCCTTTTATTAATTTTAGAAACTGTCCCGACCAGATTCTACGGACCAACATACGGTCCGTATAATTTATACTGGCCGTATGTATGGCCGTATATCTGGTCCAGTGAAAGACCCATTCTGGTCACAACATACGGCCTAACATACGGCCAGTATGTTGGGCCGTATAATGCCAGTCTTTCCGAACTCTTTCTCGTCAACTCGTTTGATTTCCTATCCTTATGGAACCTTCTTAACACTTGTTTAACACTTCATTAACAATCTAAGGGACATTATAACCCTTATCCAAGGCATCATTAAGCCATCATTAACTCATTACTCGTAAATCGTCTTCAAATACATAGCATATACCTTGCCTTTCTTGGCAACTTTCGTCTCCTACCTCGAATGTCTTTGAAATCTCATTTAGAATCATCAAATGTTATTTCTTACTCAGCAAGACATCGTATACTTCGTCCCCTTCGTTAGTCTATTCATTGTACGTTAACGGGAAATTTTCCGAGGTGTAACACTCCAAAACCCTTCTCCCAACATATTTCACTCAAACCCAAGAGATTACAAAGATTAAATAGCAATAATTGAAGTGTTCATGTGTTGGAAGGCTTCCTAGGGTTGGTAATTTCAAGATTTGCTTGGGTATTGTCGCTAGGGTTTTTCACAAGTTGATAGATGCTCCAAAGCTTGTTCCTCTGAGATAAAAAGGCTAGTTTTCATGCTCATTTCATGTTATTAAGAATGCTTGGTTGTAGCAAAAATTTGGGTGAAAGGAGAAATGTAGAGGATGAGTTCTAAATGTGGATTTCATGATGTTTATGAGTAGTAAACTAATTTGAGCCATGATTCTTAGTATGATATGGATATAATCTTGTTATAGAAGGTAATAATGATGATGAGAAAGTGTTCTATGAAAAATATGCAAAAGGTTGGTGTGAAGTTATTAGTGTAAGTTGAATGTGAGAAGAAATATGGAAGACTTAATGGAATGTGATCACTTGATTATGATATTGTGGATGTTGTTATGGTTGTTGGGGGTTGTTTTGTAATTTAGTGGAAGTCGATGAAATAGGGGAAATGCTGTCCAATTTTCATTAACTCATGAATTGCTCTAGTTTGAATTTAAGAGTATCTTTAAGGCTTAACCAAGGTATGAATACTTTTAAATGTAGATTTTCCAAGCTTCGACGGTTAACGTTAAGTAGTTAAGAAGACAATAAGGTATGTAAGGCTAACCCTTCTTTCATTAAGGCATGATTCCTTTGTTATATACCTTCTCATGAGTTTCATAATGTCTTCCAAATGACTCCATCCCTAGAATTACTGAAGCTCATGATTCTCGATAGTTTCACGATGCTATTGCCTCCTTTATATGATAGTTGATCCTCTAAGGAAAGAAGTAACGGAAATGATTATTATGTTGATGTTGACAATACTTATGGACTAGTATGTATATATGGATAAGCGTGTATGGCTATTAAGTAACACCGAGCTCCTATGGCTGGGTATGATACCTATCACGCGCACACCACTGTAGTTGGGTACGGATAATACTGAGCCTTGGTAAGGCCAGGTATGTATAACACCGAACCTTATCATGGTCGGGTATGTAAGACACCGAACCTCTATGGTCGGGTATGATACTTCTAAATGCATAAATGTATGAAATGGAAGTTTCCCATTAGAAAAAGGGTAAGTAAATATGATAAACGTCGCTAGAGGTATACATGGCTTTTCATTTCCATGACTTGTCTATCTTATGTTATTTCTTATGCTTCCATGATGTTATTGATTATGCTTTACATACTCAGTACATTATTCGTACTGACGTCCTTTTGTTTGTAGACGCTGCGTCATGCCCGCAGATGGATAGGGAGACAGACTTGATCCATAAATTACTTGTTCAGAGACTGCTTAGAAGAGCTCCACTTCATTCGGAGCTGTAGCTGTTGGTATTATTCTTTTGTGTACATAATACATATGGGCATGGAGGGGTCCTGTCCCATCTATATGATGCTACATACTCTCTTAGAGGCCCGTAGACAGTTGTGTATAGCTAGATGTCCTTTAGCCTTGTCGGCTCATATTTTGTATATTATTTTATTAGCCTCGTCGGCTTGCGTATATGGACATGGGAATTGTTGTTAATGATGCTATAAATGTGTCGTTGCCCCATTGAGGTTAGTATTATTGAGGTATGGAAATCATGAGTAGGCTATGTGGCTCACCTAGATGTGGAGATGAATATACGATAAGAGGTGCCCGAGTGGGTTAGCACCGGGTACCCGTCATGGCCCTCCGGTTGGGTCATGACATACGGCCTCGGGAATCTCCTCCTCTGGTGTCCCATACGAACCCTCAGATGGATCCGTATCATAACTATCCTCCGACGGATCCTCCTCTATGGAAGTCAGAAACTCTGGAGGAATCATTGCTGGGTCCTCAGAGGGATCGGTTTCCATGGAATAGCTGAGGCTCCTTTTGCTCAGTCCCGGAGCCTGTGGTCCTAAATCTACTCTGGGGGCCTTCTTAGCACCCCTACTGTCTGAGTCTGATCTCTTAATCTTTTGTTAGTCTGCACTTACGTACAGGAAAAAAGGGTCAGAGGCGATTTTTCCTAGACTTGGGCTCTATCGCACGATCTAAGATAGAAAGAAAGGTCAATGATTCCTAAATGTCCTGCAGCCTCCTATTTAAAAGTGTGGCCGGCTTCACACCCATAAACAGGACTCTACCGGACATGGTCTGTAGACAATCCCTACGACGAACTGCTCTGATACCACTTTTGCCACGACCCAAACAGATGAGTCGTGACGAGTACCCTACCACTGCTGATCTAGCACCCCTAAACTCGCATCTGCTCTATACTAGATAACCTGGTGGCCCATCTTTAACTGATGTCTGAACAATACCGTCTGCTATAGCGTTCGTATAATGAGCTATACCACAAAGCTTATAAATCATGCATGTAGATACATATTCACAGGCATAAATACAAGAGATGACAACAGGGGTCGACTTAGCCACTACATGTACTGTACACAAAATAATAGCTAACAGGACTGCACGGTGTTCCAACTGTACACAACTGTCTACAGACCTCTATAGAGTATAACTATAGAAAAGACAGGACAAGGCCCTGTCATACCCATATATGTACATATCAAAGTAGCATACCAAAGGGATGTAGCTCTGGTCCAAATGGAGCTTGCTGGCTGGAACTAGAAAGAGGTCCTACGGGTCTGGCTCACTCGGCTGGTTGTCTGAACCTGCGGGCATGAATGCAGCGTCCACAAGAAGGGACGTCAGTACGAGTAATGTGCCGAGTATGTAAGGCATGAAGAGTAATATAATAAGACATATGGAGCATAACATGAGATAAGGGAATAACCGTACATCTGGATGCCTCTTAGGGCGGATACCATGCATGCTTAGCTTTCTTTGAAAAACATTTCTCATACATGTACACATAAAATAGAATTGTTGCGGAACGTGCAGCCCGATCCAAAAGCATATCATTTTGTCGCAGAACGAACGGCCCGATCCATAAATAATAGTGCCGAGGAATGAACGACCCGATCCATTTAACCATATATCCCGCGCCCGGGATGATATCATAATATACCAACTGATCAGGTGGCTATGCGTATATAACGCCTCGCCCTTTTTCCTTTCCCCATAAAATCACATAGATACATATAAGCATATATAATATAAGTAGCATGCATGAGAGCCCAAATAAAGGTTGTTACTTTATCGGAGTGACATAAGGTCGGTAACCTCTAATTATATTATGGAATAATCATCATCGCTCTATCTCACCTTGAAGGAACAATTATTATAAGGTGAGATCAACAACAATGAGTAAAATCGAGAAAAATCATAAAATAACTCAACATTCTCATAATAACATGGAAATCATAAACTTGGAACCTTTAAACATAAAATCATCATTATCGTTGTAATCATCATAGAAACATTCTCATCTTTGAAATAATCATTATCATTGTAAAAACATGTCCATCGTTGTTGTCATAAGAGCTTACAGAATCATAAATCTCTTAGTTGGAAAATACGAACATTTTGGAAAACATTTATGGATTATCAGGAAAGGAATCATGCTTTTGAATCATGAACCTCTAACTTTTGGAAGTAAGGAGGTTATGTAAAAATATGTAGGGAATTATAACTTAGGAGTTTCTAAAAATAGGATCATCGTCATCATAAAACAGACTTATCTTTAGCATCATAAGAACTCTAAGAATCATGAATCTCAAGCTTTTGAGAATAAGGACATTTTAGGAAACATATATGGGTTCACAAGAAAGGAATCATGCCTTTGAAAGAAAGGGCGAGCCTTAACATACCTGTTCAGCCTTTATGTTGCTGAGCTCCCAATCTGATTTTTTGGTGTAAAACAAATGAGGCATTGACCCTTTTATAGGTGGATAAAATCGGGGGGGGGGGGGGGGGGGGGGGTCACTGTAGCAGTTACTGTACCAAGTCGGTTGCTGTAACAGTTACTGTAGCACACGTTTCTGCTTTGTCAGCCTAACTTATAACGCCCATAATTCTCTACTCTGATGTCCTATCGATGAGCGGTTTGTTACGTTGGAAACTAGACTCGACTAACGTCTTTTAGGCTTTTGAAACACCTTAAAACACTTCATATGCTAAGAGATGTTCTTCCCTCAAGTTGGACCAAAATTTTCACACGAAACTTTACCCATCCTTTCTCTAAAGTCGTACTACTCCATTTCTTCCATTCATTTCCTTATAAAACCTTCCGGTATACCTTATATACATCCTTCAATCATTAAATATACTTAATAATGCTTGCTCCTTATGTTCCAAAGTGGTTTTACTTAACCATAACTTAACGTACTTATGTGTCAAATTTGATTAGTGCTTCTTCGAAGATACGGTGTGTAACATGTAACTGTACCACTACCATCTTGTCACAACAACCCAAAATATACAACGCCTCATAGGGCTACAACAATAATAATAATAATGGCCCCACATGACTAAGAAATCGTTAAAAGAAAGCATTACACACCTGAAGACAATGATGTCTCTGTCTGAACCTCCTCTGGGAGTGTAAACAAATGTGGATGCCTGGACTTCATATCTTCTTCAGCTTCCCAAGTCATTTCTTATTTATTTCTATTTCTCCAAAGGACCTTCACTGAAGCTAAATCTTTAGTCCTCAATCTTTGAACTTGTCTATCTAGAGAAGCAATGGGAACTTCTTCGTAGGATAATTGCTCGGTGAGTTAGACATCATCTACGGGTACAACTCTAGAAGGATCTCCAATGCATTTCCAAAGCATTGATACATAGAAAACCAGATAAACTGACTCTAAGTCTGAAGGTAGATCTAACTCATAGGCCACCTGGCCCACTTTGCGTATAGTCTTGTAAGGCCCAATATACCGAGGGCTAAGCTTACCCTTCTTACCAAATCTCATGATGCCTTTCATAGATGACACCTTCAAGAATACCCAGCCATCAACTTGGAATTCTAGGTCTCGTCGGCGATTATCTACATAAGATTTCGGATGACTTTGGGCTGTCAATAATAGATCCAGAATAAGATTGACCTTTTCCATGCTTGCTGAATCAAAATTTTCCCTACTAACTTAGTCTCCCCTACTTCAAACCATCAAATTGGTGATCTACACTCTCTCCCATATAATGCCTCATACGAGGCCGTCTGGATACTAGAATGATAATTATTGTTATAAGCAAGCTCAATGAGTGGTAAGTGATCATCCCAACTACCTCCAAAATCTAACACACATGTCTGTAGCATATCCTCAAGAATCTGAATGGTACGCTCAGCTTGTCCATCAGTCTGGGGGTGAAATGTTGTGCTAAGACTTACATGAATCCCCAAACCCTATTGAAAGGAATTCCAGAAGTTAGCTGTAAACTGTGCACCTCTGTTGGATATAATGGCTACCGGAACGCCATGGAGTCGTACTATCTCCTTGATATAAAGCTTTGCATAATCTTTAGCTGAGTACTTAGTTCTAATAGGTAGAAAATGAGCTGATTTTGTAAGTCTATCCACAATTACCCATATGGAATCATACTTATGCTGAGAACAAAGAAAGCCTGTAATGAAATTCATATTAATTACTTCCCATTTCCAAGTCGGAATCTCCATAGCTTGTAACAATCCACTAGGCTTTTGATGGTCGATCTTTACCTGCTAACAGTTAGAACATTGAGCTACGAACTCTGCTATGTCTTTCTTCATTCCATCCCACCAATAAATTGACTTAATATCATGATACATCTTTGTCGTTCCGGAATGTACATAATAACAGGAACAATGGGCTTCCCCTAAAATCTAGCGGCGCAATTCTGCAACATTAGGAACGGATAATCTGCCTCGATACCTGAGAACTCCATCTGCAGAGGTCTCAAATAGTGACTTTTTTTCAGAGGGAATGTATCTCAATGATGAATTAACATGGGATCCTCATACTGGTGCTCTTTCACCTTAACTACTAAAGACGAAACAGCTAAATTCTGAATAATAACTCCTGTATTGCCCGAGTCTATTAATTGAACTCCTAGGATAGCTAGCTATTGAAGTTCACGAGCTAACTCCCTCTCTTCTAGCTGGACATCACATAAGCTACCCATGGATCTACAGCTAAGAGCATCGGCTACGATGTTCGCCTTTCCCAGATGATACAAGATGCTAACATCGTAATCTTTCAATAGTTCCAACCATCGCCTTTACCGCAAGTTCAACTCCTTCTGCTTGAAAATATACTAGAGACTCTTATGGTCTGTATAAATATCAAGATGGATGTCATACAAATAGTGCCTCCACATCTTCAATGCATGAATTATTGCGGCCAACTCTAGATCATGGGTTGGATAGTTCCGTTCGTGTTTCTATGGCTGCCTTGAAGCATATGCAATGACTTTACCGTGTTGCATTAATACACAACCTAATCCAACACTTAAAGCATCGCAATAGATAACACAGCCTTCCGATCCTTCTGGAAGTGTCAGAACCGGGGCCGAAGTCAATCTATTCTTCAACTCCTGAAAACAGCGCTCACAAGCAGCCGTCTATTGAAATTTAGCTGATTTCTGAGTTAGCTTCATCAGTGGTGCAGAGATAGAAGAAAACCCTTCTACAAATATTCTGTAATAACCGGCCAAACCCAAAAAACTATGAACTTTAGTAGGTGTTGTAGGTCTCGGCCAATTCTTTACAGCTTCAATCTTCTGGGTATCCATCTGAATACCATCAGCTGAAATAATATGCCCTAGAAAAGTCACAGAATGCAGAACTCACATTTAGAGAACTTCACATACAACTTTCGTGCATGAAGAACCCTAAGGACAGCACATAAATGATCTGCATGCTCTGCCTCGAATCGAGAATATACTAGAATATCATCGATAAATATAATCATGAATGAATCTAGAAAAGGCCTGACTACACTGTTCATCAAATCCATAAATACTACTGGTGCATTAGTCAATCCGAACGATATTACCATATCTGGTTCTGAAGACCGTCTTTGGAATGTCCTTCTCTCTAACTCTCACCTGGTGGTACCCTGATCTCAGATCTATTTTCGAAAACCATTTAGCACCCTGCAACTGATAAAATAAGTCATCAATCCTTGGAAGTGGATATTTGTTCTTTATTATCCCCTTATTCAGCTGTTTGTAGTCAATAAACAACTGTAATGAACCGTCTTTCTTTCCTACAAACAACATAGGTGCTTCCCACGGCGACGAACTAGGCCTAATAAAGCCTTTCTCGAGCAAATCCTTTAGTTGCTCCGTCAACTCCCTCAATTCTGCAGGAGCCATTCTATAAGGAGGAATAGATATTGGCTTCATATCTGGTAACACATCAATGGAAAAATCAATTTCTCGTTCTGGCGGAAGGCCTGGAAGCTCGTCCAGGAATACATCCGGAAACTTATTAACTACTGGAACAGACTGAAGAGTAGGCGACTTTGCTTCTGTATCTTGAACCTGGACTAAATGATAAATGCAACCTTTAGCAATCATCTTCCTATCCTTGAGATAGGAAATATACCTACCTCTCGGAGACGTTGTATTACTCTTCCACTCTAGAACTAGTTCTCTCGAAAACTGGAAATGAACCATTTTCGTTCTACAATTAACATTGGCATAACAAGAAGCTAACCAGTCCATACCCATAACAACATCAAAATTTACCATATTTAGCTCAATCAAATCAGCCATGGTGTGATGGTCACAGACTACAACCGCACAATTTCTATACACCCGTCTAGCTATCACTGGGTCACCAACGGGTGTAGACACTTTGAAAGATTTAATTGACTCAGGTTTCACCCCCAAATTTACTAGCAATATAAGGAGTAACTTACGACAATGTAGAACCTAGATCAATCAATGCATATACATCATGAAAAGATACTGTTAATATACCTGTAACCACATCAGGTGAAGACTCGAGATCCTGTTGCCCAGGTAGTGCATAGATTCAGTTCTGAGGACCGCTCTAACTAGATGCTCCCCATCTACCTCTACCACGGCCTGCTGGTGTCTGCGAACTTTGCCTCAGAGGGCGTACGGATGATGAAGAACTAGCTATGGACCCTATGGGCTGAACCATACCTCTACTACCTCTCGATGGACAGTCACGCATCATATGGCCTAGTAGACAAGCAGGCATAACAAGCATCTGAACCTAAACAAAACTATCCAGTATGAAACTTACCACACTAAGTACATCATGGTAAAGGTGACCTCATCTAACCGGAATCAACCCTATAGTGAGAACCCGAGGCTCTGGAACTCTGACCTGGTCTGAAATAAATATGTTGATCCAATCTTTTGCCTGCAAATCGTGGAGGTGCACTAGCTGATGAATAGCCGGAGTGTCTAGAATACTGTTGCCTCTGACCCCCTCTGAACTTACTAACAACACCAGAAGATCTGGCCCTCTTATTATAACTCCTATCATACTCACGTTCACTTCTCCACTACTGTTGTCTCTCCTCAAGATTCTAGGCATGGGCCTGAATACGAGAAATATCCATACCTTCCTGAAGTGAGGCCGTCAAACAATCATCAATCAAATGTGGCCCCAAACCACTCACAAACCGGTGGACACGATCTCCCATATCAGTTACCATACTTGGAACATACCTAGCAAAAGAATTAAAACGAAGCCTATACTCTCGAGCACTCATGTTCCCCTGTCTGAGGTTCAGGAACCTATCAGCTCAGGCCCGTCAAACCTCTGGCAGCAAATAATATTGGAGAAAAGCATCTACAAACTCCTGCCATACATGTGGATGTGCATGTACCCCTATAGAAGACACCCAAGTACTATACCAATGAACAACCACATTTCGCAATCTATAAGAGACCAACTCTACCGACTTAACATCTGAAGCATGCATTACCTGCAATGTCCTCAACATCTCATCTATGAAGTTCTGCGGGTCTGTTACACCTCCCATTTTATAGCAAGGAGAATTTGGCTTATCGGTTGTGTATACCTTCGGTCCGGTAATCCGCACCAGAGTTTTGGGACAAGAGATATTTTACCTTGTATGTGTACATGAGTATAATTATGCATTCTTGACATTACGAGGGAATTAGAAGTGAAACGAATCGAATCAGAGCAAAACGGAGCAGTTTAGAAAACTGTTGTAACCAATCAGCATCGACGGCCCAAGGGACGGACCGTCGACACGTCGACGAGCCGTCGTCTGGCACCATCGATGAGGTTCTGCAATCATACATTTCAGGCAGCAGTTCGACAGAGCATGTCGATCGACCGTCGACACGTCGACGACCGTCGAAACGTCGGCGACAGTCGACCCTGCTCGTCGACCCGCGGATCTGAAACTTTCCAGCCCTGGTTATAAATATAAGATCCCATGTTTTATTCCATTATTTCTCCTAAGAACAGATCCTATATCTCTCTAGAATCCTCCAAAACCCTCCCTCTATTTTTACAACAAATCTATACCAAGAAACCAAGATCAAAAGCCAAGATTAAGAGATTCATATACTAAGAAGCCTATTAGGGTTTGTGAAGAGTAAGAATTTCTTTGGTACCCAAGTAAGGGATTTCATTATAATGGAGTAGATTGACTCAAGGCTTATTCCTAAGTGATTAAGGTGAGTTTTATGTTTATTGCATGTTATTAAAAGTATTGAGGGGTTGAAAGACTTGGATTATGGAAGGGAGGAGAATATGGAGTGCAAATATGAAAATAATGATATTCTTGAACCATGACTTGACTTGAATCATAGTTCTTGATATGTAATGAGCATAATCTCGCTATGAATAGTATTAAATATATTGTAGAGGCATTGTATGAAGATGGATACAGTATGGTGCTATAGTTTGGGGTATAAAGGAGTTTGATAGGGAATGTTGAGCATTTAATAATATCTAGCTTGATGAAGTTGTTGATTAAGATATTGTGGGAGTTGTTTATTATGTGGGGGAAAGTCATCGAAATACAGAAGATGTTGCTCAATTTTCGTTAGCTTTCGCTTAAGCTTAAGTATATTTTCGATTATCTAATTTTAGTACGAACTCTCTTGAATGCAGAAACATGAATATTGGAGGGAAGCGTTCAAGTGATAAAGTTAGCGAAACGTAAAGGTATGTAAGGCTAGTCCCTTCTTTTCTAAGGCATGATTCTTATGACATGACTATCCTTATTCTCCATGACCTTCTTACATTCCGGAAGTACGAGTCAAAGTTTATAAAGATTCTAAGGCTTATGCTATGTTACGAATTTGATAATGATGATGACGATTCTAAGCCTAAAGACCCTAAAGCTTATAATATGATATTTCCACGAAGCTAATGTTCCTTGTACGATTCCTTAAGGTTATTCATTGTTGCTAGACCCACCTTATGATGCTAGTTCCTTCAAGGTGAGGTATGATGATTATAATTACTCCATAATAGAAATCGGGGGGCCTCGACCTTACGTCACCCCGATTGAGTTATAGTTTGTATTTGAGTTCAAATGTATGTTTTATGAGATGTATGTGATGATGAGATTACACCGTGCCTGGATGGCCAGACACGTCACTGCGAAGGCGGGCTGCATACGATTCCACCGTGCCTAGATGGCCGGACATGTCACCATTCATGCGGGATACTTATGATTACACCGTGCCTAGAGGGCCGGACATGACACCACTAGTGGGCGGCGTGTGATAGTTACCCGGACGCGGGTTAACGATGATAATATATATGATATGCATACATGCGTTTCCCTTAAAAGGTTAAGCAGGTTATATCTTCAGCTCATGTTCCATTGTTTATTTATTATGCTATTATTATTCATGCCTTACATACTCAGTACAATGTTCGTACTAACGTCCTTTATTTTTGGACGCTGTGTTCATGCCCACAGGTAGACAGGGAGGCGACCCAGATTTATAGGTGTTGATCAGCAGACACACATGAGCACTCCATTGTTCCGGAGGTGCTATTTGATATACTTTATTTTGTGTACATATGTTTTGGGCATGACGGGATCCTATCCCGTCCTTATGTCTCGTACTCTAGTAGAGGCTCGTAGATACGTACGTGTGGGTAGTCGATGTCCCATGATGAGCACATTGTACTCTTGTATATCATTTTTGCAGCCGTGAGGGCTTATGTAGATAGACTTATGTTGCTTGGGAGATCATATATGTTCAAGTTAAGTATGATGATTAGCCTAATGGGAGGTGCTCGGTAGTCAGCTCCGGGTACCCATCATGGCCCCCTAGTCGGGTCGTGATGGGGTCCTCGTTTGATTTTGACCCAAAGAATTCTGGAGGGTCTAAGTTGATTAAATCACGAACTCTGGCGCTGACAGCTCTATCACCATGACTCGTACGTTGCCATTGGGCCTAAGCGGCTAGTAACTGGGTCAGTAACTGAATGGCCTCCCTCATCTCCTGGCCTGAGGCATCCGGTGAAGGAACTCGGGGTGTTGGAGCTGGAGCTGAGGCTACTCTATGCTCCTCTAGAGCGGGTGGAGTGTGAGAGGATCGAGATGGAACCTCATTTTGGGACTCTCCCACCTCTACATCTGTAAGCGCCGTTCAGTCATCCTACCTGCCGCTGACTTGTCCTTCTAGGCCGCTATAGTTTTTCTCTTTATAGGCATCGCTGAAATCAAAACACACGGTTAGGAAAAAGAAGAGTACTTACAACATGGCTCTATCGCACGATCTAAGATGAGAAAGAAAGGTCAATCATTCCTAAATGCCCCGCAGCCTCCTGTTTATAAGTGTGGCACACTTCACACCCATAAACAAGACTCTACTAGACACAACTCGTAGACACACCCTAGGACGAACTGCTTTGATACCACTTTTGTCACGACCCAACCAGAGGGCCGCGACGGGCACTCAGAGCTAACCTACCTAGCACCTCCTAATGTTAATCTCATAATCATACCTAGGTGGGCCACATGGATAACTCATAATTATTATAATCTAAAAGAGACATGAGTTCGACAAATATATGCACGTCTATATAATCACCATCAACTTTGCCTATAAGTACAAGCCGACAAGGCTGCTAGAAATGATATAAAAAATATGAACCAGTGAGGTTGTAGAGCGTCTAACTATATACATTGTCTACATGCCTCTACATGGAGTGCATAACATCATAAAGACGAGATAGGGCCCCGATATGCCCTTATATGTATACAAAAGAATAATACCAACTAAAAATCGCAGCTCCGAAACAAATGGAATGCTCCTGTGCAATCGCTGATGAAGCAGCCTAGGGGTCTGGTTCGTCTCCCTGTCTGCCTGCGAGCATGAACACAGCGTCCACAAATAAAAGGACATCAGTACGAATAATGTACCGAGTATGTAAGGCATGAGTAATAAAATAAGAAAAGTGTGAAGATAACATAAGAGAGAATGATCAATCTGTACCTCTAAATGTCTCTCGAGGCGGATGCCATGCATGCTTAGCATTAAAAAAAAACCTTTTCATACATACATAAATAATACCATACCCGGCCATATAAGCTTGGTGTTATCATCATCATCCGGCGTCCGGGGCATCTCGCGTCCGGGGTAACATCATAACATACCCATTGCAATGGTGTGCACATCTACATGTCGCACCCGGCCGACTATAGCGCTGCTCGGTGTGAGAAAATAGCTACATATATAAATCACGCATGAGAGCCCAAATGAAATGTTACAACTCTATCGGAGTGGCGTAAGGCCGGTAAACCTCTAATTATCATTATGGAATCATCATCATCGCTATATCTCACCGTGAAGGAACAATAACCATAAGATGAGATCAATAAAAATGAATAAAATCAATGATCATATGAGAAAGATTAATAATTTTGGGACAATTATCAGCAATATCATATGAACCTAAAGAATCATAAGCTTTAGCATTTCTAGAAATGGAGTCATCATAGAGGACGCTTGTATGTATGTTCATATCGAAGTGATCATGCCATAAGAAGGAAAGGGTTAGCCTCAACATAAATTTTCGTCTCCTTAACTACTTAACGTTCTTCTCCCAAGCTCGCAAATCTACATTCAATAGGATTCGTTCTAGAGTTCAGTCTTGAAAACACTCATAAATTCAAACAAGAGTAATTAGTAAGCTAGCGGAATTTGGGCAGTACTTTCCCTATTTTGCCTACCTCCACCAAATTCCATAACAACTCCCAAAAAAAAATAACAATACCAAAAATAACATAATCAAGGAATTATATTAAAATTAATCTTAAATCAATCCAAAATCTCCTTTCAAATTCAACCCACAACCATCAACTTCAACTTAATACTTTGTGACTTCTCTACTATGATTCTTTCCTCTTCAAGACTTGCTAAACCTTTATGTCAATTTAATCATAAGAAATAAGATGAATAATATACCTCTTATTAGAAGAACTTCACCTCACTCAACTCCTTTCAAGACCAAGTTCATCACAACATTGAGTAGAACCAAAGATAATCTTCTTCCATGGATTATCTTGAGATTTTGATGTTTGATCTTCTATTTTCATGGTGTGGAAGGTTTTGGAATGTTGGAAAACCTTCAAGAAATCTCTAATAAGGTGGGGAGATAAGTGTGGGAGGTGGATATGAAAAATGGGATCTTTGGGGCATTAAAAAGGGTTGAAAACCGCCCCGTGTTGCGAGGAGTATGCGGCACCACAAACTTGATATGCGGCCGCATACTCCCTCCACAACATGGGGTGGTGTTGGGCAGTGAGCCCAGCCAAAATGGAAAGTTAGTGGCCAATTTACTACACAACTAACTTAGTTTGCGGCCGCATACTGGTCCACAAACTCCAATTTTCACGAAAACACGTTCTCTTCAATTCGTTTGACCTCTAATCCTTATGAAACCTTCTTGGCACTTGTATAAAACTTGATTAACCATATAAGGGGCTAGAAAACCCGAAGGGAAATGATTTCGGGTTGGTATATGGAACTTGTGAGTCCCTCATGGGTCACGATTCGTTAATGTTCGAACCTATGTGTACGAGAGATGGAAAAGGCCTTGCATTGCATTTCATATCATTTCATATCATATTACCTCATTGATTACTTGTTGTTATTTTCTTGATTTGCTTCCTGAAATACCTTATGTGCTTACTTGGAAACATGACAGACTTGTGATTAGAGCTTTCACCTAGGCTAATAACCTGATATTGTTGAAATTCTTGTGAACATTATTTTTGTGGACTAATAGCGGTTAACAGTGGAAGTAGTAATCGTAGGCCAACCCTCATCTCCATTTTCATTAGGATTGGTCGATGATGATGCTGAGTACACGATGTTTCCGGTACTCATGCTACACTTGTTTTACCCTTTTTTGTGTGCAGATTCTTTTTCTAGTACGAGTGGATCTCGCGATGTTGCCCATCGTTGAGAAGACCATCTAGACGATTCGGGGTGAGCCACTAGTGTGATCTATGGCACCAGATCTTCCTCACCTATATTTACTTTTGTCTCTTATTTTCGGAAAGTTTATATATTTTCGGGATGTGTTCCAAGACTTGTACTCCATTTTAGTCCGTTCTTGTACTAGTGACATGAAACTCGGGGATGGTTGTACTTTTATTTCCGTATTTATGCTATTAAGGATATTTAAGACTTAAAATTGACTTTTATGTTTATTTCGAATTATTCCTTTCTTCTTGTGCTTTAATTTGGGTTGTGGATGGCTTACTGACTAGGGGGAGTTAGTGCCTTCAGAGCTTCCCAATTTGGGTCGTGACATTTTTGGGTTGTTGATTTTGGATGAGTCTTTATTTTCATTCAGCTTATCGTGCGATGGCCTTGTCGGCCCATATTATTGCTTAGGTTGGATTGTTAACTGATGAATGTTGGTGTTCGGTAAGTAAGGTGTTAGGACCTAAACCAGAGGGCCAAGACCGGCACTCGGGCCTTACTTGCCAAGCACCAACTTACATATCCTTTAATCATCTTTAACATTATAAGGGTCGACCAGACCAACATGAACTATATTCCGTGAATGATAGAACTCAACATAAGCAGCCCACAGTAATACATAACAACATGAAAATATCTATGCGGGCCGACAAGACCTTCATGATAGACTATAGACATCATCATATGAGCCGACAAAGCTATATAGAAAATTATACACAGGACGACTGTCTATGAGCCTCTAAGAATAAATAAAAACTATCATGAGCCGGGACAGGACCTCGACGTACCCAAACCCACCCGTACATATGCATATCAATATGACTAGGCATGTCTGGATGAGTGGAACTCGCCAACCAACAACTGATCAAGGCGGCCGACAGGATAGTTCGCTAACCTATCTATTTGGACCCGTAGCACGAAATGCAGCGTCCACAGACAAAAAGGACGTCAGTATGAATAATCTACCGAGTATGTAAGGCAGGAAATATAAGTAAAAGCAGGAATGCAAATAGAAATGAGGAGAGACAACCTGTAACTCTGAAATGCCACTGAGGGCTTATGACATCCATGCTTTCATTTAAAAACATAAACATATATATAAAAGCCACATTATGGGGCTGCATTATCATCATCAAACCAATCTTTGGGCTAATATCATGATAACCTAACCAACTGCAGTGATGTGCACAATAGGTGCCGTACTCGGCTGATTATAGCGCAGCTCGGTGTCATAAAATAGATACATATATATAAAATGAATGAGGGACACATGAAAAGACATCCTGAACCTGTCAGGGTGATGTAAGGTCGGTAAACCTCTGAATACGTTATGTGAGCTACCTCGTCAAGATATGATATTATAAGAATCGGGAAATACCATTAACATATGATTCACATGATAAGCCAAGAAACGGAACATAAACATGGTCATAAATCAACATACGTTTTTATGGAAGGAACAACTTGCACATTTTCTAGCTTCTAAGAGTAGAGCATTTATTAGAAGGACATTCAGTTACGTTATGTTCATCTGATTCATGCAAAAGAAGGAAAGGGATAAGCGTTACATACCTTGTAATGTCCTAGCCAACCACAAGCTAAGCTTAACCCACAACTCCTTATTCTATAACTAGGAAAACGATACTATCGTCACGATGCGAGTTATAACTATCGTATTTGAAGTGTACACTTTATTCTATAACAAATCGGGCAGCACCTCCCACATTTTCTTAACTTCCCTCAAGTTCAAGATAGTCAAAAAACAACCCACACAACAATAATACTTTTAACAAGCTTTCTAAACAGCTCAACACTCACACTAGCAGCAAGCTCGGTTTACAATTCAATGAACTATATTTTAAACCCTTTTCTATCTTAATGAACATGTTTATAATAGTATCGACAATATATTTAAGTTTTCCTATCAATTTCCAGCTCAAAACATCATGAAAATACTACCAAAATAGTCCATCAACCAACGACCACAACACCATAACTTCCGAGCTTCCTTTTTCTGATTTTCCAACTCTACAAGTTATTTACAACTTCTAGAAGCTTAGACACATGAGAAGGATGTAAAATCATACCTTAAACCACCCAAATCAACCTCCAACACGAGCTGGATCAGTCCACAACTTCACTACAACAAGAAGAACAAGGATCTTAGTTGCTCTACGAGATTCCCGACGCCAAAATGACGTTGTTTACTTGGGATTTCGACCTTGGATCATGTAGTAACTTTAGGAGAGAGCTTAGGAGGGTTTGGAACTGAACATGGAGAGAAAATGAGGTCTACAATGCTGCCACCGGTTTTAATACTTAAAAATATTTCCCCCGCCTCAAGTGGGTCCCAAAGAGGTTGCCTACTCAATCTCATAAAAATGTGAATATCTCTCTGCTCCGACATCGTATCAATGAACAGATTAATATGTCGGAAACTAGACTCGTAGACCTTCAATTTGGTGGGTGGATCACCCCATAACTCATGTAAATTGAGAGAAAAGCTCTGTGACATCAGACCCAAGTTTCAATTAATTTATGAACGTAACTTGCGATAACTTTTGCCGACTTTTGTTTTACAACTCGCTTGACTTCAAAACTTAACATATGACTATTAAACTCTTCAGACACCTTAAAACACAACCTCCTTAGCATATTAAGCACTCCTAAATTGACCCCGACAGTATGGGTTATAACATCTTCGATTCGTTTAACCTCCAACCCTCACAGTGCTTCCTTAACACTTTTTTTAACCCATCATTATCTTTGTAAAGGTACTTAACCTCTCCAGCTCATATTGATTCACTTACGATGCATTCTAACATGAAAGTATGGGGTGTAACATCCTTCCCCCCTTAAAAAGATTCGTCCTCGAATGTAGAGGTCCTATCAAGGACTTCTTATGAAAATTTTGAGAGAGTTCCCTTTATAAAACAAACATCTTCCAAACCTACAAACAACTAAAATCTAAACTACATGCCTTAAAGGGCTATATAAGCATCATACTTATGTACCGAATTTCACATTGTCGTCATATATCAAAAGAACACTCCCAAGTTGCCATTTACTTTATAGGGTCGCTTCTGCTGTCGTTATTTCTTGTGGTACCTCAGTTCGCTCGACATATTCAGCTTGGGATAGGTAGGGATGTTTAGTCTTCATTTCTCCTTTCATTTCCTAGATTATCCCCTCAGTGTTCTTGTTTGTCCATCATACTACCTTTTCTTAACTTGTGAATCTGTCGACCTGAAATAACAACTGACATTTTCTCATATAATAGGTCTCCTGTTGTTTCTATATCTTTCTCCGATACGCTTCGATAGTGTCGGCATGTGAAACATCGGGTGGACACACTCCAACTCCCACAACAATTTCAATTAATAACCTACTTTCCCAATTCGTCTAAAACAATTATATGGCTTGATGTATTGTGAACTTAGCTTGCTTTCTTTATCGATCCGTGTGACATCTCTTATAGGAGAGATTATCCAAGAAATACTCAATCGCTTAACTCAAAGTTTGTTCATGACGTCAAACCTCCGAGTAAGATTTTGTCTGCTTGGTGTTGTGTGCAGCCACTCTTGCATCGTCTTTATCTCTTCAGATGCATGATGATCTAGGTGTGACTAACTCTGTTCCTCTCAATTTTAAACTACTCCATTGGTAATTCTTCTGCGCCCCCATATTGCCTTGTACAGGGCCATCTCATTATTGGAACGGTAGCCGTTGTTGTAGGTTAACTCCTATAAGTGGTAGACGGTTATCTCATTTACCTTTCAGGTCTAATTCACACATGCTCATTATATTTACGCAAGAATCTTGTTAGTACATTCAGATGAACCATTACACTACCTTCAGAAGTTAGTCGTAAACTGAACACATCCGCTGGATCTAATGTTCGACAATCTTCTTAAATTCATAATCATTCCCGTCCCTTATTAAGGGTTAGCATTCATGTTCACAACATATTTTATGCGCTTGTGGCATATGTTTAATGGGGGGAGGGGGTCATACAGAGACTACCTATGTTATCAAATCTTTCTTTTAGGTATTCATTGCGGCGTGACTTTCTATTATAGAAATAGTCCTGATACTAACTTCATGATTCCATGGTCTTTCCTTTTATTGGATCTTTCCTTGAGTCTCGATTAGTAGTATTGTTGTTGTTCACTCCCTTACTAACAGTGATACTGGTGTCTTCTGAGCGGTAGTTCCACTGTTATTAGAGTTCAATAAGTTGGACCCCTAGAAACTTAATTAACTTTTCTTGGGTGATCTTCGCCATTGTCCTTATTATGACTTTCGTTTCTTCTATTTGAGGGTAATGGGATTTCCAAGATCTGAATGTCTTGGCATAACTACTACATATCACCACTTGACATACGAGCATTGCGGTTAGATTCGTGAAGAGGGCAACTCTCTTTTTCTCGGCCTATCTTAATACTTACTATCTACATATCCCAACTTACCCTAATCTTACATATCTTAGGACTCCCTGCGTGTGTGGTTCCTACATAGCCCTCGCTTCTCACTCCTTAGTTACTGCGCATGATAGGTAATAAATCAGTAATCCACTCTCTTATTTAATATCCACTAGTTTCTGAAGAACTCAACATTATGTGGCAACTTAAGCAACAAGTTTGTTTTCAGCCTTTTTCTATTGCTTTCAGGATTTATCATCATGTTCTCACTTTAGCATCCTTATTTAAAACACCACCCATGCTTTGTTCCACATTCAGAGTCCCATGGTTTCCTGGTTTGAACTTACTTCATTCCATGGTCATTTACCTTACCCCGCAAACATACTTTATGAGAGTTGTAAATAATCGTAAACCGATCCTCATATATTCATATCAATGATGCTATCTTTTTACCTTCGCCGATGCATCCATAGCTTCTTGTCTAGCTATAACTAGGTTCTTCTTAACTCACCATTTATTTTCTAAATCCGTCTAGCTTCATCTCTTAACTATAGCAACTCTCCTGAGTTCATGTTCGTTTATTTCCATCTTTTTACTCCGCCTTAGCTTCCTGAATATTGAATGTGTAGGTGTATTTTGTCACACCCTAACTCCACTAGGGTGTGATAGGCACCCGACCCCATATCCGGAGCCGAACGAACCCACAGATTCTTATTACACATATATTTTCCTCGGACTCTGAAAATCAAATAAAAGTAAAATACATATTAAGTTGTCGAAATATTTCTTTTACCGTTCTCAAATTTAAACAAAATCTACAATTATAAAAAAAAATTATTACATAATGCAGAAGGACATATCGGCTGATGGAGCCGCTTACAGACTGACAACCAATACCCATGACGCTGTCTGCAAAGTCTCTAACATTCATCAGAAACCATAACACATACACTCTGACTCCGCAGTCCTCCAGGAGCAAATGAAGCTTGCCATCTTTGCTGGAACATCTTCTATAATGTCTTCAACTCATCTGGGAGTACCTGCGCGGCATGAAACGCAGCCCCCGAAGAAGAGGGGGTCAGTACGGAATATGTACTGAGTATGTAAAGCATGGAATACAGAAACAGAACCATAACCGAACGGACAGTACAAAAGTAAGTACGTTATCCATGGTACCCAATATGTTTATTTTCCAGACACAAATCATGTATACCGATGTCTTATGTCAGAAGAAGTACAGAAAGTACAGAGTACCAAATTGATTACTTTCCAGACACAGATGATGTCATATGCCAGAAGGGATACAGAACGTACATATTACCAAAGCGCTGACTTTCCAAACCCAGATCAAGCATGACAAAATCAGATATCACATATGCATATAACGTGCCCCGGCCCTAGGTGAGGGACGCGGTGAATCATATATCATGTATGCATATAACGTGCCCCGGCCCTTGGTGAGGGACGCGGTGAATCATATATTATGTTTTCCAATGTCATGAATCATATATGCATGTAACGTGCCCCGGCCCTTCCGTGAGGGACGCGGTAAATCATATATCATGCAAACCAATGTCATGTATCATGTAGGAATGTAACGTGCCCCGGCCCTCTTTTGCAGAACGCGGTGAACAAATCATGTGCCATCCTGGCCACCGCCCCGTCATCACATCATACATATATAACGTGTCCCGGCCCTCAGTGAGGGACGCGGTATTACATGCCCCGGTCCGCAAGTGAGAGGGACGCGGTGAACAATGCAGAGTAGTACGCACGACAACGTGTCCTGGCCCGGGCTCAATGAATAGACATATCAAGACTTGCACGAACAGAGTAGCACGAACCCATATGCACACAAATCAAGACTCAATACACATATACACACTTACCGATATCCGAAGATTCAATAGAATAATCGTACGTGCTGTCGTCTGACAACCAAAACATCAGAGTTTACAGAAGATATTCCTATCAGAATGTTCGTAGCAAATTATTCATAACAGATTACTCATATCATAATTCTTATATCAGATTACATACCAAGATCAGAATACTTTTATTAGAATACTTTTATCAGAATACTTATATCAGAATGTTCATATCAGAATGCTTTTATCCAAATACTTATGTCAGAATACTTGTATCGGAATACTTACGTCAGAATACTTATATCAAAATACTCATGTCAGAATACTTATGTCAGAATACTTATATCAAAATACTCATGTCAGAATACCTATATCAAAATACTCATGTCAGAATACTTATGTCAGAATACTTATATCAAAATACTCATGTCAGAATACTAGATACTTATATCAGAGGATGCATACAAATCATAGCAAACTCGGAACAATAGCCAAGAGTTTCCCTTAATTATTGTACGGAAATGAGTCAAATAGAGCAATGCAAATAGGTCTCGGGAATTGTGGGCCCACCTCGGGTCAAGTCGAGGTGGCATCCCAAAATTATGAATATCAGACTTTATAGAATCATCTATGGAAGTTTTAGGACAATTTGATTCCGTTTGGAAAAATAACAAAGGTTCAAGCTGCTTTTCCAACAAAACATAAAGTACTTAATTCAATTATATTGAATCAATAAGAGTCAAATTTGGCTCGGATTTCTAAGGAGTAGAGTTATCCCCGAGGTTCGTATCATAGCCTATCATAACTAGGACATGCCAAAGAAAGAAAGGGTAAGCCTTACATACCTTATTTGCCTTTTACGCTTGTCCAAACTCGAATCCCGTTTCCTCCAAAATCTACAATTGGTCACATTTACCAAATATTAATTATTAGGCTTTAGGAATTTAATCTCAACCCCATACTTGTCTACAAAAATTTGGGCAGCATCTCCCCTATACATACAACATCCCCGAGATTTAACTAGGCTCCAAATCTCAACAACCATACCAACAACAATACCAACAACATCAACAATCGAATTAAAACGCTTTCTAGCATGAATAGTATTCTTTTCCACATAGTGCGACAACTTCCAATCTAACTTCGCACTTCCAAACCAATATCAATGTTTTCATATTCATTTACTAATCAAGATCATTCCAACACAATTCGGAAGCATTTCATATCATTCTACAAAATATTTACAAAATATACAAAAGCTCCACCAACCCATAATCCACCAAAACCTCCAATCTTCAACATAAACATTCACAACACATTTTTATCTTCCAATTTCATTAACAACAATCATAATTTGCACCTTAACAATTCATTTCCATAATTACATAAATCTATCATAAATTCACTAATCTTTCTATCACAATTTAACAACCACTTTTCTAACAAGTTTTTGGCTGGCATTCTTCCATTTACACCACAATGCCTCTACAACACAATTAACATAACAAATAAAATTGATTCATCCCTCTACACACACATAAGCATTCGGCCACACACATATATACACACCCACCATGCAACCTTCCATATTTTCATAAATTCTACCCATTTCTACATACTACAACATAAACAAGCCTTCATAACATCATAAAAAGGAATTAAAGCTTACCTTTTCTCTTCAACCTCTTCACTTGACCAAAGTGCGGAAACGATGAAACGTATGACTTATCTTCCGAAACAATTATACCACGTTGTAGAGGGTCCTTGAATTAGTAGGAATACCACAAGAAAATAATTTTTGGGACAAGATTTCAAGGGGTCAAATTCCCCTAGTCATGGCCGAATGGCCCCTTATTGTTTTTTTGCTCTTCTTTGTTTTCTTTCTTTCTCCAAATTCTTGAATTAAAAGATGACTCCTCATATATATATATATATGTATCATCACTTTTATATATTTATGCTTAGGTCCCTCAAATATGGTCACATGTCCCCCTTTTTTTTTTTCTAGAGTTTTCTTCTCTTTTCTTGAATTTTTCTCACATGGTCAAAGAAGGCCAAGTGTCTTCTTTTGTACACTTTAGCCCCCAAAGCAATGTGGGCATATACTTATGCCACACGGCCAACATGGAAATTTCAAAAAAAATCTTGAACATTTGCAATATTACCATGAACCATTTTGCGAATTTTCCTTTTTTCCCTTAACCTTTCTCAAAATTTCCATACTACTAATATTCATAAATAATATTCATAACCACTTGTACATTAAAATAATTTTTGGGAAATGGTCATTCCCTTAACTTTGCCACGACTACCTTGAAATATCTGAACGTACAAAATGCGGGATATAACATCCTCCCCCCCTTTAGAACATTCGTCCTCGAATGTTCAACTGATCTTGTGGGGTGTCACAATACTTTGGGAGGGTCCCTTTTATAGTCGTGCTTCTCTTTATGTCCATTCCTTATCCTTTACCTTATTCTCCTTGGCCTTTACACGAATTCTCATGTCATAGGTTCCCTTTCCTGGTACTTGAAAATATGGTGATCCCTTTTTGGCCTAATATAATACGGTCTCCCCCCCCCCCCCCCCTTTATAAGGGGTTCCGTATATGTCACAATTTTCGAGTATCCTCGTTTTCAGTTATATTTCATTCCTCATCCTTCTTTCCAACTCTACGCATAACATTTTGAAAACTCCATATCATAAGTTTTTCTTTCACTTTATGACCATATCATCATTCTTATCAACATTCTCATTTCTTTTCTTGCTTCACATCTCCCGTCATCGCCATTATTCCTTTACCCTTACTTGTTGAAATTTGTTTTTGAACCCCACGCATTCCTTTTTTGTTTTATGTTACCATACTTTATTCTTTCTACGTACCTGTCTTTGGGTTTTTATCCAAGTAGTCTCATGCCTTACCGGTAATTCCTTTCAGGCTTCACGTACTAAGGTTTCTTACCTTTCACCTTTTCCGACACTCTAATCTTTTTATCTCCCATCTACACTATTTCCTTCTTTCCGAATACCGTTGTGTTAAGACTTTTCCATTCTTAGCCTGTAGCGAAAATATCATCGGTTTATCTTATAACACTTGCACCATTTACTTCTGTTGTCACTCAAACTTCGGTGCCCTTACTCAATTAATGCTTTCCACACCGTAGTGCCGGTTACTGGGACATACGTGTCCATTAATTCAATCACAGATGAGATACGTATCCATATATATACATATAATTATTATCAACTAACCCACAAAATACTTCCAAACGCTATTCAAGCCTATCCAAATTCCAGAGTCGTGACATACTTTCTGTCTCTTCTCTAGTCTAACCCATCGCGTGTTATGTGGCCTTTTATGGTCTCCAACCATCCCGTATATTCTAATTTCACTCAGGCTATTCTAGCTTTCCATTCGTCTCTTATATCGGAATATATAAAATTCTTGCATACTTCCCAGGGGGGTCACCCATCCTCCCACCTTAGCACGCTTAACCTCGAAACTTCGGTGGAATTCAATGCCTTAATATCGATATAATCGCGTCCGCTTTCTCATATGGCCCTTATTATATGATTTGGGGCTAGTCGAGGTCTTACAGATTCCGAGACATTCTCGTGACACGTCCTTTCTTTTACAATTACCTGTTTTACCCTTTTTGATCTTCGATAGTCACCTTTACAAACTCTTATCATCTGAAATTTGTACGCAACAAATACCAATAACACCTTACAGAGCATGCGGCTATATATCACATTCTAGCTGCCCAGAACTTTCTGTCTCAAGTAACAGAACAAATATATCCAGACTTGCCCTTGTGACCTTTCCATATCGTCACTTACCTTCTTCCATCATATGTAAGGCTCACAGAAAGAGTTTCATTTTTCCTATGACTTGGCTCTATCGCACGATCTATGACAGAAAGAAGGTCAACAATCCCTAGATGCCCCATAGCCTCCTGTTTATAAATGTGGCGCTCTTCACATCATAAACAGGACCCTACCGGACACGACTTTGCAGACAACCCCTAGGACAAACCTGCTCTGATACCACTTTGTCACACCCTAACTCCACTAGGGTGTGATGGGCACCCGACCCCATATCCGAAGCCGAGCGAACCCACAGATTCTTATTACACATATATTTTCCTCGGACTCTGAAAATCAAATAAAAGTAAAATACATATTAAGTTGTCGAAATATTTCTTTTACCGTTCTCAAATTTAAACAAAATCTACAATTATAAAAAAAAAATTATTACATAATGCAGAAGGACATATCGGCTGATGGAGCCTCTTACAGACTGACAACCAATACTCATGACGTTGTTTGCAAAGTCTCTAACATTCATCATAAACCATAACACATACACTCTGACTCCGCAGTCCTCCAGGAGCAAATGGAGCTTGCCATCTTTGCTGGAACATCTTCTATAATATCTTCAACTCATCTGAGAGTACCTGCGCGGCATGAAACGCATCCCCCGAAGAAGAGGGGGTCAGTACGGAATATGTACTGAGTATGTAAAGCATGGAATATAGAAAAAAGAACCATTACCGAACGGACAGTACAAAAGTAAGTACGTTATCCATGGTACGTAATATGCTTATTTTCCAGACACAAATCATGTATACCGATGTCTTATGTCAGAAGAAGTACATAAAGTACAGAGTACCAAATTGATTACTTTCCAGACACAGATGATGTCATATGCCAGAAGGGATACAGAACGTACAGATTGCCAAAGCGCTGACTTTCCAAACCCAGATCAAGCATGACAAAATCAGATATCACATATGCATATAACGTGCCCCGGCCCTCCCGTGAGGGACGCGGTATATCATATATATCATGTAAACATATAACGTGCCCCGACCCTTGGTGAGGGACGCGGTGAATCATATATCATGTATGCATATAACGTGCCCCGGCCCTTGGTGAGGGACGCGGTGAATCATATATTATGTTTTCCAATGTCATGAATCATATATGCATGTAACGTGCCCCGGCCCTTCCGTGAGGGACGTGGTAAATCATATATCATGCAAACCAATGTCATGTATCATGTAGGAATGTAACGTGCCCCGGCCCTCTTTTGCAGAACGCGGTGAACAAATCATGTGCCATCCTGGCCACCGCCCCGTCATCACATCATACATATATAACGTGCCCCGGCCCTCGGTGAGGGACGCGGTATTACATGCCCCGGTCCGCAAGTGAGAAGGACGCGGTAAACAATGCAGTGGAGTACGCACGAGAACGTGTCCTGGCCCGGGCTCAGTGAATAGACATATCAAGACTTGCACGAACAGAGTAGCGCCAAACCATATGCACACAAATCAAGACTCAATACACATATACACACTTACCGATATCCGAAGATTCAATAGAATAATCTTACGTGCTGTCGTCTAACAACCAAAACATCAGAGTTTACAGAAGATATTCCTATCAGAATGTTCGTAGCAAATTATTCATAACAGATTACTCATATCATAATTCTTATATCAGATTACATACCAAGATCAGAATACTTTTATCAGAATACTTATATCAGAATGTTCATATCAGAATACTTTTATTAGAATACTTTTATCAGAATACTTATATCAGAATGTTCATATCAGAATGCTTTTATCCAAATACTTATGTCAGAATACTTGTATCGGAATACATACGTCAGAATACTTATATCAAAATACTCATGTCAGAATACTTATATCAAAATACTCATGTCAGAATACTTATGTCAGAATACCTATATCAAAATACTCATGTCAGAATACATATGTCAGAATACTTATATCAAAATACTCATGTCAGAATACTAGATACTTATATCAGAGGATGCATACAAATCATAGCAAACTCGAAACAATAGCCAAGAGTTTCCCTTAATTATTGTACGGAAATGAGTCAAATAGAACAATGCAAATAGGTCTCGGGAATTGTGGGCCCACCTCGGGTCAAGTCGAGGTGGCGTCCCAAAATTACGAACATTAGACTTTATAGAGTCATCTATGGAAGTTTTAGGACAATTTGATTCCGTTTGGAAAAATAACAAAGGTTCAAGCTGCTTTTCCAACAAAACATAAAGTACTTAATTCAATTATATTGAATGAATAAGGGTCAAATTTGGCCCGAATTTCTAAGGAGTAGAGTTATCCCCGAGGTTCGTATCATAGCCTATCATAACTAGGACATGCCAAAGAAAGAAAGGGTAAGCCTTACATACCTTATTTGCCTTTTACGCTTGTCCAAACTCGAATCCCGTTTCCTCCAAAATCTACAATTGGTCACATTTACCAAATATTAATTATTAGGATTTAGGAATTTAATCTCAACCCCATACTTGTCTACAAAAATTTGGGCAGCATCTCCCCTATATATACAACATCCCCGAGATTTAACTCGGCTCCAAATCTCAACAACCATACCAACAACAATACCAATAACATCAACAATCGAATTAAAACGCATTCTAGCATGAATAGTATTCTTTTCCACATAGTGCGACAACTTCCAATCTAACTTCGCACTTCCAAACCAATATCAATGTTTTCATATTCATTTACTAATCAAGATCATTCCAACACAATTCGGAAGCATTTCATATCATTCTACAAAATATTTACAAAATATACAAAAGCTCCACCAACCCATAATCCACCAAAACCTCCAATCTTCAACATAAACATTCACAACACATTTTTATCTTCCAATTTCATTAACAACAATCATAATTTGCACCTTAACAATTCATTTCCATAATTACATAAATCTATCATAAATTCACTAATCTTTCTATCACAATTTAACAACCACTTTTCTAACAAGTTTTTGGCTAGCATTCTTCCATTTACACCACAATGCCTCTACAACACAATTAACATAACAAATAAAATTGATTCATCCCTCTACACACACATAAGCATTCGGCCACACACATATATACACACCCACCATGCAACCTTCCATATTTCCATAAATTCTACCCATTTCTACATACTACAACATAAACAAGCCTTCATAACATCATAAAAGGGAATTAAATCTTACCTTTTCTCATCAACATCTTCACTTGACCAAAGTGCGGAAACGATGAAACGAATGACTTATCTTCCGAAACAATTATACCACGTTGTAGAGGGTCCTTGAATTAGTAGGAATACCACAAGAAAATAATTTTTGTGGGACAAGATTTCAAGGGGTCAAATTCCCCTAGTCATGGCCGAATGGCCCCTTATTTTATTTTTTTTGCTCTTCTTTGTTTTCTTTCTTTCTCCAAATTCTTGAATTAAAAGATGACTCCTCATATATATATATATATATATATATATATATATCATCACTTTTATATATTTATGCTTAGGTCCTTCAAATATGGTCACATGTCCCCCTTCTTTTTTTTCTAGAGTTTTCTTCTCTTTTCTTGAATTTTTCTCACATGGTCAAAGAAGACCAAGTGTCTTCTTTTGTACACTTTAGCCCCCAAAGCAATGTGGGCATATACTTATGCCACACGGCCAACATGGAAATTTCAAAAAAAATCTTGAACATTTGCAAAATTACCATTTTGCCCCTAGGCTTCCACAATATTACCATGAACTATTTTGCGAATTTTTCTTTTTCCCTTAACCTTTCTCAACATTTCCATACTACTAATATTCATAAATAATATTCATAACCACTTGTACATTAAAATAATTTTTGGGAAATGGTCATTCCCTTAACTTTGCCACGACTACCTTGAAATATCCGAACATACAAAATGCGGGATATAACATATTTCACATCAATTATTCTTCTTTAACTGTCTCATCATTCGTAATTACGCGGTCTTCCCAAGTTGTTACGCATTATAATCTCCTTTGCTTCTAATCTTGTTGTAGTTCTCGTTTCCCCTTTTTTACATCAAGCAAAACACCTTTCTATTTGGCATTCTACTACGTCGCTCTCCCCTCCTTTAGGGGGCATAATTAACACTTTAGCACTTTAAGATTCCGCCCCTTATAGGTCAAATTGTAGCCTCTATTACGGTTCGTATTTCGCGGGCGGGGTGAGCGCTCGGAAAGCTACTTCGAACTTGTTGGTGCTCTTTCGGAGTTTGTTTTAAAAGAGTCGCCACCTAATTTTTACGAAATTAGGAAAACCAGTTTCGAAGGATTTATTCATATACAGTGAAAAAGCCTTCGTAATTCAAAGTTCTAGGTAAGGATTCTGATGATCCCTTAGGGAACGTGTTAGGCACCCTAGTATTAAGGATCCATACTATACGGTTGACCTACGAATTCCAATGTATGAGTATTCGCATGAACTATTTATTTAGTTTTTATTTCCTGCATTTATAAAAGATTGTCATTGCTTGCATATTATTTGGCTTTTTCAAAAAAAAATTGAATATATCCCCTTTATATATAGGGTATTTTAGATTAGGATTTATTATATCCCGGTAAGAATTGTCTCCTTTTGTGTATAAGGATAGTATATCTTGTTTATGAAATGGTCAAAACGCTTTTGTTTTATATATATATATATATATATATATATATATATATATATATATATATATATATATATATATATATATATTAACAAAACTGAATTTTTATTTTAAAACTGGACTTGGGTCCAAAACAAGTCTTTTACCAAAGTGGTATTTTAGTGGGCTTAGCCCAAATTCTTGTTACATTTTTTCTAAAAAAAGGAGAGATCAATGGGACTTGGCCCAGAAATCACTCGTTTGTTCAAATCTGGCTTTTAACCTAGAACAACGTTTTTTCAATCCAAAACCATTGCAATTTGTGAAAGAAAAAAAAACCTTTATCCCTCATTTTCGGAAAACAGGTTTGCGTATTTTTGAGTAGTTTGTTAACACTTAGATATGCGAAATCATTTGCCTTTCATTAAACTTATATTATGAAATCACCACATTTTTAAAACAGTTATATTTAATCCGGGTTTTGAAAATCATTTGGGGATCTAAAGTCTACTAAACAGCGTAGGCACCGTTGTCCTAAGACGGCTAGTTCAAAACATAAAGATTCCACTATAATAGAGTTTTTACAAGTTTATAAATACAATTACAACAAAATTAAAAAATAAAAGGAAGGCATAAATAATTAAATAAAGGCAGAGGGAGACTAGGGGCGTACCAAGCCCCTAATTGGCCATTTTCACCCATGGATGAGCCTTCTACGCGTATAATATTATATATATTAGCTTCCCTTTCTTTATTGTACTCAATCAAAAATGCGAAGAATTGCCTGTTGGGCCTCAACCTAACAGGGTGGCTTTGTACTCGGCCCAAATGGCCATGCGGTGAAAAAGAGGAAAAAGAAAAGGGTCCGGGTTAGTTTATATTTGCTAAACTTATCACATATATAACTATACACATGTATGTATATCAAATTCATTCACAAGTCATGCCATGTCATAAACTCTATTCAACCCAGTCCCAGAGATGCATACAACTAGATGGTCAAGCAATGGTAATGTATCATGTAGGCAAGACATTCTCAGAGATGCAGAAAGCCGAACAGTCAAATAGTGACACTAAACTGTGTAAGCAAGTCATTAGATTTTAGATCAAAAACAAAGACAATTGAAGAATGGACATAGTAGGCAGGTTCCCACTTGGAACATTACACTAATTCATTTCGGAGAAGAGTCTTGTAACCTAAAGCATACATTTGGACTAAATGGTTTAACTCATATTTCTTTTACAAATCCCAGCAGATGACAATAGTACCTACTGACTAGAACCAATGCTAATTCCTACATATATGTACACTCAAAACCATCAAGAGAGGGGATTATAGAGGCGTGTCATGTAAGTAATCAGTCAAACAATCTTGGATCAATCTTAGTTCCTAATAGTGATTCCTCAAAACATTAAATCTAAGCAGATATTTAAAAGAAAGCTTATGGCATAGTTGTGTCCTCAAATCAAAGGCTCAGTCAACATGAAAAGGCAACGAGTTCTAAGATACAAGATGCAGATGCACGGATTGGAGAGAACAGGATGCACATGATCATAAGTAAAAGCAGGTCTTAAGCATTAAGATCACTACTCAATCTCTCAATGGTATTAATTTAGATTATTACTAATTTTACCTCTGAATAGTCCCTTCATATCAACAGATAGTAATCGTATAAATTTAAACATGCTTAGATGATCCTATATTCCCTTTTATAGTTGTAACCTTGGTCAATACAAAATACTAAATTAAAGACAAATAATTGGCTCAGGTGAGGCTAGACTTGTTTACCCATTAATCTAGACTCAAGTCATTAAGTTCAGGATCGTATATATAATATTCTAAATGCTTAAAGTACTGCACAGCACTCAAGTTTCATTTGAGGGTTCAAAACAACGTTAGTGTCACACTACCAAGTTGAGTTAATGTTCAGTTACTGTAAGCCCTTTTTATACAAAGAAAAACTTATTAAATGACTAGCTAAGCATCATATTAGGCATGAACTGAGGATTTTTGTGCCATTCTTCCCACAAATGCCAGGCTAACTACTAACCACATTAAGCATAAACTAATCATTTTACAAACATCATATTAACAACTAGCTAAACATTTTGCTAATCAGAATTTAAGCATACATTTAAACAGAAACTAAAATTAAACTAAAGGGAAGAAAATGATAATGGCTTACTTTTTTGATGTGCAGCCGGGAACAAGATCAAATTTGGAGCCCTAGTGCTTCCAATCCTCAAACTCAGCCACACATAAGAAAGAGAATTAAAAACTTTTGACTAGAAACCTAACTTTTTAGAAGCTAAGTATAAAATTTTACTAAAGCACAACTCAAAACTCAAGTGGAAACTCGAATATTAAGCTTTTGTGCTCTACTTGAGTATTCAAGACTTGTTTAACTTGTAAGGTTGGGTTCTATTTATAGAATCCCAAAGCTATGAAAAATAGTGAAACCAAACATGTGGTACAAGACATATTTTCTAAAAAATAACTTAGCAAAACATATTCTACGGTCTGTATCGAACTATATCAACGACGAACGGCTCGATCTGAGCTTGTCCTCTCTCAATCCAGTTGATTCGAGTTCAACCAATGAGAGATGAGGACGTACAAGTGCAATACAACAAAAAATATACAAGAAATAATTTTATTTTTTACCCAAAATCAAAGAAAAGGTAAAAGGAGAAACGGTTTTACCGTGTTTGGAACGAAAATAGAGAAATCGAGGTTTAAACCTTAATGGTTTCATGCAAATGGACACACCCAGCCTATTAAAACTCTGCATGCTCTGATTTCTTTCCATTTCTGGACAAGAAAGAGAAAAGAATCTTGAGGCGGTTATTAGGGTTTTATGAGAAAATAAGAGAGAGGAGAGAGGAATGATTATAGGGGTGTGTTTGGTGTAAGGAAGTGAAGAGTGGGGGGTATAGGGCTCTTTTACCCTTCTTACATTTGTTCTGGGCCGGTCAGTCCGGTATGGACTGGGCCTCGATCCAGATAAAAAGGAAAGGAAAGGGGCGAAGGCCTTATACGTGTATACATGTAGTGTATACACATATGTATACTTGTCGTATGTATACGCATAAAGGGTAAAATGTAAAACTTAATAAACGGGTAAGATTAAGACATGGAATATTGATCATATTGTTATAATTAAGACATAATTATCCTATTTAATTAATTTTAAAAACACGGCTAATGGTGTAGATAAGCTAAATTTGCAAATATAGCCTTAATTTTAAATCTAATTAGCTAATTGCAATAATGTCCTTAGTTAATCTTGATCTAATTAATCAATCCAATTATGGCCTTATTTATCCTAATTAGCCAATGAAAGCTAGATTAGAACTAATGGCCTCAATTGATTTGCCAATGGATTTGGTCATTTAAATCAAGGTCACTTATAAGCTAATTTTGCAAAAATGGCCCCAATTGTCTTAAACCATGAATTGGTTAATCCAATTGTGGCCATAATGTAAAATATTAGCAATTAGAACCAATTTGCAATAATGACCCTCTAATTGATTAATTATCCTAATTTAAGCACTAAAAAATTATTTATTTAAATCAATAATGTAAACACATAGAATTAAAGGTTGAGGGTAAAAATGGTCAATTCTCTTAATTACTCAAGTTCTTTGGATTGAAGGGAATAATTTATTATTCAATTTGACTTTTTCCATAATTTAACAATTAAGTAAATAATTATTCAAATTTGTTTTTCTTTTGATCAATGCTAATGAAATATTCCATAAATGTCAAAAATACCAATTAATTTCTAAATAATTTATAATGTCATAAAAAACTCTTTATCAATTTTAAGGAGTAAAATGTTGACCTGAACGATTTTTTTTTATATATAAAAATTATTTAAACCCTTTAAGAAGCATGGTTTTACTTTATTTATTATCCAAGGACCCTGAGTAATTAAAATAAATTACGGGAGGTCAAAAATTAGGTGTCAACAGCCTGCACACCCTGTTGTGATTTTTCTTTTCCAGCGACTTAATTTCCCCCATAATATACTCCTCTTGTCAAGGCAATTCTGGCATTACTCGTGTGCATGGGGTGTCATATTCGTCTAATAAATTAGACCTTGACAATTACGACTTGCATAACAAATCTTGATTGTGAAAATTCTCTTTTGATCAACTCTCAACCATTACCCCTCTATCGTTTATCCTTTCAACATCCAGTCGTTCACTTCTGTTAATATAACATTGCCAAGCTCCGCCGAAACTTTCTATGTCCTTAACTTGGCTTTGGCTTGCCTTGAGTTATTTTCTAACATTACTACTCTTACATCGTGGGAGGATATCAATCCTCTGATAAGTTTTGTTAAAATCATCGATTCATTTCTCATAGAGGTTTTTAGATAAAATGAAGATAGGCGAAAACAGGTATGTCGCTAAGTTCGGCTTGCATAACCGTCTCTTGGATAACCATTAGTTGTTGTAGTTGGTAGTCGCGAGAGAGACTCCTATATTTATACAGCTTACTTTCACATGATCCACAAATCTTGAAGTTGCCAAACTTTAACTTCCTCTTTCTACAGATTTCTTTTCTCTACTCGTAGCGCTTTACTTGGCTTCCCTACCCTGGTCTCCTAGATTAACCCTTGTACATCTGCGTATTCTATGGCTCCTATTCCCACACCAGAAACAATCTCCAGTACTTACTCGACATAATCCAATATGCGCTCGACCACATAAATGGCACAGTGACTGGAGCAACTATAGACAATCTCTTGACATGTTCCCCAGGGTCCCACATCTAATACAGGTGTCTGTGCCTCGTAAGCATGGTCCCATGTGTCTCCTCCTGTACTGCTGACAACGTGGTAAAGGAGACCTAATCTGTTCAACATTCTCCCGTCCCTGCACATCTCGTGTTCTCAGTTTGTGACTTTAGGATCCTGATGCTGGCAAATCCTGCCTCGGCCTTACCTGAGAGCAATGATCAGGCACACATTGTAGTAATAATTTGGCCTACTACTAATACGTCTGCGGCCTATCGTCGTACGGTAACCTCCTACAAACCTCAACTACCCTAACCCGCTTGGCCTACCTACTATCCGCATCTGACTCATACCCCATAAATACCAGTGAACCCTGATTAATGGATTCCCAAGACTGTGGACTTGTCAGTCCCTCAGAAGATCTAACAATCATAGGCGCTCTGTCATGGCGCTGAGTCTGGGGGGAAATCGGCCGTGTCAATATCTGTACTGTTGCCCTCATATTTTGAGCAACTGGGGCCAAGGGTGGGACCAATGGCCCTGGTGATGCCGGAGCTTCTCTTAACTCTTCTAGTGCCAACGAAATCAGAGGTACTTCAAAAGACGACTCATCCTGAATTTCGGACGGATCTTCCTCAATAAAGGGCATAATCTCAGACGGATCCTCCTCAATAGAGTAACTCACACCTCCCTCTGTTACTACCCTAGCCTCCAGGCCCATACTAGCGGGTGGATCCCGACTGGTACCTTCTCCCGCAGCCATATCTAGTCTCCTACTAGCTGTAATCTTTCTCATCGTATGCATCACTGAAAAGGAAAAGAAGGTGAGATTCAAGAACTAAATCCTTACGACTCTGCTCTATTGCACGATCTAGATTCATAAGGAAACATAACAATCCTAAATGTCGTGTAGCCTCCTGATTATAAATGTGGTGTGCAACACACCAATAATCAAGACTCTACTAGACACAGCTCATAGACATCCTTAGGACAGACCTGTTCTGATACCAAGTTTGTCACTACCCAAATCGGAGGGCCGAGACTTGCACCCGAGTCTTACTTATCGAGCACCAACTTACATATCCTTTAAAATTATAAGCGCCGACTAGACCAACATGAACAATATTCCATGAATGGAACAACTCAACATAAACAGGCCAACAATGCTGTATAACAACATGAACATATATATACGAGCTAACAGGACCTCCATAATAAACTATATACATCATCATGTGAGCCGGCAAGGCTATACACAAAACTGTACACAGGACGACTGCCTATGAGCCTCTAAGAATACATAAAAACTGTCATGAGTCGAGACAGGACCCCGACGTACCCAAAACCACCCGCACATATGCATACCAATATGACTAGGCAAGTCCGGAAGAGTGGAGCTCGCCAACAAACCGCTGATCAAGACAGCCTACTGGATAGTCCATCAACTTGTCTATCTGGACCTGCAGCACGAAATGCAGCGTCCACAAACAAAAAGGACGTTAGTACAAATAATGCCGAGTATGTAAGGCAGGAAACATAAGTAAAAGCAGTAATGTAAATAGAGATGAGGAGTAAGGGTGTCAGTGGGGACGGGACGATCCAGGTCCCGCCCAGTCCGGCACCCGACCGTCCCGATCCCGGTCAACGATGGGGGAAGGGGCAGAGGGGAGAGGGGGACGGGTAAGGGGGCGGAAGGGGCGAAACTTCCCGATCAGGTCAGGCCCGGTACCGGACCGACTGACCGGTCCCGCCCCGTCGAAAAAGTGACTATTATTTTATTTTTTAAGTCTGGTCAGCCTTTTGCCCTTTTGACCGTTGCCAAATTGATATTTTGGGACTCCAAACGGTCTGATTTTCAGCCGTTGGAGTTCCTTCTCCAAAAAAAAATGCCCCCAAATTTTAATAAATTGCACTTTAATCCTAATTCTAAACTATAAATACCTCTTCATTTTATTCATTTTCACACAAATCATCCACCAATTCTCTCTCTCTCTAATATTTATTATCAATTATATCTCTCTTTAATATTTGGTGAAATATTATTATTATTATTATTTTGGTGAAGTGGGCAATATTTGAATTTTGGAGCAACTTTCAAGCTTCGAGTAACATAATTTCAATTTCAACGTTTACGGTTACGTTTGCTTTTACGCAGACATTTGTTACACTCCTTCCATCCTTTGATTTATTTAATTCTTGCATTTTATTTGCGTCTTTTTTTCAATTAATTTTCATATTTTATTTTATTATACTTTGATAATATGTCTAAAAAAGTTAAGATCCTGGTCCTAGGTAAAACTGTCGAAATCCCTAACCTTTTTAGCCGTAGTAGTAAGGGTAAATCTAAAATTCAATTTAGAAACAATACGGAGGATTTCACTCATGTTGATGAAACTGAATTTTTTGTTCCCCCGGTTTTCCTCCTATTCTAGAAGATTTAGAATTACAAACTGAAGCCTTAGATAGAGCTTATGCTAATTTAGAATTTGATGATTTGGAAAATTTAGAAGTAGAAGAAGGTGAGGAATTAGATATAAATGAGACACCTACTAGTCCCGTAACCGAAGCTCCAACTCAGACTACATCTCAGTCTGGAGCTGGTTGTCCCCCTATACCTCATACTCAGGGTACGACTAAGGCGCAACGTCCTAGAACTAGTGTCGTATGGAAATTCATGACTTTAGATGAAACTAAAACTACGGCTATTTGTCACAAATGTAAAGAAATTAAAAAACATGGAAGCGCTGGAGGGGCGGGTGGGACGGGTGGTTTAGCTAGACACTTGGTAACATGTGTTGGAAAACCATACTTAGATGCTCGATTAGCAGCCGGACTAAAAAACACACCAACCGGTGCTACTAGTGCCGCTCCCGGTGGATCTGTTGGGGTATCTAATATGGTCCAACAAACTTTAAATCCTTCTAACCCCGTTGTCACTCAAATGGCTTATAGTAAAGATAGAGATCGTGAAGAACTAGCTAAAATGGTTGTGGTTTGTGGCTTGCCTTTTAGTTTTCCTTCTAACTCCGGTTTTGTGCATTATATTAGAGCTATGTATAACCCTACTTTTCAAGGCATTCCCAGATCCACTGTTAGAGCCGACGTTTTTAAATTTCAAAGTGATTATTGTCAATATATGCGTTGTGTGTTCCATCATCTAGATACTAGAGTGTCTGTCACTTCTGATATAAGTCGCAGTGTTAATGGCAATGATTATTTATGTGTTACGGCACATTGGATTGATCATAATTGGAATATGCAAAAGCGTATACTTGGTTATAAATATATTGATGAGAAAAGAACTGGTTCTTATATTCTACAAATGTTGTAGATATTTTGCAATTATATGGTCTTGTTGACAAAGTATTAACTGTTACATTTGATAATGCTTCTTCCATGACTAAAAGTGCTAAACTTATAGCTATAAGAATTTTCCCAATTAACCTTGATATTTTTCATGTCCGATATGCATGCCATGTTTTTAATTTAGTTGTAAAAGATGGTCTTGATTTATTTGAGGGTTCTCTACAAAAAATACGATATGCTTGTCAATATGTTTTTAGCGCCCATAAGAAAAGTAGAATTAATTTGTTTAAAAAATATTGTGTTGAGCAAAATTTGCCTGTTAGAAAAATTCCAAAAGAAGTTTGTACTAGGTGGAATTCTTTATATGAAATGCTACTTGTTGCTCACCTATATCAAAAACCCCTTCAATATGTTTTTAATGCACGTCATTATCATCCCCATGAACAAATACAAGATAGTGATTGGAATGAAATTGAAAAACTATGTTTTTTTTTAGAAAAAAATTATATTACAACAAAAGCATTTTCCGGTCAATACTATCCTACAATTGCACAAATGTTATTTTATATTTGTGGGCTTACAAAACTATTTGCGGAATATAGAGAATCAAACGAACATGAGGAAGTCGTTGATGAAATGATTTTCAAATTTAAAAAGTATTTTTTCCTATTCCTAGTATTTATTTGATTGCTTGTATACTTGACCTGTCTTTAAAATTAAGAGGTGCTCATGGACTTGTTGACAAAATTTATTTGCAGTTAGATATTCCTCCTAATGAACATCCAAATGTTGAAGAGTGTAAACGTAGCATAGAATTAAAAGCTAAATTAATGTATAATAATTATAAAAATGAAGAAAGTAGAAGTGGAAATCAACGTCCTTCACAAAAAAATAAGGCTAAATTTAGCAATAGAAAATTTGATAGATCAATGGATGCTGCATGGCTTGGTATTGTTAATACTCAAAATGAAAGTGATCTTGAATCTTATCTTGATCAGAGTTTGGACAGCATCACTGTGGACGAGGACAACAATGAAGATATTTTAGGATGGTGGAGGGAGCGTGGCAAGGCATTTTCATTACTCTAAAAAATGGCTCGAGATATCCTAACTATTCAATCATCATCAGTAGCTTTGGAGGCAGCTTTTAGCGCGGCAAGATTTCAACTCGGAGATCACAGACATTCATTAGCACAAGATAGCTTGGAGATTTCTGTCTTATTCAGGGATTGGATTAACGCATAAAGAAGAAATCGTGGACTACCAAAATTAACCCGTCAAGAAGAAGAAAAATATGAAGAGATGATCAACACTAATAGCGATGATGGCATGGAATTTATGGACCATCAAGGAGATATACCATTTCCAGAATTGAATGCAACGGAAGTGATACGACAACTAGAATAAATGTACATAGATCGTACAAGTTTTAGTGTGATAATTTATAATTAACTGCTTAGATGCCTAGTTAGAACAGAACCCTTCCTAGAAGGTGGCTGTGTAGATTAGGTGATCTTATTGTAACTTAGAAGCCTAATTGAAACAGAACCCTTCCTAGAAAGTGGCTGTGTAGATTAGGTGCTCTTCTTATATTTGAGACTTTGAGTCAAGTTTTATGAAATTTAAAATATCTATTTTAATTTTTGAATAAATAAACATAAAGTTCTTACTTGAAATTATTTTTCTTTACATAACTACAAAAAAGAATGCAATTATTTATAAAGATTATAAAGACTTGAAAGTATATTTAATATTATGTAATAAATTAAAAATAATAGTTAGAAGTTCAAAAAATAGCCGTTGTTAAATACATTTAAAGACTTTAAAGTTATAAGTTATAAAAAATAAATAGTTCTTACTTGAAATCATTTTCTCCTATTATAAAATATAAATACCTAAAAATAAATCCAAGTCTTTAATTTTTTTATAAAGACTGGAAAATTTAATATTAGCTAATAAGTTATCAATTTAAATGTTAAGTTTGAAGTTTTATAAAAAAAACAAAAGTCCTCGGACCTCCGTCCCCCGCCCCCTCCCGTCCCCCCAGGCTCGTCCCGTACCCCCAGTCCCGTCTCCCCTTGGAGTGGGACGGGACGGGCCCCCCAAAAAGTCCCCTCTAATCACGTCATCCCATAGTCCCGGTCCCCCCAAAGTCCCCCTTTATGAAGTCCCCATCCCCCCAAAATGTCCCCTACAGTCCCCGTCCTGTCCCCCCTGCCACCCTTAGTGTGCATAAAGTTGATTGTTCGCCTACGTGGAAACATTCATGCTGAAACGGCCTCGCTTCTACAACACTTACTCCGCAGACGCGAGACCTGCACAGAAAATTCAAACCTCATTCGATTTTGCTAGTTTCTTTAGCCCATCTGATGACTTTTAAATTACTGGACTTATTTCAAATGTTGAACGGACTGAATTTTGATCAATGCAGGTATTAATTGGTGAAAAATGGATTAACAAGGGAACGAAAATGTTGCTCTGGCCCAAGAAAATATCGGAGGAGGTGGCGAGGGTGATTTTGACCCCACCTGCTTTATGTCCCGAGAATGCCAGACTCTTTAATTTAAAAATATGTTGGTCAAGAAACTCTTGCTCGAGAAGGGAATTTCTATGAGCAAAGTGGAGGATCGTCTTCCAGACTTTTACCAGCATCTCTATCAAATAGACTGGAACTGCTATATTGACACTCAGTGCCAGGCGAGCGAACACTGGGTGAGAGAGTTTTATGTCAACCTGAAGCGCGTGAGGTTTTCTAAGATGGATCCGGAGAACATAATCTGGGGTACGGTGGGGAAGTTGAATGTTGAGGTGATCAATGCTCACTATAATTTGGACAACCACCCCGTGGAGTTGATGTAGGCAAGGATGTTTGTGGAAACAGGGACTGGTTGGTCTCTAAACTGGTTGCAGAGGGTAAGAGGGGCAAGATTACTTGGGCTTACAAGAAAACAAGGATCCAGAACACATAATTCACTGCCGAGGTAAAGAGGCGGTAGTCCATCATTGCTCATAGGGTGAGCCCTTTGTCAAACACCACTGATTGCATGTACACTCGTGCCCTTATGATTACTTGTATCTTGGACGGCATCCCAGTGAACATTGGTGCACATGTGATTCAAGAGTGGAAGGATTACTTACTCCTGGGCGGCCCGCGCTTGATGTTCTCTTCGTTGATTACTGACTTGTGCAGAGATACGGGGGTTCCCACCCGTCCTACAGATGATTCGATTGATGCAGATAGGGCGCTAGACCCAATGAGGTTCCATGGGGAAGGTAGTACGATGACAAGTAAGAAGAGAAAGGTTGAGGCAATTATGGATGATGATGACGAGGATGATGCTTTCCCTTCGCAGTCGCAGGGGTCCTCTGATTCGATAAGTTTTCAACTGTAGGTTATTCAGGACCTGGTAGCCAGGATTCCCAAACCTCCCACAGAGGTCGGACCCTCAGGGTCTGCTGCTAGCCAGTCCACTAGGGAGGAGATGGCGCAGTATCTAGAGGTGCAGAAAGTGCTAAAGGTCTCTGTTATCTCCCTCAAAACGGCCTATACTACCAAGGCGAAGGCCCACGGTGAGCTCCGCCAGGACTTTGACAAGGAGAATAAAACGAGAAAGTCGAGGGAAAACTTGCTGGTGAGGATGTGGAGGGGCATTAAAGGAGTCTTCAAGTCGCTGAATTTGAAGTTACAACTTCCGGTCTAGGACACAGATGATAATGAGAGATACTTCTTCCTATCCGAGGTCGAGGGTGGTGTCACGGCCAGGCTAGGGGCCATGACGGGTACCCGGGGCTAACCAGTGAGCACCACTCATTCTACTACTCATCATACTCATTAAGCGTTCTTTTATTACATTCATACGCAAATCATAGAAAAATCATTTTTCGTTTAGAAACATAATTACCTTTGTATACATAAGCCCTTCGGCTATCAAAATAGTAATAATTACACAATAGTAGCATCGTGAGACCATACTACCCACACATGCGTATCTACGAGCTTCTACTAGAATACTAGACATATGGACGGGACAAGACCCCGTCGTGCCCAAAATACATATACATATATCTACACAAAAGAATAAACCAAATAGCACCTCCGGAATAATTGAGTGCTCCTGTAAATCTGCCGGTGGCTCCTATGGGTCTGCACCATCTCCCTGTCTACCTGTGGGCATGAACACAGCGTCCAAAGAAAATGGACGTCAGTACAAATATTGTACTGAGTATGTAAGGCATGAATGAAATGAACATAATAGAAGAATCATAAGCCACAGGAGGAGGATATAACCTGCATGAGTTTTATAGGTGAATACATTTCATACATATCTCGTATATTTATATAATCATAGTACATATATCATCATAGCGCATATATCATCGCATCATCATCATCATCGTTAACCCGCGTTCGGGTAACCATCATATGCCGCCCACTAGTGGTGATTATGTCCGGCCTTCTAGGCGCGGTGGAATCATAAGCAGCCAGCCTTAGCAGTGACATGTCTGGCCATTTAGGCACGGTGGAATCATAAGCAGCCCGCCTTAGCGGTGACATGTCCGACCATTTAGGAACGGTGGAATCTTATCGTCATACAATCAATCATACACTCATCATTATTACACATCTCATAGGCATATCATGACTTAGCATCATTATACATTTATCATCAACACATACATTAGAACTTGAAGGCAACTGTGGCTATGTCGGGGTGACATAAGGTCGTGAACCCCCGATTATAGTATGGAGTAATCATCCACATCGTATCTCACCTTGGAGGAACTAATGTGTTAAGGTGAGTGTATACAAGGAAAGGCATCAATGAAACCATACCTAGAATCATTAGCTTCATGGACATCTTACTTAACTCTAGAACTCTTTATACTTAGCTCATCATCATCATTATCTTGCTCGTCGTATCTCTCTATCCTTTACCTCATACATATATAGCTCATTACAGTCATGGACTCATAGTTCCTTTATTTAGGAAAATTATGGAAAATTTAGAAGATTCATATCATAAGACTCATGCCTTAGAAAGAAGGGACTATCCTCACATACCTTGTTCGTTTAACTAATCTATCGCTTGCTTGTTCTCCTTCAATGCCCACATTTCTACCTTCAAGAGAATTCGCATTAACATTAGCTAATGGATTACTTAAACGTGCTTACTAAAGCTAAAGAAAATTGGGCAGCATTTCCTTTGTTTATACTACTTTCCCCATATTCTATATCAACTCTCAAACATTCATAACAACATTCACAATATCTATCACAAGCAACAATCATCATTCATCTACATTACCCACATTTCGTAGTTTCACTCCAATTTCTCCATAATCATGATCATAGTTCATTATTGCATTTTCTCACATATAATACTTATTCCATGTTCTAAATGTCTTTCACAACATACTTACAATCACAACATACCAATATTCATTATTCACCCTAAACTACTACTCAACAATGACACTATTCACACATTCATGACCCATTTTCTACCTCCTTCTACAATCCAAGTGTTTCAACTTTTCAATACCTTAAATAACATGTAAATACCAGAAAACTCACCTTAGATAGTGTATGAATAAGCCTTGAGTTGTAATATTTCTCTTTCACCAAAACCCTAGTTCACTTCCCATGAAATTTTCGTGCCTTAGGTGAACCCTAGTGAGTTTCTTGTAGGGGTGGGCATAAACACCGAAAACCGAAAAACCGAACCGAACCGAATTAATTCGGTTTTTCGGTTTCGGTTTTTCGGTTTTTCGGTACGGTGTTCGGTTCCGGTTCACCGATTTTTCGGTTTTTCGGTACGGTGTTCGGTTCCGGTTCACCGGTTTTTTGGTTTTTCGGTTTAACCGAACAGTGCTGCTGCTACAGTGCTAATTGCTCATGTCTTTTCCAATTTTCAGTTTTCTCAGTTTGCTGCACCTCTTCTAGTTATACTTTATTTATGTTTGCTAATTGCTATGAATAGTTCTAGTTATACTTTTCCAAGGATACTACTGATTCTAAAATGTATAGTACCTTTATGTTAATTATTTATTAACGACAGAGGGATGGTGTAACAATTGAGCAAGGTTTGGACTGGTTCTGAAATAGAAGCTTAATTAATTAGATATTCGGTGTTGATCCTAAGCTTCTACTGACTTTTTCTCTTTTCCCCCATCGTCTACATTTTCGTTCTTTATGTATTGCATGATCTAGCTTACATCTTCGCATTATAGAATCGGTAAGCATATACTTAAAAACAATAAAATAGCTCATTTTTAATTAAAAAAAAGTCCATTTTACAAGCAGAAAATATCTCATTTTAGGCCCATGCCAAAAAAAACCGAATTAAAAAACCGAAACCGAACCGAACCGAACTTCAAAAAACCGAACCGAACCGAACTAATTCGGTTCGGTGTTCGGTGTCCACTTTCAAAAAACCGAAACCGAAAAAACCGAACCGAAGTTTGAAAAACCGAACCGAAAAACCGAACGCCCACCCCTAGTTTCTTGCACTTGTTTCCATTGATTTGATGAATTTGATCATCAATTTCACTTGTATTCTTGTATATGAGGAGTTTGGAAGGTTCTAGAGAGCTATTGGGTCGTGGAGAGAGAAAATAAAATGAATTAAATGAACTTGGCATATTCTTTTATAAATGAAAAAGTTGTCCCGACATCATTATACGGACACTTATACGGTCCGTATAAATTTATACGGTCCGTATAAGTGACCGTAAAACTGCTCCAGTAACCATCCATTCTGTGTCAATTTGACGGCACATTATACGGTCCATATAATTTTATACGGTCCGTATAAGTGACCGTATAATCCCATCAGTGAGGGACCTTCACTGTGATGGTTCTACGGACCATTATACGGACCGTATAATCGGTCGTATAATCCACCTCTTCTCTGATTTTGGTTCTCGACACTTCGTTTGATTTCAAATCCTCGTGGGACCTTCATGATACTTGTTTAACACCTCGTTAACAATCTAAAGGATATTGTAACTCTTCTCCAAAACATTACTAAGCCATCATTAATTCAATATTCATAAATTTTGTCTGGTACGCAACATATATCTTGCTTTCCTTATAAACTTTCATCTCTGATCTCAAATGTCTCTGAAATCTTATTTAAAATTATCAAATGGTATTTCTTACTTATCAAAACATCGTATCCATCGTGCTCTTCGCTAGCCTATTCATTGTACGTTAACGGAGAATTTTCCAAGGTGTAACAGGTGGATCCTGTGAGAGTGACTCCGGTGGTGGTGATAGCAGCGGAGGAAGAGGACGAGGCCTAGAGTACACCTCGACAGGCTTGAGCCCATACAGTTTCTGGTTTAGCCTTTGTTGGGCTTTCACTTCAGACCTTTTTACTGCTTTGGTTTTGAGACATTTGGATAATGGTTTTCTTTTAGTTTTTTGTTGTTTTTCTTTGGTTTGGATATTGGTTTTGTGACCTCGTCAGGGTTTGGATATTTGTTAGACTTGCGCCCTTGTCGGGTTTTGATTTTATATGCAGGTGTTGTTGTGTTGAATGGATTTGTGTAAAATTTAATGTTGAACAGGTTTTGAATAAGGGACAGAACCTCACTAGTTTCTGCCCAGGGGTTTCGCTGATGCGAATAGATTTTCGCAAGGCCAGGGGGTTGCTATCTCGAGCTGGGGCTCTCGTTCGTGAATAAGGGAATGGGTGTGGTCTGGGTCACGCTGTTCCATTGCGATCGCGATGGACACATCACGTTCGTGATGGGATGGCCGGGTAGGGTCGTGTTCGTGTAGTGCAGCGCATTCGAAAAGAAGAAATTAGGCCTGGACAGACTTAAAACCCCCATTTTGAATTTTATCTTTCTAAACACATTTTAGGAGCTATAGAGCTCGGATTTGAGAGATTTCAAGTGCTAAATTCAAGATTCTTCATTGGGGTAAGTTCATAACCATAATCTAAGTATTTATCAATGATTCCATCCATTATTGATCAAAGATTCTTCATTGGGGTAAGTTCATAACCATAATCTAAGTATTTATCAATGATTCCATCCATTATTTATCAATTATTTCCTTGATTTAAGTATTATATTAAGGATTCTTTCATGGAAATGGGTTTAGTCTCATTAAGGAAATTGAAGCTCCAATAAGACCAACTAATCATTTGCAACTAAGAATAAACCTAAACGTTTACTTAAGTACTGAATCATCCCATTTCTTATAATCAATCGTAGTTAATTAGGACTAATCCTCAGAGATTACATATTACGCAACACATAATATCCCTTAAGCTGATTAAACTAATGCCAGAATTTGATTAACAACTAACATAATAGGAACTAATCATACCACTTAGGCTAACATCAGTCGTAGTTAATTAGGACCAATCCTCAGAGATTACATATTACTCAACAAATAATATCCCTTAAGCTGATTAAACTAATGCCAGAATTTGATTAACAATTAACATAATAGGAACTAATCATACCACTTAGGCTAACAACGACTATTAACCAAAAGATTAATCACATTATTAAGCTAACAGTTAATCCTAGAAGCTAATACCCAAACATCAACAAGCAATTAACTACTAGCTTAACTAAACAGACTATAAATTACACTAAATAAACTACATAACTCTAATTAAGCTAAACTAAACACAAAACTAAACATCAATCACTTAATAAATAGAAAAAATTTATTAAAAGTAAAATGGAGAGGAAATTACCTTTTTTTATGTCGCCTTATCGATATTAGAAGTTGGGGATTTATTATTGACTCCTCAACACAACAAAATCTCAGCCAGAAACAAGGAGAAAAAGTTTAGAACTAAAAGACCATTTCAATTCGGTAAAGGTTTCAGCTAAATCCAATTCCCTAATTAAATCAAAATTTAGCCTAGTGCTTTGATAAATACTTGTTTGAAATCAGTGAAGTAGGGGTTCTAAGCCTTAGATTTTCTCTTCAAAGAGGTGTGGGACTAGAGGTTGAAAGGGATTCCCTATGAATCCATTTGAATTCTTACGAACAAATGAAAATCATGAAGAACAAGACAAAACCCCTTAAGGGTTTCGTCCTTGTTTGGGCATAGAATGTACAAAGGAAAGGACAGAGGAGGGGTTTTTACCTCTGTTTTAGCGTACATGCGATGGAGAAAAGAAAACCCATTAAAAGCATTGATCGAAATGGCTAGACGCGGCCTGAGAAAAGCAAAAGCGACCTATCTCATTGCCAATTTCTGCTGGACCGAGAGCTACGACTAGGGTCTCGAGCCCTTTTCGTGAAAAAGGAAAAAATGAAATGGAGGGTTGTAGTTTTCACGCATTAAATGCGGGAGTGGGCCTGGCGCACTACATTTGGATTGGGCTTGGACGAATTATATTGGGTTTCGGCCCAATTTCGTAGGAATAAAAAGAGTTAAATGAAAATGGTCAATTTTTTTAAAATGTGGCTACGAGTTGTATTTAAAGGATAGCCAAAACCATTTCAATTGCAACCAATTTGTGCAGAAGTCAATTAAAACATTTCAGTTATAATCATTTTGGCAATCAATTGAGACTAAGATCAAATTAAAACAAAAGTTGAAATGTAATTAATTATCTATTTAATTAATTTATCTCTTGATTTAGTGGATTAAAATGTTCATCACTTAACGCTGAACAGTTTTAAAATTTTAATTAAATAATTGTCTCCACTGGTTTGGCCTTAAAACCTGATAAATATGTTTAAAAATCATAATTTGTATGGTAAATATACAGTAATATACCTTATGATATTATGCCAAATGTGATGGCAAAATGTCACCAACGCAATTTTGTAAAATCCTTTTGACTTTGAAAAGTACATATTCTACTCTGTTTGTGATTTAAGAAGTCCGACTAATTAAATAAAAATTATCGAGGGTCAAAATTGGGTGTCAACATACACAATTTATATTCGTTCATCTAAGTAATTAGAAGAAAGAGATGATAAAATGTGTGATTCATTGCTCAATGATGATGTGCTTAGCCGTCCTTGAGTTGTATTCCTCTCTAAAGTCTTCTTCTTCCTCTAAAAACGTGTATAATACATATTTATAGTGCTAGGATCATGGGCCGGATCTCCGAATAAAGTCCAAAAGTGACTTGGACTGGGCTATTTTTGTAAGGACAGGCCGCATATCAGCAAGGATGCACGGCGTGCCCGTGTGTTTTTTTGATGTCCATTTTTTCGGCAATTTGCAAGGGCACGACGTCAAAATGGCAGCTCACTCTGAAATCTCCAAATCAGATCCTAAGCCCATGCAAGAGCTCCATTAGTACACGAATCAGCATCTCCACAAAAGTGCAGCAAGTGTATCATGAGTACATAAAACAACGTGTACCCAGTAAGTACCATCGATCGACCCCAACAAAGTAGTGTCAAGGGTTGGCTTCAAAATACCTATTTTTTTACCTGTGTAGATAACATATGCTCCCTCTCTTTCAATTTATTTATCTAGTTTTGACTTGGCACGGAGTTTACGAAAGTAAAGAAGACTTTTGAATATTGTGGTCCTAAATTAAAGATATCTAGAATGTACCAAAATGCCCTTTAATCTAGTGGAAAGTTGGAAACTAAAGATTCACCAAAAAAGGAAAGAGACATTCTTTTTTAAACAAACCAAAAGAGGAAAGTAAGACACACAAATTGAAATAGAGGGTGTACTAAATAGATATAAGAAATAAGTATTAAAAGAAAAGTCAACCAGAATAGCATAACTATGCATGCACAGATACAACATTTAATACAATATGCAAATAACTTGGATTAATAATCAAAATGCACATGAAAATAACTCCCTCACTTTTCCATAATCATTGCTCCCATCACTACAGTGCGCGTGCACTGCCTACAGTGTCCACAAAAGTACAATAACTCCAGAGGACGGAGTCATATCCACACACCATTACCACCTGACACCCAAGTCATGAATCGCATCAGGTTCATCGGCTCAAATTCATATCAGGTGGGAATAGAATCGATATACCCAAGTCGTGGACTATACTGGCTCATCAGCTCAACCACTTACACCCAATTCGCGGGTCACACTGACTCATCAGCTCAACATATGTATGAAATGTTAATAACTTACGTAAGGAATTAAAATCTACGTATAGTGCATGATCAAACAATTTAAACCCAATTCGACATACATGAAATCTCGTAATGTTACACTAGCATGTAAATATTGCCTATAACACGATCTCTAGCATCAAAATGTGCTCAGCTAATCATGCTACAAGTAAAAGCATATACAAGTAGGCAAAGTATGTCATATACCCCAACATGTAACTTCCAAATGTACATAAGCACTCGTCACATCGCCTATAAGTTCCCCCATATACATAGTATATCACCATTAAGTAAAATTGGAAATAATTCCCTCATGGCCAGTAAATCCTTAACTTATCTCAGTCTAAAGCACTCTAGCCTCCTAGAGTAGCCTTTCTTCCTTGTAGCCTCTAAATACACCCAATCTATTTAAAATAATACTCTGCGAGGTTAAACGAGTCTAATTATACTCATATTGCAATATTAGACTAATTTGAAGTCAAACTCAAGCCTCCTGGTCAAAATTTGAAATTGATTATATTTCAAGTTACCCATAACTCCACGAGTTTAGATCTATAATTAGTTTTAAAATCCAACATCAATTCGATCCTTAAATCCTTAATTTTCCAACACTTGAACATAGGGGAAACCCCCCCCCCCCCCCATTTCTCCCCTAAAACTCAATTATTTAGGCGTTAAATCAAACATATAATCATGTATAAACACTTAGATTAGGCTCATAAACGGTATCTTGATGAAATATGTCGAACCCAAGTAAAAACTCCCCTCAACCTATAGCTTATTAGCTCGTCCTAATATGGAGTTAAAATGCCTAAATTCCAAAATCAACCCATTTATACTATAAGGGTTCGTCACAATTACGATACCCTGGTCACAAAAGTGATTTCGCAATTGTGGTAGTCCTACGTAAAAGCGGCCTCCACCACCACGGAACTCACAAAAGCGACCTATTGGTCTCAAATGCGAGATCGAAATGAGTGCTACCCTCCGTAAAAGTGATAAACCAACAGAATAAAATCTACAACAGCTGAAATGGGATTTCTTGCCAAAAATTCACCCTAGCTCTTCAGATCCCAATCCGGACCCCTTAAACCAGTTCCAAATAGTAAATATGATGCGTACTAAGCCTCATCTCTCAAAATTAAGCGTTAGAACAAAAAATTAATGGTCTTGTTGCTATAACCTGAAGCCATAAACACATCATTTGAGTTGCTATTGTAGCTTATCCTGCTCAGCTTAGGTGCTCATAAGTTCAGGTGGCAATAAGCATCATACATCGCGTGGATTCCGTCAAATGAATGCTTTATCCATGTGACAGTCGCGTCACCAAGCTCAAACTATTCAAATCCTCATCGTGGCACATCCAATCCACAGTAGAGAAAGAACACCCTTTTGTCATGACCCAAAACGAGGGTCGAGCGGGCACCCACACACTCCCCCCCCCCCGATGGGTTAACCCTTCCCTTACCCAACATATAATCTATCAATGTGGAGGAATGATATAAATGCTAAATAAGTCTCAAATATCATATAAAGGTGATATTTGCAGAAATACATAAACTACCTAAGGAATCTGGTCTGAATAGTACAAGAGCTTCTAAGTATACAACTTGAATAAAAGTTACAACCACAACCTGAGTACATTTTCTGTTTAGAATAAGAATTTAACAGAAAAGTCTAGATGAACTCCTGAGATCCTTAAAGGCTATCTAAATCTCGCTCAAGTACCTGGAACAACTCTACACCCAGAAAAGGATGTAGCAAGAGTAGTATCAGTACAAACAACACATACTGGTAGGCATCATAGGCCGACAACAATTAGCTAACATATATAAAAGAAAGAACCTGAAAGATAGGCAGATAAGCAATCCAAATGCAATCACTAAGCACATCCGCGTAAGTCGCTACGCACATCCACGTAAGTCTTGCAATAATGTGAACCACACTAGATCTCAGTAGTCTACAGTCATAGCCTAGAAGAAACCACTAGCCCTCGAATCCATCAAGTGTCTAGGTAAGTGATTAACAAGCACACAATATCTCAAATAAATCAACAACCAAGGAATCAAGGCTAAAATGCACCATGCAATACAAAAGATACAATAACCAAAATCAGGGATGTGAATGGACGTAATATGAATGCGTGTGCGATGCAATGCAATGCACTAGTCAATTGTCTCATATCGTACACATATGCTACGGACATAATACCTCCACGTCTTGATAGTCATGACCCATGGGGGACCCGCGAAGTCCATGTACCAGTCACTCCATACACAGCCCAGAGATGACTACACCACCCCAGCTACTCCGGTGCGCATACATATAGCCATTCCACACATAGCCCAGAGATGGCTACTATGTCCAATCCTTCCATAACGCCGGATGTTTCTTTATTATTCATCACCATTAGTACCAATCACTGTTCATATCAAAGTGTCATGTGAGATGAAATGCATGTATCAATGCCAATTTCAACAATAATCATGAGGGTGAATAAGCTTAACAACATCCGTAAATTAATTACCTGTAACAGTTCACTTTTTATGTGGGTTAAGGCATAAAAGCTACTACGAACTCGTAGGTGCTCTTTCGAACTTTGTTTTTGAAAAGAGTCGCCACCTAATTTTTAGGAAATTAGAAAAAAATCAGTTTTGAAGGGTTTATTCAAATACAGTGAAAAATCCTTCGTAATCTAGAGTTCTAGGTGAGGGTTCTGATGATCTCCTGGGAAAGGTGTTAGGCACCCCAGTATTAAGGATCTGTACTATACGATTGACCTTCAAATTCCAATATATGAGTATTTGCATGAACTGTGTATTCAGTGCTTATTCTCGAAATAATCTTGCCATTTGTAGGATTGCATATCTTTTAGAAACAATTTGAACATATCCCCTTTATATACAAGGCATCGTAGTTTTTAAAGTTATATTATCCGCGTACAAGTAACCCCTTTTGACGTATAAGGAGCTTATTTTTGTTTGTAAGTATAGAAAAGACATTTTTGTTGTTTCTGATTTATATAGTTCATGCCATACTCATATCCTGGCTCGGGTTGGTCCGTTTTGGTATGTTTCAGCCTTACTCGGAACTTTGTATATACGAAGGTTTAACTTTTTGCAAAGGGCATTTTATTTTATAATAGAAGTGTATCTTGGCTATATGAACCCGTCCTTTTGGTCTTTCACCATCTCAGTTTTCTGATAAAAATGAAGCCCAAGTCTGTTTTGGTTTTAAATTTTTATCCAATTTTCTGATCCAATATCTGCTCAGTTTAAGAATTACTGAATCAGTGACAAGTTTTAGAAATGTACGTTTTTCCTATAAAGAATCAAAAGGGGCGTTTGCCATTTTATTTTAAGTATAAAAGGTCTATTTTTACCCATCTAGTGTTTGAAAAAACAGTTTTAAAGTCCATTTTTAATACTTAGTCTTGAAATGCCGAATCTGGTTGTGGTTTTTTTGAAAATCCGTTATGGACCTAGAGTATCTAAACGGCATATGAACCGTTGTTCCTAAGACGGCTAATTCAACCATACATATTCCACTAGTATATGAGTTTGTACAAATTTGCAAATACATCAAACCACATAAATGAATAGACATTCAAATGAAAAAAGAAATGGGGATAGACTAGGGGTGTACCAAACCCCCTAATTGGCTATTTTCACCCATGGCTGGGCCTTCTGCGTGCCTCGCTATTTATCTTCGCGGGCTCGATTGTCTTCATTTTGAAATAAGATTCTTATTGGGCCTTTGGCCCAATAGGTGGGCTATCCCGACCCGAGCGGTCATGCAAGTGCAGAGGGGAGAAAGTGAAAGGGGAACCCGGTTAGTTTATATTTACTGAACTTATCACGCTAATAATTAAACTAAACATGTATATATTAGCAAAAATACTTATATGAATCCTGCCCTTATCCCATCCTCATCCTCAACTGGATTTTGTCAGTTAGAGACTTCAAATGGCATGAGGACTAGGTCCTTGCCCCGTATTCCCGATGTCAAACAAGTTCCAATGGGTTTCTGAGAACCCCAGGCATGGCTAACACCAGAAAAGGCTTGGACGACCCCAAACTGCCATGGTCAATCTCAAACAACATATCCAAAAGAGGGCAAGAGAGAGTTCAGAACTCAGAATTATAGAGTAACTCAAACAGGTTCATGACAGCAACAACAGTATACTGTACCCCCAAAGATAAGAGTATATGCAAAATGTAACCATGAAATGGTCAAATGAGACTTTAGCAATTCATGCAAGTATGGAAGTTGAGGCGGATAAACTAAGTCATACAACTAGACGGCTGACAGAGAGTGCATCCAATTACCCAGGAAGTGCAGCATGAATGAGAGTCAATTGCAAAAGAGAAATTTAATGGGATGATCAATGGTATAACAGAGGGGTAAGCCAAGTAAATCAAACAGAGACCATGGTATGAAGACATAACACAGGGATACACCAGGTATTGCATGATGGGGCCAAACAAGACTAAACTATCATTCCTAACTAGCATGGACATACAGAACCAAACACATAATACTTTCAGAGAAGGCAAAGTGCATGGTACATGACAAAACTGTATATTGCATTCAGATAAACAGGGGTATAGGAGTAGCTCCACATAGTGTCAACAAGAACAAACACATAGAGTGGCAAGCTAGGCAATGTGCAATTGTTCAAGTGATATGAAAGGACATCTAATGAAGTATTGCACATTTCAGCATATAGAGCAGGGTAAGAAAAAATGAGAAGGCCTGGTGATATGATCAGGGATGGACTAATATGAGTTGCAGTGGTATGCAGAAAGGCAATCAAGAGTAAGGGGTCTAGAGTTATCACTATGGATGAAGTAATGCAAGCAATAGGGTGTAGAGAGGGCAAGAAAATCATAATGGGGAATAGTACAAGCAGTAGCGGGTAGAGGAAGCAAGTAGGTCATGAGAAATTAGCACACATGCCTAACATTTGAGATAATACAAACTGCAATATGCAGAAGATTTAGGGACTAAGCATGGATCATAGACTAGGCAAGGGCAAGTTACAGGCCGAGGACAAAGCAAGCAAAGCAGATTTCATACACATAGTCATGCCAACAGACATAAAGATCAGGGTACAGCATGCAGATAAAGACAAGTATGGGCAAATCTAGAACAAATAGACATGGCATAAGCAGAGGCAAGTTATAATGAGGATTCAGATGAGCAGAGTCGAAAGAATAGGGTGAATGAGAGGTGTGTAGATTCAAAAAATGGTCAAACAGTGCACAACAAACATAGAGTCAAGTATGCAATTGTTCCATTAAGACAACATGACAAATGAGTAAGCAAGCATGTGAAGAGAACAAGGATTTCAGGTCCTGGATGTTGTACATAAACAGATAAGCATAGTAAGACATTTATGCATGTATTGATGTTTCACATATTAAGAAGTGTCATTATAGGAAGTTTTGAGCAAGAAATTTAACACAATAAATAGATAAGCAGGTGGCATGGATATCACTTTGAAGTGAAGATTTGGTCCAAGTTTCAGAAATTTCAGAGGATACAAGAGCAGTCATGCTTTATAAAGGAAAGACGCATCAAACATGGCTTACTAGGTCACTATCAATTCTAGTTAGAGTTGTTTTCATGGCACATTTTGCAATAGTTCAAATTAGGCAAGTTCACATTGGTTAACAATCAAAATTGGTCAGGGTGACTCAACAATCATCTATGCTTCAGAATTAAACAGACTTACACTGATACTGGTTCGTATCAACCAAGGCAAACATTCATAACTTAGGCATTTACTACTGACATGAAGTTCTATTAGCAGCTAGTCACATTTAACTGAACAACAATAGTAGTGCAAGCTTAAAATCAGACCAGAGGTTCACATGGTCAATCATATCCAGATGAGGGAAACAGTAATGACAAATGAGATTAACAGCATATCATAAAGCTCATGCTCAGCACTAACCATATCCAAACTTAAAGTAGACAACTATATCAGTGTAAGCTAGCAAAATTGCAAAGCTCTGGTTCAATACTAATCATGTTCAACTCAAGACAATCAATTATGACAATATAAACTAGTATAAACCTAAAACCTACCCTTTAACATTGATCAGATTCAACTTTAACAAACAGTCATGGCAGTGTAAGCTAGAGGAAACTACAACTAACCAGACAAGCAACTATCAACTAACATTAATCAAATTCAACTTAAACAAAGCAGCAATGACATGGTAAACTAACATAAGTCTCAAAAGCCACTCAACATTAACCCTATCAACTTAAAAAAGCAGACATGACATTGTAGACTAACATAAGTCTTAAACTAATCAGCCAGCATTAATCATATCATCTAAACAAGTAGCTATGACATTGTCAACTAAAAGAGACTTCAATGAAGCAAACATTAATTATAATGACACGAAATACCAGAACAAACTACAAACTGACTAAAACAATAACTATAATGCAAACTAGCAGGAAAACTAAAAAATAAAAATAACAAGATAAAAATTTACCTCTTTTTTGTGTAGCCAAATGTAAAGAATGAACTTGAAAGCCCCTTTAGCTCCTAAATCTCACAACCTCAGCCACGAAGAACCACACGAAAACAAAATACGAAAATTTTTAGACTAGAAAAAGGGTTCAATGAACCCCTAAAAAATTAAAACTAATAAGCTTTTTCTCGAAGGAGATCTCAAGTTTAAAGCTTGTATTTTTTTCCGGATTTTTTTCAACCTTCCAAACTTATTTTTGAGACAAGTATGGAAATAGAACCCCAAAATTTACACTCAACCCTTCTCAACCGATGTGGGACTTTCAATATTTTACAAGTTCTATCTCAGATCGAGCATTAAACGGTCCAGATCGAAAAAGGAAAAGCATTCAACGGCTTGCTTCGCGTCTCAACATCTATAAATCAAAAATATAGAAAGATATACAAGGATTGTACCTCAGAGGCGTGTTCCCTACCATTACCGCATCTCACACACCTATGCCACCGTAAAACCAGTGATGGGATAGCAGGAGAGAGGGAGGAGGGTGAGGCGGCGGCGTAGGGCTTTCAGAACCCTAGCCGCAAAAGTGTAATAACCCCCCTTAGGGGTCTGATATTTTGAGAAGGAGTATTATAATGTTGTTGGGCCGGGTCAGCCCCTTGTAGGCGGGACCTGGCCCTCCTTTTTTATTAAATCTAAAACTGTTTTTTGTATATCATGTTACGCGTATATCATGCGTATATACACTTGTGGGGGAAAAACGGGCATTTTAGTACAATAGGTTAGTATTTAAAATAACTAGTTATAACAAAATTTGATTAAAATGTGGTCAAACAAAGGCGTACAAAAACTGCAACTTTAAAGTTTTTTTTTTTTTTTTTGCAAAAATGGCCTTCAATTGACCCTCAATTAAATAAGGGTTGCAATTGTAACCTGTCATTGTAATTAACTGCAGAGACAGCCTCGCAATTAATCATTGCAAATGTAACCTCATTTTGGTATTAATTTAACCAATTAAGACTGATTTTCATTAATGACCTTAATTAATTTGCCCATGGTTTGGACATTTCAATTAAAACCATTACGAATTCAAAATTTTGCAAAATTGACCCCAGCTATTATTAAACCATGACTTGGTTAATTATGAGGCGGTCATTTATGCAACACACAATAGTTAAAAATAAATTACAAATTTGCCAATTTAGCATAATTATGCAAACATACAAAATTCAAAGCTTGAGGGGCAAAAATTGTAAATTCTCTTCATTACTTAAATTCCCTGGATAAAAAAAAAAAAAAGATAAATCGCCTTCTTATTTGATTTTTCTTGATTTTATTAATTAAATGAACAATGGTTTAAAATTGTTCTGTCGCTGATTAATTATAAAAGTATTTCATAAATGCTGTAAAAATGCTGGTAAATTTCTAAATGATTAATAGAGCCCTTAGGGTTCCTCTATTAATTTTAGAGAAGTAAAATGCTAGTCTGAATATTTATGTAAAAATCATTCAGATTCTCTGTGAGTGTGCAAATTATTTTATTTATTATCCAAGGACTCCGAGTAATCAAAATAATTTATGGGAGGTCAAAAATTAGGTGTCAACATTACCAATATGAACTTATTCCCTACTTTGTACAATGCCACGTCCGGAACAATTTCCCTTCAGACCACATAGGTAACACTAAATATATATGTAAGAGAGGCCATGCGAAATATGCACATAGCAAACACCATAATAAGAAGCCTGGGATGTTTCACTTTCCCTCTTATCATTATTAATATCAAATCACAGCTCACGTCAATGAATCATACAGAATGTGTATGGATGATATGCATGTATCAATCTCAAGTGTAAATCATAATCAAATCTCAATCGAACCACACATGGACACATATCACAATATCAATGTCAAGTCAAGTCCCTTCCTCTATCTATGTTAATGTCAAGATAACTGAGAAGCAATATTATCATAATCACAATATGGCAACTAAGTACAAGTCCAATATCACACACATGACAACAAGCTAATAAACCACAAAGAGGCAACAAGCCCACAAATCAGTCAACAATACCAATCCTAAGAATATCCATCCCAGCTTCATACCCGAAGGCTTAGCATGCTTTCTCTATCAATAACTAACTTTTATATATGCTTCGCTAACTGGAGTCTAATCAAAAGGTAATTCGTAACCTCCCTCGATGTTGAACAGGTTCCACGAACTAATACAGTTGAGCCTTTCCTTTCCTCTTCAGTGAGGCTCAGAACGATTAACGTCCCCTAGTTGAGACGAGAACAACGCCGCAAAAATCAATTCAAACAGAGCTTTAGAACTCAAGATATGCTCCAACTATGAAATGCACGCAGTCTGATTTTTAGTACGCAGAGATTTCTGCTCTAGCAGAGCTGAAGTCTGCCCCAGTGGACACACTAGTACAACAACAACTGTCTGCGCTAAAATGACCATAACTTCTTCATACAGAGGCGAAATGTGACGATTCTTTTTGCTATGGCTTCGTAATTACGATACAGATCTAATGGTTAAATCAAAACACAAAACAAAGGTTGTTTGATTGATATGCTGTAATGACAAAACTGGTCGCTATATCACTTTTGCCCTATTACCCTTGTTAACCCTTCCCCGAGTCTCGTTAGTTCAATTTTGACCCGCGCGGATGGGTGGTATAGTTCCCGAGGTAGTCAGGTGATTTTTATGATGACTTATGCGTAATAGAGCCTTAAAGTGAAAAATGATTGACTTATAGTTGACTTTTGGGTAAACGAACCTTTTTCGAAAATCTGTCAATTCTGAGAGGTCCAGATGGTCGATTAGGACTTGTTGGGATGTTTACTTCGATTCTCGAGGCACTCAAGAGTGTTTTGGGTTATTGGTTGGATAATTGGTGTTTGATCGGGGTGTTGACCCGGTCAAATAAACCTCCGTTGGGAATTCTGAGACCACGAGTTAGTCCGTAGCGCGTTTTTATGTATGGTTGCATGTCTAGTTTGTATCTGGGAGGTCTCGGGTGATTGTCAGATTTTGGGTTTGAGTTGGTGAAAACCAGTAAAATTTTTGGTGTCTGGTGCCCGCTGTAGCAGCACCCTCTTTGCTGTAGCGGACCCGGCTTGGCGAAGCCTGGTCCGCTATGGCGAGTTTGTGTGGATCGTAGCTAGGCGCTACATCGGACAGGGATCCGCTGTAGCGGACTCGCAGTAGCGGGAGTTGAGCCGCTGGCGCGGTTCCGCTATAGCGGACAGCCGACCGCTGCAGCGAACGATGTGGACCAGAATCCTATTTAATGCGTAGTTAAAACCCTTCATTTTCTATCCCTACATTTATTGTTTCTAAGTGTCATTAAGGTGAATTGATGAGGTTTCAACCAGCTCTCTCTTGAGGGTAAGTTTTCTAACCTATATTTCATTCATTTACTTTCCTTAAGCATGAATCCATGATAGAAAATCTTTAGAACTTAAGAAGGAAGATGGGTTTTGATGTTTACTTCACTAAGTGAGTTTTAGTCTTTCAAAATGAGATTTGTTGATGGATTTGACTAATTTAAGCATGAAATTTGATGAATTAGCGAACCATAAGCTTGAATCTTCCATTATAGTTGAAGAACTGAATGACTAAAAGTTAGGGTTTATACCCAAATTGGGGGTTTTGACTTGAATGGTGAAATTGACCTAATCTTGAGTTAATTTACCAATTAAGGGGTAGAATTGAACTTCTAGAATTTTGGGTTACCTATTCCACCTTTGAAATACTCATTTTACCCTTATGGGCCCGTTTTCCCCCTTTTACTTAGTTGTTTTTTATCCAAACGATAGTATAGCAATATGGGTATCGTTGTTCCTCATCTCTAACTTAAAATTCAATAAGGGATAGACTTTGATTACTCAAAAGCTCTCCAGAAAGGCAATTCATGGCTCCAGCTCGATAGCCAGGTAGGTTACGACTTACCTTTCGGTTAGACTTCAGTTAGCGAAGCATATGTAGAAGTTAGTTATTGACGGAGAAAGCATGTTAAGCCTTCGGGTATGAAGTTGGGATGGATATTCTTAGGATTGTTATTGTTGACTGATTTGTGAGCTTGTTGCCTCTTTGTGGTTTATTGGCTTGTTGCCATGTGTGTGATGTTGGACTTGTACTTAGTTGCCATATTGTGATTATGATACGATTGTCTCTCACTTATCTTAACACTATCATGGATAGAGGAAAGGACTTGACTTGATATTGATATTGTGATATGTGTCTATGTGTACCATGATTGGGTTTGATATGATTTCACTTAATAGTGTTGCATCGATATTGATATTGTGATATGTGTCCATGTGTGGAACGATTGAGATTTGATTATGATTTACACTTGAGATTGATAAATGCATATCATTCATACACATTCATACACATTCTACATGATTCATTGTTGTGAACTGTGATTTGATATTAATAATGATAAGAGGGAAAGTGAAACATCTGAAGCTTCTTATTGTGTTATTTGCTATGTGCATATTTTGTATGGCCTCTCTTGCATATATATTTGGTGTTACCTATGTGGTCCGAAGGGAAATTGTTCTGGATGTGGCATTGTACAGAGTAGGTAATAAGTTCATATTGGTAATTCATGTATGGATGTTGTTATTCTTATTCAGCGTCATGATTATTGTTGAAATTGACATTCAAACATGCATTTTATCCTGCATTTCTCATGACACTTTGATATGAACAGTGATTTGTACTAATGGTGATGAATATTAAGGAAACATCCGGAGTTATGGAAGGATTGAACATAGTAGCCATCTCTGGGCTTTGTGCGGAATGGCTATATGTATAGAGGCCGGAGTGGTTGGGGTGGTGTAGTCATCTATGGGTTGTGTGTGGAGTGACTGGTACATGAACTTCGCGGGTCCCCCATGGGTCATGACTATCAAGATGTGGAGGTATTTCGTCCGTACCATGTGTGTACGATATGAGACAACTGGCCAGTGCATTGCATCGTACACGCATTCATATTACATCCATTCACATCCCTGATTCTGGTTGTTGTATTTGTTGTATTTCATGGTGCATATAGCCTTGATTCCTTGGTTGATTTATTTGAGATGTTCCGTGCTTGTTAATCACTTACTAGACACTTGATGGATTCGAGGGCTAGTGGTTCAGCCTAGGCTATGACTGTAGTCTACTGATATCTAATGTGGTTCACATTATTGTAATACTTACGTTGATGTATGTAACACTCCGTAGATCCGAGTTAAGTGTGAAAGTGTCTTGGAGAATTGGACTTTACTGTTTTTGTCAAATGTAAAATACGGCCAAGAATACAGCCCGTATTTTGAAATACGGTCTGTATACCTTGGGCGTATTTCACCCACCTTCTTAGGTGGCTTACTGTTTTTGGCTATCATAAAATACGACCAGAGTTTACGGCTGGACGTATTTCACCTGTTCCCTGAGACTGCTCACTGTTTTTATTATTGTTAAATACGTCCACAGAATACGGCCTGTATTTTGACATATGGTCCGAATTTCTGGCCGTATTTCACCAACCGCTAGCTTTGTATATAAATAGTGGTATTCAATTAATTTTATGAATTATTCTCATTCTCATAAACACTTAGGACGAAAACTTTTTCTCCAAACCTTAAGGTAAGAACATCTTTAACATTATTAATCAATCCTAGCATTAAACCCATGATTCTTAACATGATTCTTGAATGAAAAACCTAGGGTTTGCAAAGTAATCCTTCTCAAGGTGACTCAAGCTATGGTTTTAGGTGTTCTTCGTTGTAAAAGTAAATTGTTGAATTACGTAAAGCTTAATTAAGGTATGTCTCTTTTGAAAATCTTATTTTGAAATGCATGACTTCTTTTCAAAAATTCTTTATTGAATAGAAAGGTGAACTTTTCATATTTTGAAACCCTAATTCATGTTTTTATCATGGTTGGTGTGTGTGAGGGGGCAAGCCCACATGAGACCTTAATTGTACTATACCCTATACATGTATATGTGATCCCAACTGTTTTTCCTCTATAAGAGATGATCAATAATAAGGGTTAATGGTTGGTAATGAGGTTTTCATGAGAAACTATGACAATTGAACTTTGTTTAAAGAAGTGGAAACATTTTCAAACTTAATGTTAGTGGATGGAGTGACTACATTGAGATAAATTTAGCTTATATGCTATAATTCAGCTTCCATGCTAGGAATTTGATTGTTGTGTTTGGCCTAGCTACTCGGGAGGAAGGGTAGTCACTCTGGATCCTAGTGTGGTAATTGCCTAGCCATTCAAGAGGAAGAGTTTCCACTGCCGGGTTCGCTACCCGAAGTGCGGTTTATGCCTAGCTATTCGGGAGGAAGGATAGCCACCGAGAATTACATATTTCGGTGTGGTGCGCTGTGACTAGGGAACCTCCACGGTCATCCCTTCGATGTGCTTGATTCTTGGGCCTGTATTGGCATGTGTGGTATTCTTATTTTCTCATGGAATTGTTGTTAATTATGATCAATTGAAAGGCATGTTTGAATTGTACCTTGACAAGAAGCCTTATAATCGGTTTTGATAATTCTTATTGAGATACACAAACTGAATAACTGTTCTTACATTGGTTTCACATGATTTTCATGACTTATTTCTTTATGTATTATTGTACTCTATTTTCTTATTACTTATTGTCCCCGAGGCACTCACTGAGTACGAAGTACTCAGGCATATCATTGTTGTTTTTTATGGTATGTTAGGTAACGCAAGAGAGCAGGTTCTTGATACTCCGGGCGTTTAGGAAGGGCTTGTCGTTGCTGCTGATTTGGTGAGCCCACACGTTCATTCGTGGGACACCCTATTTATTTGTTTATTCATTATATTAGTTTTTCGGGCTACGTCCCGATGAGTCAAACTATTATTCCTTTATCTTAGAAGTTCCATAGTATACATTCTTGTGGGTAGTTGTTGAGTTATTGATTAACTCTCAGGCACGTTATTACGTTTGACTAAGTATTTGATTAATAAAGACTTCCGCTGATTTAATTCATATATTCGTGATTTGTTTACATTTATTTTATAAACTGTTGGAGGCGAATATTGAACCTGGCGGGTTCAAGTATTGTTATTGCATCTTTTAGGTTCTTCCGAAGTTGTTCATGAAGTCGGATGCCGGTCACGTCTAGGGTTGGTTTTGGGGCGTGACAATGTACGTAGTGACTTATGTGGATGTGCTTAGTGACTACATTTGGACTACTTATCTGCCTATCTTTCAGTTTCTTTCTTTTATATATGTTAGCTAATTATTGTCGACCTATAATGTCTACCAGTACGTGTTGTTTGTACTGATAGTACTCATGCTACATCCTTTTCGGGGTGTAGAGTTGTTCCAGGTACTAGAGAGAGATTCAATTAGACTTCAAGGATGTCACAGAGTTCATCTAGACTTTTCTGTTAAATTCTCATTCTAAACAGAAGATGTATCCAGGTTTTGGTTGTAACTTTTATTTAGGTTATGGTTGTAAATTTTATTCAAATTGTATACTTAGAAGCTCTTGTACTATTCAGACCAGATTCCTTGGGTAGTTTATGTATTTCCGCAATTATTACCTTTATATGATATTTGAGAGTTATTTAGCATTTATATTATTCCTCCGCATTGATAGATTGTATGTTGGGTAAGGGAGGGGTTCGCCCACCTGGGGGGAGTGTGTGGGTGCCCACTCGACCCTTGTTTTGGGTCATGACATATGGTACCCTTTATTGCCAAAGAAAATACAGCGAAAACATCGAATATGAGAGCGACGCAACCCAAATCCATCTAAAACTCTTCGGAATCTAACCAAAACTTGTGGACAAGTCCAAAATCATCATACGAACTTGTTGGAACTTTCAAAACATTGACACGAGGTCATCTTGACCCGATGTTGACCATGGTCAACTCTAACTCTTTAACTTATCTAGTTTCTCCACCAATGACTCAAATCACACCCCCAAACCCTTCGGGAACCAAACCAATGACTCCACTAAGTCATAATCGACTATCCAGACCTCTCGGAATTGACAGATTTTCGAAAAAGGTCCGTTTACCCAAAATTCAACTATTGGTCAAACATTTTTCACTTTAAGGCTCTATTTCGCAAAAGTCATCATAAACTCGCCCGACTACCTGGGGAACCGTACCACCCATCACGCGGGTCAAAATTAAACTAATAGGGCTCGGGGAAGGGTCAACGGGAGTAGATGGGTTGGAAGCAATATAACGACCAAACAGATCGTTACATCAGATTCCAATTAAACAATCGTTCGTCCTAAAACGAAGGAAGAGAGTACGAATTCTGACGGTAACAAAGGAATCCTCAATATAACAACACGGAAGCCCCCACGACACGAAGTACGCCAAAATCACTACTCGTTCACCTTATCAGTCAAACTTCCTTTAATTTAGCTCTCCATATTTCACATACTCAAATTTCTCTCACAACTGGTCCCCGAATATAAGTATTGTATTCGCTTAAATTCTCTAATTCGATAAGACCATACCTCTTAACGCAATCAATAGGTCCCACCAATATTTCCCAAAATAACACAGACCTTTAGATATGGACACAACCATAGCCCACTCAGAACCAGGAAGATATTTGTCACGACCCGACTAGGGGCCGCGACAGGCACCCGGTGCTAGCCCACCCAAGCACCCTTTGACTTATGCTTACTCTTACATATAGGTGAGCCACATAATTTAACATACTTCTATTCATTCATCACGTTAGTCCCATTGGACAACAATGCCTTTATATCATCATTGGCATCTATGTCACATCAATGTACATGAGCCGACAAGGCTTATCAAAATGATACACAAAATATAGGCCGACAAGGCCAGACATATCTAACCATATACACATGCCTACTAGCCTCTAAGGAGAGTATAACATATCACATGAGCGGGACAGGACCCCGCTATGCCCATAATTGTATACACAAAAGAATAAGTACCCAAAAGCTATGGCTCCGAATGAAATGGAGCTCTGCTATGTAGTCTCTCAGAATGTAGCTATGGATCAAGCCTGTCTCCCTGTGCACCTACGAGCATGACGCAGCGTCCACAAACAAAAGGACGTCAGTACGAAGAATGTACAGAGTATGTAAACCATGATCAATATCAATATAGAAGCATAATAAGAAACATAAGAAATAGCACAAGATGGGAGATGGTGTTATCATCGTCATAGGCACTTACTTGCCTTACATAGGATCTTTCCGTTTCTAATGCGTATTTACGTACCTACATCCATATCCGTATCCGTTCCATATCTGTACTCATATTCGTATACATGCCCTTATTTACATTCATATCGTATCATACTCGTATTCATACTTATATCAATATCATATACATAATCATATCATATACATAGCATTTACATAGCATACCCGACCATGCAGGATCGGTGTTTCATACATACTTGGCCAACCGAGGCTCAAGGTTACTCATACCTGGCCCTACCAAGGCTTCAGGGTTACATCTACCTGGCCCTACCAAGGCGTCAGGGTCATATCTACCTGGCCCTACCAAGGCGTCAGGGTTATTCGTACCATCTGCAGAGGTGTGCGCGCGTTACGTAATCATATACATACTTATTTACATATCTTACCCGACCTCATAAGCTCGGGGTTTCATAATAGTCATACATAGATACACGCACATAGTAGCTCATAAGCATCTTTATCATAATCGTCATCATTATTACCATTATAGTCGTCATCAATATCATTATCATCATTCATCACACTTATCTTTATAGGCTTACTCGTCATACGAGGGATTTAGTACAATCGGGGCGTATCAAGAATCGGGAGCTTACTAGCTCGGAAGATCAAATCATTTGAAGGACATCATAGTCTCATAGAAGATTTAGATATTTGGCCAAAGAACCATGCCTTATGAAAGAAGGGTTAGCCTTACATACCTTTTCCGTTCAACTATTTTACACTTGCGCTTTCTCCTCCAATGCTAGCACTTCTACCTTCATTAAAGTCATACTATCATTAGAATCGATAGCTAGCATATATGACTAAAGCTAGAGAAAATCGGACAACAACTCCTTTGTTTATACGACATTCCTCCATAACGTATATCAACTCCCAAACGTCAATAATACATTCACAATACCATAACATTAGTCATTATTTATCCACATTATGCACATTTCTCAATTTGCTCTCAATTACTCATATCCATGGCTATAACACACGACTATGACCATTCACGTACATTGCTCATCTCATGTTCTCAACATCATTTATAACACATTTACATCACAATACATCAAGACTCATAACTCAATTCAAACTATTTCTCAAAATGGCACTATTCCACATTCATGACCCATTTTGCCCTACCTTTCTACAATCCAAGTATTTCAACTCTTAAATCCCTTAAAAAACATAGAAACATCATGAATCTTGCCTTAGATGTTGTAGGAACAAGCCTTGGTTGATAATACTCCACTTGAGCAAAACCCTAGTTTATCTCCATTGGGATTTCTTGACTTGAATGACCTTTAATGGGTTTTCTTATACTTGATTCACTTAGTTTATGTTGTTGATCACCAAATATCCTTGAATTCTTGTGGAATATATGGAGAGAGATGTTTTAGAGAGAAGGGGTGTCATGTAGAAACGAAATGAAATATAACTTGGCCCCTTCATTTATTGATCCAAATCTGTCCCGACCAAATATACGGACCAACATACGGTCCGTATAATTTATACGGGCCGTATGTCTGGCCGTATATTTGGTCCAGAAACTTTTGCCTTTCTGGGCTGATTATACAGTCCCAAACATACGGACCGTATAATTTATACGGCCAGTATGTTTGGCCGTATAACCCCCAGTGGTTTCGAAGTTCGTTTCGTCGATTCGTTTGATCTCCAATCCTTATGGAGCCTTCTCAACACTTGTCCAACACTTCAATACCAATCTAAGGGACGTTATCACTCTTCTCCAAGACATCATTAAAGCCTCGTTAACTCGTTACTCATTTTTTTCCTTTCCGATACTCATCGTATGCCTTGCCTTCTCTTTGACCACTTTCTCGTTTAACATCCTATGCCTTTGAAATCTCACTTAAGGTCATCAAATGTCATTTCTTACTCATGAAAATATCGTATACTCGTACTTCTCACTAGTTCATGCACTTGTGCAACAACGGAAGATTTTCCGAGGTGTAACAATATTCTAATTCCGCTAACCTTTCTTTCACCCTTTTAAAGTCGTTCTTTGCACCACGATTTCTTAGAAACATAACCACAAGCCCTAAACCATGACTTACTCTTGCCAGAAAGAATTCTTGCTTTATCGGAGAAACTCTAAGTAATTCCATCAAACTGATCTTACTCACAGCCGACTGAGCTAGTTCCATGTCTTCTTAAACCCTCAAATCACAATACTGGAAGCATAACTACTGATTACCTCGCCGAGCCAAGTCCGTAGGAAACCACCTGATCACTCTAAAGACCTTTTGCAACCATAGTACCTCCTCAAATCGTTACCAAGTATTGACGTAAACCATTATATCTGTCCGAATATTTGTTCTCGATAAATACCATCAAGTCCACTCGCAACCTTGATAAAGCTCGGTAAACCTGTCATACCTCAAATCTAAACTGAAACTTACCGAATCTATACAGGAGATTTACTGGAAACCTATAAGTCCTCCTGGAAATTTAAACATAGTCCATCAAGCTCTAATCGAACATTTCTGACCTGAAAAGAATGCACAACCCCTGAATACCACCATTATTTACCTGAACTGACTCCAAACTTGCCGAAACCAATCACAGTCCTATCACACATCTCTGGCGGCCAATTCTAATCTTTTCCTCATGCATAATCAATCATGTTTGTCACCGTCGACTCCAAAAGTTGAGTCCTATCCAAGTTGTCAACTTATTACCGAAGAACTATACCTTATGATCTCAAGCTTCACCCGATATGCAAATGCGCTACAACCCCGAACGTTTCGACGAAAATCCTATAGCCTTATATAATACCCTTTTAACCATCGAATTTCCCATTGTAACACCTCGATATGCCCATAAAAATTCTGAAAGTATCAAATCTTACAACTACCGCTCTAAACCTCACACAACTACTCCCAAGTTCTTAATATCCAAAAGTGCTCACCCAAGCTATCCGATCAGTAGTACCCACAACATACTACACTTCCACGAATACGATCTCATCTAGAAGATATAACTCTAGCCTTCACATTATAGGGATTTCTATAATTTCTTTCTCTTAAACCACACTAACTCATCCACTGAAGAGTGTTATGAAATTACCCAACCATGTACCATACAAGCCACTTCCATAAGCCCTAACATGTCAGTTACCTGAAATTTTCTTCTCAATAGTCGCTGATCACAACACCTCACGGAACTTCGTCATATCACCTAATCCATTATATCACTTAGTCCTTTTCGGTAGACTCCCTTCTTTAAGCGTACTCACGATCACACCTCATCTTAAATATGTAAGACAATAGCTCCACAACCGATTGTCGGTCAACTATACTTTTTCCTGACTCTTCAATTCCCCAATTCCAATCAAATCACAATCATCGTCACCGTTTAACCATTTCTCGAACCCACTCAATAGAATATCGCATAATCATAAGTCTTGTAAACTAGCCGAGTCATTCCTGGAGATAGTAGTATACCACACACTCTACACACTAGAGTTCCCTTAACTCACTCAACTCTAAAATTGAATACTCTCTAAATCTAGCGTATCACATACCCAGTCCTACTAATATCCCCACGTACCTCCACCAAGGTGCCTTTGCTCAAATTCCCTTAACTCAAATTCCGAAATGTTCTCTACAACTCGAATTAATTTGAACCTCATCATTGATTTACCACATCGAATGTCCCAATTATCGAACCAGAACACACCTAACCATTCGCGCGATTACCCTTTCATTCGATCAACTCAACAGAATAGTAATACCAGTAGTAGTAGGAACTAGCCGAACTTACACAATAGGTACAAGTCTCTCAACCCTAATCCAATATTATATGCAACAACCGATAGCTCCTTGAGTGCTAAAACTTTACACTTGTCTAGCACTAGAGTCATTTTATTAATCAACCACTGGCTCCCACTGGCCCACAGCACAACCACACATACCAACTCAACACTGAACCGTTATGTCTATCCTACCATGTATGCCCGCAACATAACTCTCAAATCAACTAGCTATTGATTCCACGATCCCCTTACCATTCCTCTAAACACGAAGACCGGATGAACACACCTTTTACTGAAAGACCAGGACCACAGCTGCCCAATATCTTAAGTCTCCACTCGTCACAAGTAACCTTGCTTTCAGATCTAGAACCGATAAGCTTTTCCCTGGAGGAACCCACAACCACTAGTATAGTCACGTTGAAGCCCAATTTAACTTTTCACGCCCGACTACGAAATCCACTCTCGTACAAATTGCAACCTTATCCTAACAAGCATGTTAGATACCAATTTTTCCCTTCCTAATAGCGGAGATTAATCTATCCAAATCCTTTTCGTTATGCCTCCATCCCATTAACACGAAAAGTACTCATACCAAAATACCCTAAGAAATCTTACTTCGCTACGCGTTTCCCACAAAAATCGCCCTTCATGTCCTTATTCTCAACTTCTCTTCTGTATTAAATGCGGTCACTATACTTTTTCCCAAATCTGATGATCCCTACCGAACTTACACTCGTGCCACGCACACCATCATAATACCCTGACGAAGTTAAAACTTTTCCAAAAACCAATCATATCATCGAAGAAATCACTCTTGTTAAGCCACAAATGCACTGTTGCCACTTCCGAGCAACCCAACGCTGAAAACATGGAGATCATTTGACCCTCTATACCATCGTTCCCATTTCTCAAGAAACCCCCCACAATAAACGAGTCTAATCACGATCCCACACAGCTGAAACCTCAAGCTATATCTAGAAACTGAACTTAGTCACGCGTCCGAATCAGGATGACACATCTCGTACCATACCAAGCCACGTCATAACAAAACCGCTCGCATAAGAATTTAAGAATGAGTTTCCATCATTCGTGAGAGAATAAGATAAGGATATTCAAATACCAATTGGAATCGACTAGATACCAATTCGAATGAAATAGCACAAAGGAATGAAAGAATTGGAAGTTTCCTAAATGTCCTCTGGCCTCTCGCAAATCCGCAAGACTCTACAAGACATGCTCTTGTACTTATAGACTGGGTAACCTAGGGCTCTGATATCAACTTGTCAAGACCCAAAACGAGGGTTGAGCGGGCACCCACACACTCCCCCCCCCCCCCTCGGTGGGCGAACCCTTCCCTTACCCAACATATAATCTATCAATGCAGAAGAATAATATAAAGACTAATAAGTCTCAAATCTCATATAAAGGTAATAATTGCGAAAATACATAAATTACCCAAGGAATATGGTCTGAATTGTACAAGAGCTTCTAAATATACAACTTGAATAAAAGTTACAACCACAACCTGAATACAACTTCTGTTTAGAATGAGAATTTAACAGAAAAGTCTAGATGAACTCCGTGAGATCCTTGAAGGCTAACTAAATCTCGCTCAAGTACCTGGAACAACTCTACACCTCGAAAAGGATATAGCAAGAGTAGTATCAGTACAAACAACACGTACTGATAGACATCATAGGCCGACAACAAGCAGCTAACATATATATAAAAAAAAAACTGAAAGATAGGCAGATAAACAGTTCAATGTAGTAACTAAGCACATCCACGTAGGTCACTATGCACATCCACATAAGTCTTGCAATAATATGAACTACACTAGATCTCAGTAGTCTACAGTCATAACCTAGGCGGAACCTCTAGCCCTCGAATGCATCATGTGTCTTGGTAAGCGATTAACAAGCACGCAACATCTCAAATAAATCAACAACCAAGGAATCAAGGCTAAAACACACCATGCAATACAATAGATACAACAACCAGAATCACAGATGTGAATGGATGTAATATGAATGCGTGTACGATGCAATGCAATACACTGGCCAATTGTCTCATATTTTACACATATGCTATATACGGAATACCTCCACATCCCGATAGTCATGACCCATGGGGGACCCGGGAAGTTCATGTACCAGTCACTCCGCACACAGCCCATAGATGACTACACCACCCAGCTACTCCGGCCTCCATACATATAGCCATTCCGCACACAGCCCAGAGATGGATACTATGTCCAATCCTTCCATAACTCCGGATGTTTCTTTAATATTCATCACCATTATTACTAATCACTGTTTATATCGAAGTGTCATGAGAAATGCAGGATGAAATGCATGTATGAATGCCAATTTAAACAATAATCATGAGGGTGAATAATCATAACAACATCCATAAATCAATTACCAAATGAACTTATTCCCTACTCTGTACAATGACATGTCCGAAACAATTTCTCTTCGGAAAGCATAAGTAACACCAAATACATATGTAAGAGAGGCCATACGAAATATGCACATAGCAAACACCATAATAAAAAGCCTCGAATGTTTCACTTTCCCTCTTATCATTATTAATATCAAATCACAGCTCACGTCAATGAATCATGTAGAATGTGTATGAATGATGTGCATGTATCAATCTCAAGTGTAAATCATATTCAAATCTCAATCGTGCTACACGTGGACACATATCACAATATCAATATCAAGTCAAGTCCTTTCCTCTATCCATGTTAATGTCAAGATAAGTGAGAGACAATCGTATCATAATCACAATATGGAAACTTAGTACAAGTCCAATATCACACACATCACAACAAGCTAATAAATGTCACGCCTCAAACCGATGGGCCATGACTGATGCCCGAGCTGGACACCCGTATACGAACCTGCTGGACATAATCTAATCAGACTGAATTGAAAACAATCTGGCAATCCATAAAAACATGCTGTAAACTCATCATGTCATAGATCAAAATGAACCTGTCTCCTGAGAAGTCATAGCTAATCAAGACACAACAAATATGCAAGCCAACAAGGCCGCCACTATACACGGAGACATCCGAAACGAACTACGTCTGTATGGCTGACCAGATCATATATACAACCCACATATATCTACAGACCTCTACGAGCACACTAGTAAGACACGGCGGTACAAGGCCTCGCCGTACCCCTGAATATGTATAAGTCGATACCAAAAGGATCTGTACCAAAATGACTCAAGCTCCGGCACAATAGAGCTCTCCAAGCAGCTGAGTAGCAGTCATAAGCTGGAGGATCACCACACTGAGTATCTGTACCTACGGGCATGAAACGCAGCCCCCGAAGAAAGGGGGTCAGTACGTAAAATGTACTGAGTATGTAAAGCATGAAGTACAATAAAGAAGATCATGGCTGAGCAAAAAGTCGACAGGAGACGAGTATGAAAATCAAAGATACCAATGCATTTGTGCCTTATGAAATGAGTCATGCGTGCATATATATAATATATCGTACCCGGCCCTATAATGAGAGACTCGGTGAAATATAATACGTACCCGGCCCTCTAATGAGGGACTCGATGAAATATAATATGTACCCGGACCTCTAGTGAGGGACTCGATGAAATAGTCATATACCGTACCCGGCCCATTATGGGACTCGGTGAAATATCTAATATACATACCTGACCCTCTAGTGAGGGACTCGGTGAACAATGCAATGAAACTGTGCACGATTACGTACCCGGCCCGGGACTCGGTGAATGATATATTAACGGTATGCACGAGTAGAATATCATGAGCAACCATATGCAAACTAAATCATCATCTGAGACTCAATAGAATAATCATAATGAACCAACACTTGAGAATTAAAGACAACTATCATGTCAAGCACTATTAAGAACTAGAGTTCCTTGGAGTCATACATGTTCGTTGTTCGCTCAATTTATGTAATTCATGCCATAAAGAAAGAAAGGGTAACTTTACATACACTTTGGAGCCTTTAGAAGTAGAGTCATCATCAATGAATAGAATTGAGAAAATCTAGATGTAGCTCCACATTCTCATACTCACTTTGAAATCATACACTTGAGTTCTTAAAATACAAAATCATCATTATTGTTGTTATATCCCGCATTTTGCACATTCGGATAATTCAAGACAATTGCAGGAGGTTGAGTGCAAGCCTATATTTTAACCTTGATTAGCACAAAAGTTGTTTATAAGAGTTATGGATGCGAAAATATCGAGGAAGGCTAGGGGCAAAATTGGAATTTTGAAAAATAATTTCATGAATTACAATAATTTGTCACAAAGTAATTGGGCTTAAAAATCAAAAAAAAAAAAAAAGAGTCCCAACACTTAAGGGTGGCCGGCCATGGAGGAGTAAGAAGGGGCCCAAGCCCATTTGCTTAATTAACCCATGTGATAAATAGATAACAAGGGGCCATTATTCTTCAACTTAGAACATTCAAGAAAAAAAAAAGAGAAGAAGAGAGCAACAAGAAGGCCTAGGTTCGGCCAAGAGGGAGAAAAAAAGAGGATCAAAAATCTTGATCAAAAAAATTATTTCTTCTAGTATTCCTACTAATTCAAGGGTCCTCTCCAACGTGGCATAATCGTTGAAACAAGAAAACCGCTCTTTGTTGCAAAATAACAAGTCTAGCTAAGTGGAGAAGTTGAGAAGAAAAGGTAAGATTTAATCCTCTTTTATATGTTATAAAGGGTTTGTTCATGTTGTAGTATGTAGAAATGGATAGAATTCATGAAAATATAGAAGTTTGCATGGTGGTTGTGTGTGTATGTATGTGGTCGTGTATATATATATATTGTGTAGGCAAGATGAATCAATTTTATGTAGCATTCTAGTTGTGGTTGTTGTGGACTCTATATTGAAAATGGAAGTTTGATGATTTTGGTTGAAGTTGTGAATGTTGGATATGGGCCGTGTGTGTGTGTTGTGTGTAGGGAGGATAGAACAATTTATATGTAGGATGTTAGTTGATGTAGTCATGTATTGTGTGATGGAAATGAAAATTTGATAACTTAAATTGATGTTGGAATTGTTATGGGCAGATTTGGAAGTTAATGTGACTCTAGTATCATTTCTTGTATTTATGAAAATAATGTAGTTAACATGATAATTGTTAATGTGGTTCATGAATTTGGAAGACAAAAATGTATTGGGATTGTCATTGTTGGAAATTGGAGAACTCGGGTGGAGTATGGTTTTGGTGGAAATGTTGGAATATTGTGTAGATTGTCTAATATATTCTTGAATCATGTTGGAACGATCTTGAGTTAGTAAATGAATATGTAAGCGTTGATATTGGTTCGAATGTACGAAGTTGAATTGAATATTGATGAACTATGTAGAAAAGAAGATTACTTATGTTAGAATGCATTTTGAATGGATGGTTGATGTTGTTAGTATGATTCTTGGTATTGTTGTTGATGTTTTGGCCGAGTTGAATTCTCAGGGTTGGTGAATTTATAGGGGAGATGCTGCCCAAATTTCTGTAGATAAGTGTTACTTAAGATTGAATACCTAAATGCTTATGGTTAATGTTTGGTATTTGTGACCAATTGTAGATTTTGGGAAGTTCGGAACTTGAGTTTGGATTAGCGTAAGAAGCGAGTAAGGTATGTAAAGCTCTACTTTTTCTTTCTTTGGCATGTCCTAGTTAGGATAGGCTATGATACGGACCTCGGGGATAACTCTACTCCTTAAAATCCGAGCTTAATTTTGACCCTTATTCATTCAATGTAATTGAATTAGGTTTTGTTGGAAAAATATGTTTAAACACCTTTTTACTCCAAAAAGGGTCTTGCGTCATAAAACGTTCATAACTTTCACAAAGAGCATCGGAATGCCCCGAAACTTTCGTTGACGCCTCCATAAGGCCTAAAGTCCGTAATTTATGTGCGCCACCTCGACTTGACCCGAGGTGGGCCCACAATTTCCGAAACCTTCTTGTATTGTTCTACTTGACCTATTTCCGTACTATGATTAAAAGAAACTTTTGGTTATTGTTCCGACTATTAAACGATAGTTGTTTTAACTATTCCATTGAATCCTTTGATATTTTGATATGTACAAATAATCTCAGCATTCTTACTTTGACATAATCCGTCGTAACATCCGAAAGGTACGTACTATGACTGTCGTCTGATTCCCTTTCTAATGACCTATTGTTCGGACTATTCTATCGAGTCTTTCCAAATATTTTATGATGCATATAGTTTCTCACTACTCTACTCGTGGATGCCTCAATGCTTCCTTCACTGAGCCCGGGCCAGGATATGTTATCACGCGTATTCCACTGCATTGTTCTCCGTGCCTCGATGTGAGGGGGCAGGTATGACATGTACATGGGTTGTGGAGTATGTTGTGCCATGTACATATATTCTGATATTTGATGATATGATATGATATGGCCATCTGATATGTTATGATATGTTATGATATGTACGAAGCTATTCCCTACTCTGGAGTATGCTGTGTTGTGGCGCCAGTGACGGGGTGGCGACCACGTTCTGTTCACCGAGTCCCATAATGGGGCCGGATATGGCATATGTTTGACATGCATTATCTATGGTTTATGAGTAAGCATTTTTGATATTCTGGTTATTGCATTCATTTTCTGCACTTCCTGTTCCGGTTATGATTCTGTTTATTATACTTCATGCTTTACATACTCAGTACCTATTCCGTACTGACTCCCTTTCTTCGGGGGCTGCGTTTCATGTCGCGCAGGTACACCCAGATGATGTGAAGTTATTATAAAAATTGTTCCAGCAGAGTTGGCAAGCTCCTCTTGTTCCTGGAGTGCTGCCGAGTCAGAGTTTGTATGTGTGCTTCCTCTGGATTGATGTTAGAGGCTTTGCAAACAGAGTCGTGGGTATAGTATGTCAGTTGTGTAAGCGGCTTCATCAGCCGATATGTCATTCTGTATTATATGTTAAATTCTATGTGTTCACAGATTCTGTCTGATTTGGAAGCATCGAAAAGGAATATTTCAAGAGTTTATTATGTATTTTATCTTTGTTTAATTTAAAAGTCTATTAAGATTATGTGTGCCCTAAAGGTCTGTGGGTTCGCTCGGCTCCGGATGTGGGGCCGGGTGCCCATCACACCCTAGTGGAATTAGGGTGTGACAATCGTCGTCACCATCATAAAATCATTCCTATCCTTGACATCATCAGAAATTTTAAGAACCATGGACTTTTAGCTTTTGAAGACAAGAAGGTTACGGAAACATTTATGAAGTCATACCATAGGAATCATGCCTTTGAAAGAAATGGACGAGCCTTGACATACCTTTCGGTTGCCTTAGTCGTTCAACGTTTATCCTTCCAAGCTCGTAAATCTACATATAAACCATTCATATTATTATTAGGCTCAATGTCATTCGCTCATCTTACTTAAGCCTTTAATTTAATTCCGTTTAGAATCTACACTGAAATTCGGGCAGCACCTCCCCTGTTTATATGCCTAGCCCGAAGTCACAATCCAACAACCAACAACAACAACAAAAATACCAACATCAATAACATCATTTCTAAGACCAATATGTACCATAAAACAGCCCACACGCTGTTTTCCAACTTCCATAACTAACCAACTTACTACACAATTGTTTATTGACTTTAGCTCCGTAAATAAGCCTTAAAAAATACCAAAAGAGAAAGATTCATACCTTCTTTCTTGTTAAGACAGCAATATCCTCAATATCAACGCTAAATTCCACTGCAAAACAATACTAGAATCACCACCATGCGTTACCCGGACCTAAACCATTACTCCGCGACTTAAAAATTGCTCACTTTTGGTTCCCTCACTTTCCCTCTTCCAATTTCTGGAATTTTCTAGGAAAATCTGATGAAAAAAAGGGGTTATTACCCTTTATATAGGGCCAAATTTGGGTCGGGTTCACTATAGCATTTTACTGTAGCAGGTCGGTTACTGTAGCAGTACTGTAGCACGCGTTTCTGCTCTGTCAACTGAACTTGTAACGTCCATAATTCTCTACTCCGATGTCCTATCGACGAGCGGTTTTTGCGTTGGAAACTAGACTCGACGAACTTCATTTTAGGCTTTTGTTTCACCTTAAAACACTTCATATGCTAAGAGATATTCTCCCCCCAAGTTGGACCAAAATTTTCACACAAAACATTACCCATCCTTTCTCCAAAGTCGTACTACTCCATTTCTTTCACTCATTTCCTTATAAAAACCTTCCGGTATACCTTATATACATCCTTCACTTATTAAATATACTTAATAATGCTTGCTCCGTATATTCCAAATTGGTTTTACTTAACCCTAACTCAACGTACTTATGTCTCAAATTTGGTAAGTGTTCTTCGAAGATATGGGGTGTAACAATAAACCACAAAGAGGCAACAAGCCCACAAATCAATCAACAATACCAATCCTAAGAATATCCATCCTAACTTCATACTCGAAGGCTTAACATGCTTTCTCCGTCGATAACTAACTTCTACATATGCTTCGCTAACTGGAGTCTAGCCAAAAAGTAAGTCGTAACCTACCTTGATGTCGAACAGGTGCCACGAACTAATTCAATTGAGCCTTCCCTTTTCTCTTCAGAGAGCCTCAGAACGATTAACGTCCCTTCGTTGAGACGAGAACAACATGGCAAAAATCACCTCAAACGGAGCTCTAGAACTCAAGATATGCTCCAAATACGAAATGAACGAAGTCTGATTTTTAATACACAGAGATTTCCGCCCCAGCAGACCAGAAGTCCGCCCCAGCTGACCAATTTCCGCTCCAGCAGACCTGAAGCCCGCCCCAGCGGACACACCAGGTACAACAACAGTTGTCCGTGTTAAAATGACAATAACTTCCTCATACAAAGGCGAAATGTGACGATTCTTTTTGCTATAGCTTTGTAATTACGATACGGATCTAATAGTTCAATTGAAACACAAAACAAAGGTCGTTTGATCAATATGGTACCCTTTATGGCCAAAGGAACTACGACGAAAACATTGAATACGAGCGCGACACAATCCAAATCCATCCGAAACTCTTCGGAATCTCACCAAAACTTGCGAACAAGTCCAAAATCATCATACGAACTTGTTGGAACTTTCAAAATATCAACACGGGGTCATCTTGACCCGATATTGACCGTAGTCAACTGTAACTCTTTAACTTAACTAGTTTCTTCACCAATGACTCAAATCATACCCCAAACCCTTCGAGAACCAAACCAATGACTCCATTAAGGCATAATCGACCATTCGGAGCTCTCGGAATCGACGGATTTCCGAAAAAGGTCCGTTTATCCAAAAGTCAACTATTGGTCAAACTTTTTTCACTTTAAGGCTCACAAAAGTCATCCTAAATCTTGCCTGACTACCTCGGGAACCGTGCCACCCATCCCCGCCGGTCAAAATCGAACTAATAGGCTCGGGGAAGGGTCAACGGGGGTAGATGGGTCGGAAGATCGTTACACCTTTCAGAAGTCGTGCAGCCTCGGATCTTGGCACAAGAGATAACCTTACCCGCCTTGTCCTTATCCAACATCACATCGTGACCTTATCATGGACACTATCCTCTATATGATCAACTGATCTTTCCGAGTTTACATCCATCTACGGGACATTGGTACTTGTTTCATTCCATTGATGAACTACTGAAAGTCCATTGATATGTTTATATCGTAAGAATGTAGTGATAAATTGAGATGATGCTGAATAATTCCCCTTCCCTTTTTACATCTCAAAGTATTTGCTATTGCATCCAAACATCCAACTGTAGTCTCCAAATACACAATACTTACTACCTGGTTCTCTCGCTAACTGTTCGAATTCAAATTGGCGAGCCTACTCTTCATTCCCCTCTATGGTTGTGGGAGCACTTGCTCAATTTTCGAGCAATTAACTGTGAAACATAGCTATCCAGAGCTTAATATACCATCATTTACATTCCTAGGGACATTAACAGACTAAAGTGTCCTAAATCACATAGTTTGCCTGATTTATTCGATCAAGCAATTAGTAAGTCGGCATGAAATTCAGTGTAATTAATAAGAAACAATTATACTTTCCAATTCACAAAAGGTGGTAGTTGCATGATGTAATTACCAGATGAACTTTCAAATTCTTTGTTTTTTTCAATTTTAATATCTCTTATTCTTTAAATACTTATTTGTGTTCCTAATAAAAAACGTTTAATACTTTTTCTATAATTAACTTTAATTCAAAATAAAAGAATCAAAATATGCGATCACACTTCTGCAGCCAAGCATGACACTAAAAATTACGCTTCAATTATGTTGTGGCAAACAACCAGGTCATTTAATTACTATTTTGTGTAATTCCTTGATCAAGTAGTAATTACACAGTGATTTCCAAACAGACCCTAAATGAACATCTCTGAATGCCGAACTAGGTATTATTCCCATAAAAGAACACTCAATCTAACAATATTCAAGAAGCCTTCTTCATTTTTGATATATAGTACAAGAAGCCTTCTTCGTTTTCTTTGTCTGTACAAATCTTTCGAACCAGCAAGGATAAGAATGAGGATGTACATGCACAAGGAGATTACAAGTTTACAATCACCTGTGCTATACAATTTCCTATAATGTCAACCATATAATTCCTGGAGAGCCAAGGGTAGTCCTCTGATACAACTTGCAAAGTGCGAGTCATAATATATGTTGAGTGTTTCCGGGATAGAGGGCCACGTTAAGCTGTACATCAAGTAGTTGCTGCACGTGCTCACTTCTATTTTAGCTCAAAGCAAGTAAACAAAATCCACTTTGCTAGGCTACTCGATTTTGGTATTCATGGCTTTTGTAAGATGTGATTTGTTGCAATCTCCTTATTCTAACTTGTAAAAGAGGGTATTGAATAACTCAAGTCCCTGTGGCCCAACCGAAACTTTATGCGCCAACTACAACTTCCCGTGGAGCAAGTGAAACACGATCCAGGTAAGCGTTAGAGAGACAAACCAAAAACCGATGACAAGCCAAAGCTGATGCTTTGATAAAAATCAGCCATGAAGAGCAGAAAAACCTCATCATCAGTACTGGACTTTTTCTTGCAGAACCTAACACCTTGAAGAGAATCAGTTTAAGCCGGCAATCTCGGAGGGTTGACTTGCAATCATAGTCCCGTGAGAATGCCGCAGAAGACGATCCTAGCATTACATTGGGCGCACCAGTTAGCTGCACTTGGGAGCTAATTACATTACTTCCAAGTGCTTCAAAAATCCACTGGGACAGTAGATCAGCAACAATTCTGCAAAGGTGTTGACGAAAGAATTTTGCCTCCTCGGAAATAAATGCTCTAACTAATGAAGCACCATCCTACAACAGAGAAATGGATATCAAGTTGCAACACAATATGTAGATATGGATTAGTTTTTCCAAGTGTAAGAATACTAGGTCAACATAATTATTCACCTCCAAAATGTTCACAGAAACATTTTCCTCAAGTCACCAAGCACATATAATGAGAAGGAATTTTCCATTTCTGAATTTAGATAAAAAAAACATAAGGCCCAATGCAAGAATCTACTTCCAACCCCCAACCCCTCTCCGGATCCCATTTAAGGCCCATAGTTTGCAAAACTTTGATTCTTTTAGAAGAAACGGATTGTCATATTTAAGTAACAGTAAAAGAATATCAGGTCAAAGGCAGTATATCAGGCAAAGGTACTCACTGCCGTCATTAGCAATCTTCTCAGCACAATGCCGTCTTTAGATGGTAGTATTCTCAACACCAAGTTTGCAACGTCAAATACACCAGCAGCTCCATCAGAAGAATAAGCAAGAGATGCTTGAGGATTTGGTGCCACGATAGAGTTCAAATAAGCAAGAGATGCTTGAGGATTTGGTGCCATGATAGTGTTCAACCCTTTCCTGGAAAGAATTAGCAGTCAACATCCAAAACGTACTAGGAGAAAAAGCTTCTAATAGTGGGCATGTCTGAAAGAGCAGCTAAAAGATGCAACCAAATGCAGTAGCAAATAGGCGCATCAAGCCTATTCTTTCAGACTTCCTCACTGCATCAAATTTTAACTGAATGATGTACGAAATGTGCATTTCTCCTAATATTGCTTGGAGAGATGTAAACGTTCAGGGAAACTAATTTTCTAATAGTCCACTGTCCCATTCCTCAGGCTTCTTAAAAATATTGCCAATACCATAGCTTGTGATTCCTCGTCAGTGAAAGAAAGGATTAAGACGAAATGACTCATTTCCTTCTCTTCCCTCCTTATTCTCCTGCTAAAACATCTCCATTCACTCAAAGACATAATACTGCTCTCAAGACCCAAGGACACAGAGTGCCTTTCACCACTGGATACATGGAATAACAGTTTTTTACATCCTTTGAGGAAGCAGTTAAAGAATAAAAAGAAAGCAGGCACTCTAATCTCATATGAAAGAAGATATGAAGAACTGAGAAAGAGAAGTAGAAAGACATTACAAAAGATAATGAGAAGGTCAGATAGCAACAATGAGCAGTTTGGATCTCCTATATCTATTGAAAATTTTGTCTCTTTCTTCCATTTTGCAAAAGTAACAGAAGAGGATGTCATAGGAAGAAGCATTTAAAACACACTAAGAAACAACACTAACAACAACAATAACAACATACACAAGTGGGGTCTGGGGAGGGTAGTGTGTACGCAGACCTTACCTCTACCTTGGGAAGGTAGAGAGGCCGTTTCCGGGAGCCCTTGGTTCATATAAAGACGAAAAATAGGCAGTAGCAACAAGCAAAAACAATAGCAAGATAATAAGATAACCGAGGCTAAAGAAACAACAAATAGTAATAGAAATCTAAAAATAAGAAAATACAAAAATAATGCTAAAACTCCAGGAACGGAAAAGAAATGCACCGGATTGCCCACTACCCCTCTACCCTAATTCTCGACCTCCACACCCTCCTATCAAGGATCATGTCCTCAGTGAGCTGAAGTTGTGTCATGTCCCGCTTAATCACCTCACCAACACTAACATTCACTTAAAAATCTGCTGAATAGAAAAACAAAAAACAAGTGTACAATGAACAAAGGACTATGTAATGGTACCTAGTCGCCGCCACTCTTAGGAAAAGAGCTAGCTTTTGCCATTGAAATTCTTTCTTTCTGTTTAATACCACCTGAATAGGAAACAGAAACATAATATTGAATAAAAGGGTTATCCAGAAGTCTAAAAGTCATCTTTTTGTTAACACTATCACTCTATCGGTAAAAATAGACAAAACAAATTGTATAACAGAACAAGGAGAAAAAAATCTCAAGGTAAGATAAGCATGAAGCGGTTTCCAGTATAAGAATCAAGTAAGAGTGTAACGTGAGGTTCTGCAAAAAGAAAAAAACCCTCACCTACTTCCCTTTAAAACAACATTTACGATATGCCTAAGTTTTGCTAAAGTTGATTTTCCCCAATTAGATATGAGATTATTAAGTCAACATAATTTCATTCACAAGCCAACTACTAGATAAAACAGTAAACAGAATAAGCTTGGTGAACACCAATTTTGATATGTCAGGGGAACAGCATTAAGGTCAATTGCAGTATGACTAGAGACCAAATATATAAAGCTGTAAAGTACCGAATGTAGAATTTTCCTCGAAGCAACAGAATTATCAGAGAGAAGCTTCCGAACAACATAGGGAAATGCAGCTTCAAAAGTTTTGAAACTTGGATCTCCAGCCACTGCCAATCCTGAGAAGATGAGTGGAAGTTACAGTATACAGTTTTGTTGGAACAGAATAAGAGGAAGTTACAGCTATACTGTTTTGTTGGAACACAATAAGTATACTGTTAAATATTCAATCCAAGAAGGAACCTGCCCTAAGTGCGGTTTTCGAGATGAAACAAAGGAAGAAGCTGGTTGCACCATCAAAACTCCATGCATATTCAGACTGGGAGAGGGAGCAACATTGTTATTTGATAGCATCCAAGGAAGCCATCATGAGCTTAGGAGATTCCAATTACTCAATAGTAGCATAAGATGCCTTGGGAGATCCATTCAAGAAGCTTTCAAGATCCACAATATGCTAAACTAGATATTTGAAAGGAGGATATCAAGATTTAAGGCAATTAGAAGCCTCAAGGGAGCAAAGACGCCTCAAAGGATCAAAGAAGGCCTGACTGCCCAAGACGGCTTTCGCGACTTCCACTCGCGATTGTGGAGGTAGCTGATTCTGCAGAAACCGCAATCGCAGAAAGTAATAAAGTTTTCAAATTATGCTAATTCTTAGCTTTACTAGTTTAGAGGTAGTTTAGGTCATTTGTTAGTTCTTAAATATAAATAGTTTTTATGTCTTTATTTTTGGAGACTTGAATTTGAACTCCTTTGTGAGATTGAGAGCCTTTGTAGATCTCCAACTTGCAATGGTACTACATTGAGAAATCATGCCTCTTGATGGTTCCATATAACTTGGTGTTATTTGATTCCTATTATATAAGGTATTTGGTTTGTTCTACCAATGTCTGTTATACTCAAAGCTGCGTCTAGTTTATATCTTCTACTTATTCTATTTCTATTTTGTGTTTTGTTATTTAATTTCCGCTATCAGTTTGATATCAGAGCATAGGCTAGTGTTCTGTTTCTACAAATACTGATTATATCTTTTGATTCCATCAAAAACTACAAAACAAAAATTAAAAAACCAAGACGACAGAAAGTTTGCACCATTGTTGAGTTGCTTGGAGCATAAGTTTTGATCAAAATTTGAATTCAATTGTAAATTTTTGATTGGATGTGATTCGGCATTGTTGAAAAATAGTTGAAAATCAAGAGGAGAAACCAAGACATATTGTGTTTGAACCACCTTAGGTCAATCTCAGCTTTATCGCCACCAATGGTTTTGTGTGAGCCAATTTTTTCCAGTTGTAACTATTGTTCTTAGTTACTTCCAGTTTCACTACTCATCTGTACTGAGAAGGCAAGGTCTAGTCCTCCTCTTTGTACCATTTCTGGTGGCTATAAAATCGTGACTCGGTTAACCAAAAAAAAAAAAAATATCAAATTTCAGATATTTTGGAATTGACTAGACCTAGTTTTGGATTAAAATTGGAAGCTAAAATTTGGAAGAATAGTGAAACCCAGGTGACAGAAAGTTGAATTTCAGGGATCCTCGGAGTCACAGAATTAAAAATTTCAGCCAGTTTTGTAAGGCGAAGCCCTATCCGCAAACTCAGTTCGCCTAGTTCCACAATTCCAGAATACATAAAATATATAAAAAAAAAAAATCTAATTCTTGGATTCTAAATATCATGACATTATTATTAGATTATTCCATTATAGTCTCAGTGATTCTCCTGACTTTCAACCATATTCTCGTGCTCCTTCTTTTTCCTTTTTTCTTTTTTTTTTCCTAGAAGGTACTTTCATGTTATTTTAATGTCTAAATTCCCTTTTTTTAGAAACACCGTAATCTATGTCCAATTAACTACATAGCCAAAAAAATACTTATAGTGTGTCCATTTGTCAGTTAGCCTAACTAGAATCTGTCTGTCCCCTAGTGTAACTTATTTTTAAGCTCACCCTCTTTACTTATTTGTCTTTCCCTCTTAGAATTACAACAACGGCATACCCAGTGTAATCCCACAAGTGGGGTCTGGGGAGGGTAGAGTGTACGCAAACCTTACCCCTACCTTGGCAGGTAGAGAGGTTGTTTTCGATAGACCCTCCCTCTTAGAATTGATCTCTGCAATTTAAATTTGTCTATGACCTCAAATAGAAACACATGAAATATCATCAATGAATAAATTTTAGGTGTAACAGAAAGAAACACTATAACAAAATAAGCACTTCCGCTCTTGAAAGAAGGGATAGAAATTCTCCATGCAGGTGAGTGGATAATGAGATTTATGCTGACTATATCAATTTGACTCTCAATAAACAAAAAGTGACAAATATATTGAGGCAGAACAAGCATGAAATTAGCAAGTACTCGTTCCATCCAAATTTATGTGGCGGTGCTTAACTGGCACAGAGTTAAAGAAATAACCAAGGACTTTTGAAACTGTGTCCTAAAACCTATGTTGCTCGGAATCTTCAAAAATATCGACGGGTGCGTGTCGGACACTCCAAAAGTAATGCATTTTTGGAGAATCCGACACGGGTGCGGCAATGAAAGTGAAGAGTCCTCGCAACTTAGCCTAAAACAAGCCATAGATATTTGTGTGGCTATAAACCATCTCATTAAGGGTAAAATGGAGAGTTAATATTAAATTGTTTCTAAATAAGTATGACATTTTTTTTGAGATAGATGAAACATGAAAGTACGCTACATCAATTGGACAGAGGGAGTACTTTTTCATTAAATTAGCATGTACTTTTATGTCGAAATAACAACACTGTAAATATAGTAGGCAATGTTTAAACAACATAGCTATTAAGATTACTGCATTTCATAAGAAGGGATACTTGTAACAAAACCAAAAAAATTGACCCCTTTCCATTAATGTGAAAAGCCTGCTTTAATTACTTATCGAACCAATTTCAAGTAATACTAAATAAAATTATTTTGACCTTAATCTCAAGACATACACTTTTCAAAGGCTGCACAATGGTCAAAAGTTAAGGTCATTTGGTGCCCTTGCTTTATCTTACATGGATCCTTCTTTTACTTTGATGTACTCGTGTCAAAGAAGTGTGAGAAAGTGTGGGTACTTTGTGGGAATTCTTCAAATTGAAGTAAAAAATGTCAAAAAACTTGACATGCTCATACCGAATACTTAATCCCTACCACATACATAACCATAAACAGATCCATGTAACATAGACTTTGCTTAGAACCACCCTTTAAACCAATTTCCCTAATCTTTGCATCCTCATCCCCGAGAAATAAGTAAATCTCACTTTATAACATGGTGTCTTATCTCACCACTAAAATCCTTTATTTGATCAGGCAACAAAATTACTTCGTGATTCTCAACCAGTATCATGTATCATCAGAAAGAGCAAGTAGTACCTTCAGAATCTTATGGAGATGGAGTAAAGGTTCTTTTACAAGAATATAAGCAATTCACACAAATTTCATTTGGTGAGAAAACAAAAAGGCAGACGTTTGCCAAAAACCAGAAAGATGAGTATAACGAAAGGTAGTAAAAGTATATCTCCATAATAGTGCAAGCCAAAGATGGGGAAGACATTAAAATAAAAGACTGTTTCCGCACAGATCACGAAAACGGAAAAAGAAGGCTCCATGGTAAAACCTACATAACATGACAGGATCAGAATGGATCAGCGAGTTTCTTTCAGCATTTCCACAGTCAGATTTTCTTTTTCATTAATGGCGCTCTCCGTGGTTCTTCTCAGCTCATAGTGGATTAAGAAAAAGGGACCCTTTATCCCCTTTTCTCTTTATCTTTGTAATGGAGGCTATTCACAGCCGTTCAGTTAAATTGGATCAAAGGTTTTTTCAGCCAGATCTAGAAAACAGGAGTCTTAGAGGGTGTTTGGATTGGCTTTTTAAAAGTAGCTTATAAGCTAAAACCTAAAAGTCATAAGTTGGGAATACCCAACTTTTGGCTTTTGGCTTATTTTTGTACTTTTCTTGCCTAAAAGTAAGTGTTTTTAAGCACTTTTTATCTTTACCAAACACCACACAAACAAGAAAAGGGCTTAAAAGCCAAAAAGCACTTAAAATAAGCCAATCCAAACACCCTCTTAATTTTACCGACATTCTCTAACCTGATGAAACACTGATTTTTGTGAAGCTGATTAACAAGAAGTCCTATTCCTAAGGTTGATTATCCTTGTTTCTAAGGTTGTCTGAGGTCTCCATATCAATTATTCTAATTCTCTTATATCCCGTCAATGAGGTGTCCAATTTACATCAGCTAGCTCACATGTTTGGTTAATGGTTAAAACATAGGTATCTTACCAGCTAAAAGTCTTGGCCTTCCACTGGGCGGGAGTTTCTAATCTTTATCCATATGGGAAGGATTCGTGAGAAAGTGGAGAAGAAACTTTCCAACTGGAAAAGACAATATTTATCTTTGGGGGGGCAAGCTTAGGCTCATCAACCTTATTCTATATACTTTTTCCACCTGTACAATGTCTCTCTCTCTTTTTTTTTTTTTTTTTTTTTGGAAACAGGTAACATTTTGTATTATAGACCAGTATTGGGAAGTACTGAAAACCCCTTTACAAGAGAAAAAGGAGAAAAAAAAAATTAAACAAGAGTCACTGAAGCATAGCTGCAATCCTAAAATGAATCAAGAACATCTAGGATTGTCTCTGTATCTTCAGGGTATGTGTTGATTTGGTATTAATGACTAAGATTGAGATGTTGATTTGATATTGATGATTAAGATCGATAGCTTAATTTTAGGAATATATTGTATTGATGTGAATGATTAAGAATTGATTGTGTAATATTGTCTTTCCTTATTTAGTCTTAGAACTCATGTATAAGTACCCATTCTTATGGATTGTATATTCATTCAGAAATACAAGAAGCCCTTTCTTCTTGCTAAAAATCTTCATGGTATCAAAGCCATTGCTGCCTTTTTGAGGTGAGTTTTCTCCCTCGCAGCACTAGGGTTCCGTGTTTTATCAAAGAGGTCGAGTTTTTCTCTCTCTTTGTGGCTGTCCGCACAAAAAACTCCTCCCGTTCAGTTCGTTTCTGGATTATTTTTCTCTGTTGGGTCGCTGGAACATTCTGAGCCTATCCCTATCAGTTTTGATTTTTTTTCCGATCACCGGAATTAGGATTCCGACGTGGCAGCCAACTTTCCGGCGATTTTTTCTGGAATTTTTTTTTCAGTTCTCGGGTCATAGGCCTATTCTAACCCTTCCCATCCAGATAATATGGGTGACACTACTTCTGGAGAGACTTTGTCTCAAGATGAAGTTCAATATCTTCGCCGTCTTCTGAACAAACTTGGCTCTTCTAATGTTGCTAGCCCCAATTATGTGCAGTCAGGTATTGCTTTTAATGCTCAGCTTAATTGTTGGATTATTGATTCTGGTGCGAATAGACACATGACAGGCTCTTCTAAAGGCCTTCAAAATTACTCTCCTAGTCCCAAAGGAGATTATGTCAGAATAGCCAATGGCTCCCTAACCCCTGTCTCTGGAACAGGTTCAATCTTTTGTACTCCTGATATTACCTTATCATCCATTCTTCATGTGCCTGATTTTCCTATTAACCTATTATCTGTTAGCGCTATCACCAAAGAACTAAACTGTAGTGTCAGATTCTTTCCTGATTATTGTGTTTTTGAAGACCTTCATACAGGGAAGAAGATTGGCAGTGGTAGATTGCATGATGGCTTATATTTGATCGATGGAACTTGAGACTCTGGTCAGGCCTTTTTTGTAGGAAATAAGGATGTCAACCGAGAAATAATACAGTGGCATAGACGGTTGGGACACCCATCTTTTTTTGCTTTAAAAAAGTTATACCCTGGTTTATTTTCTAGAACTGAGTTTGAATCTTTGTCTTGTGATGCATGTGAATATGCCAAGCACACTAAAAACTCTTATCCTCTGAGTGACAATAAAAGCACAATTCCCTTTTCGACTATTCATTCTGATGTCTGGGGTCCTACTCAAACACTTTCTTTGTCTGGTAGTCGATGGTTTGTTACTTTTATCGATTGTTGCACTAGAATGACATGGGTATATCTGTTAAAAGCCAAAAGTGAAGTTTTCTCCTGTTTTAAGTCATTTCATAAGATGATTTGTACTCAGTTTGAGGCTAAGATAAAGATATTTCGAACTGACAATGGCACAGAATACATGGATAAAACTTTTGGAGCTTACTTGGAGTCTTTTGGGATAATGCATCAAACTAGTTGTCCTTATACTAGTGCACAAAATGGGGTTGCTGAAAGAAAAAATAGGCATTTGTTAGAAGTAGCAAGATCCCTTTTGTTTACTATGAATCTGCCGAAGCCTTACTGGGGGGATGTCATTCTAGTAGCTGCCTACCTTATCAATAGAATGCCACTTAAAACTCTTAATTTCCGGAGTCCTTTAGAAGCTTTAAAGGGTAAAAATGACTATACTGTTCCTCCAAAGATATTTGGGTGTGTTTGCTTTGTTCACGCTAGGAACTCTGGGAAACTTGAACCTAGAGCTCTTAAATGTGTTTTTATTGGGTATTCTCCAACACAGAAAGGGTACAAATGTTATCACCCTCCTTCTAGGAGATTCTTTGTCAGTATGGATGTTACCTTTCGGGAATCTGAGCCCTATTTCAGTATTACACCATCACCTCTTCAGGGGGAGAATTATAAGGAAAAAGAGATGGTTTTTCCAAGTTCTATTGTTGAAACTACTGCCACAAGGGAAAGTGAAATTGGAGAAAGAATTCAGGGGGAGACTATTGAAACTACTGCCATAAGAGAAAGTGAAAGAATTCAGGGGGAGACTGTTGGGCGTTTAGATAGGCCTGATTTGATTACTTACTCAAGGAGAAATAGAGCAGAAGAAGCCATCATGCAACCTGCCGAAGCCGAACCTTCTTCTTCTAGTGAATTATCTATACTTCCTAATGAGTTAGATTTGCCTATTGCTCACAGGAAAGGAGTCAAATCTTGCACTCAACACCCTTTATCTAACTTTGTTTCCTATAATTCTTTATCGCCCTCCTATAGAGCCTTTTCCTTGTCTATTTCTTCTGTGTCTATTCCCCAGAATTGGAGGGAAGCTTTTGCAGATTCTAAGTGGAAGCAAGCTATGATAGAAGAAATGAAGGCCTTATCAAAGAATGAGACTTGGGAACTTGTCGCATCACCACCAGACAAGAAGTTGGTTGGTTGCAAATGGGTCTTCACTGTAAAATATAAAGTTGATGGTTCCATTGAAAGGTTCAAAGCAAGATTGGTGGCTAAAGGATTCACTCAGACTTTTGGAGTGGATTATCAAGAGACATTTGCTCCTGTTGCAAAAATGAATACTATTAGAATTCTTCTATCTTGTGCAGCTAATCTTGATTGGGACTTGCAACAGTTTGATGTGAAGAATGCATTTCTTCATGGCAGTGTTGTTAAAGGCGAGAGGCGTGGCGAGGCGAGGCTCCATCGCCTTTTATGGCCATGGCGAGCAGGCCTTCAAAAGGCGAGAAAAAGGCGAGAAAGGCGCTAATGGCGCCATGGCAAGGCGCCCAGTTATGGCGAGGCGAGCAGACCTTTTTAAAAAAAAAAACAATTAAAAGAAGTGGAGGACTTAAATAAAAATAGCAGCTAGGGTTTTTTGTTTGCCTCCTCTCTTCTCCTTCAAGGTTTCAGGTACGTCTCTTTCTCCTTCTTCTTTCTTATTTTCGACTTCTGCTTCTTCTTCTGTTCTTCTTCCTTCTTCTTCTTTTTTTCCGGCGACAACTGCCCTATTTCCGGCCACCTCTGTTTTTTTTTCCTTCTTCTATTCTCTTCTTCTTTTTCTGTTTTTTCTCCTCTATTTTATTACCCTCTGTTTTTTTCTCCTCTGTTGTTTGCTCTGTTTTTTTCTCCTCTGTTTTTTCCTCTGTTTTTTTTTTCTCTGTTTGGACCAGTGAGGCAGTGGTTGTTTTGCTCCTATTTTTTCTGTTCAATAATTGTTTAAATTTTGTTATACAGTTATAAACAGTAGGTTCAAATTCAATGGACTTTTAGTATTGCACTATTGCTTTAATTTTAGTGTTGTTTGTCTTGTCACTTATGAATTATTGAGTCATTGACTCATTCAAGTCCTAGACTTTTAGTATCTACTATCTACTTTTAATTTTTGGAATTGAAATATTTGCTAATATGTAAGTGAGATTTTGATTATTTACATATGCAATTAAATATTTTAATTTTTTGGTATTTATTGGCGCCGCACTTCAAAAAGGCGAGCGCCTCGCCGCGCGCCTCGCCGCGCGCCGCGCCTTAAGGCGAGGCAAGCCCTTGTCGCCTTTTGTCGCCGCGCGCTGTCCAAAACACTGCTTCATGGAGACTTAGAAGAAGAGGTGTACATGGAGATTCCTCCTGGTTTTGGTACTGAACAAAGTCAAGGAAAGGTATGCAGACTGAAGAAAGCCTTGTACGGATTGAAGCAATCTCCTAGAGCTTGGTTTGACAAATTCTATAAAGCAATGATCTCCTTTGGTTACCAACAAAGCAATGCGGATCACACCCTCTTTATACGACATTTAAAGGGTAAACTCACTCTTCTCATAGTTTATGTTGATGACATAGTAATGACAGGAGATGACAAAGAGGAGATGACCCGATTGAAGAAGTTGTTGGCACAGGAATTTGAGATCAAGGATCTAGGAAAATTGCAGTACTTCTTGGGAATTGAAGTTGCTAGATCAAAAGGAGGAATCTTTATTTCTCAAAGAAAGTATATTCTGGATCTCTTGAAAGAAACAGGTATGACAGGTTGCAAACCAGCAGAATCACCCATTGAAAGCAATCACAAACTACAAAGCGGAGTTGGAAAGTCAGTTGATAAAGAGAGATATCAGAGGCTAGTTGGAAGACTCATTTATCTCTCTTACACTAGACCAGACATAGCCTATTCAGTCAGCCTAGTGAGTCAATTTATGCATGATCCTCGAGATCCTCATATGCAAGCTGTCTTTCACATCTTGCGGTATCTGAAGTCTGCTCCAGGAAAAGGTCTACTTTACTCCAGACATGGTCACCTCCAAATAGAAGCCTTTACCGATGCAGATTGGGCTAGGTCTTTAGATGACAGAAGGTCTACATCCGGTTACTGTACACTCGTAGGAGGAAACTTGGTCACTTGGAGAAGCAAGAAGCAAAGTGTAGTTGCTAGATCAAGTGCGGAGGCAGAATATAGAGCTATGGCCCAGGGTGTTTGCGAACTTTTGTGGTTACAAAAGTTACTAGAATAATTGAGATTGTCTGAAAAAAGGAAACTTTCCTTGTATTGTGACAACAAGGCTGCAATCGGTATAGCTCGAAATCCAGTCCAGCATGACCGAACAAAGCACGTTGAAATTGATCGACACTTTATCAAAGAAAAAGTCACAGGTGGTGTCTTGAGTTTATTCCACGTGTCATCAGAAAAACAACTAGCTGATGTGTTTACTAAAGGCCTCAACAAACGGACTTTTCATACACTGGTTTGCAAGTTGGGCATGTGCAACATCTTTGCACCAACTTGAGGGGGAGTGTTGATTTGGTATTAATGACTAAGATTGAGATGTTGATTTGATATTGATGATTAAGATTGATAGCTTAATTTTAGGAATATATTGTATTGATGTGAATGATTAGGAATTGATTGTGTAATATTGTCTTTCCTTATTTAGTCTTAGAACTCATGTATAAGTACCCATTCTTATGGATTGTATATTCATTCAGAAATACAAGAAGCCCCTTCTTCTTGCTAAAAATCTTCAGTATGCATTTGTACACCAAAAACAAAGTAGCATAACACAGTTGAGCTTGATCATCTGAATTGTACTACTTCTATTCTCAAAACATCTCGCATTCCTTTCTTTCCAGATTGTCCACCATATACATGCTGGGATGACCCTCCAATTTCTTCTGCTCTTTGCCCCAATCCCAGCCTCCTCCCAGCTAAAAAGAGTCTCAACAATCTTGCTAGGCATTGTCCAAGAGATGCCCCTGAGATTGAGAAAAATCTTCCATAACTGGCCTCTGGCCTTGCAATGTAGAAATAAGTGTCTTACAGTTTCAGCTTCAGTCCCACATAAACAGCAGTTTGAGTCTAAGGTGATGCCTCTCTTCATCAGGTTCTCATGTGTCAGCACAGCCTCCTTAGCTAGCAACCAAGTAAAGCAAGCAACCTTGTGTTGTATCTTTACTTTCCAGATGTGTTTCCAAGGACAAATAACAGTCTGTGAAGCTATTGTGTTCATAATCTTGTACCTAGATTTGACCATATGGCATATACTGCCCTTTGGTATGTCCAGTCCACCACAGCAGTCCTCTCCATCTTGCACCCCTTGAAAAGTTTCCAGAAGGCTAAAAAGTTCATTCAACCTGGGAATTTCTGAGTCATTCATCATTCTCCTGAAAATCAGCTTCCAACCTTGAGGTGACCACATCTCAGCCACTGTCTTATTCTGATGTTGAGCCAGAATAAACAGATCAGGAAAGGAGTCCTGCAAGCTCCTACTGCCCAACCACTTGTCTTTCCAAAAGAGTGTTTTGTTACCATTCTGAACTTTAATGACAGAGTGTCTCTTTAAGAAAGGCCACCAAGCTCTGATGGACCTCCATAAGGTCACACCATATGAATTATTTGCCTCCTTGGTGACCCAGCAATCCAGTTCCCCATACTTTATCTTGATAACATTTACCCAAAGAGATTGAGACTCCTTGGAATACCTCCATAGCCACTTCACTTTAATGCCTTACTATGATTCTTCAGATTTTTAATACCAAGACCACCCTGTTTTTTGCAAGTAATCAGTTCTTTCCACTTTACTAAGTGGAAATTTCTTTTGTCACTGTTCCCTTGCTAGAAGAAAGATCTTCTAATCTTATCCAGTCTTTGAACCACTCCAGAAGCGATAGGGAATAGAGATAACATGTAAGTTGGTAGAGCATCAAGCACTGCATTAATCAAAGTAAGCCTGCCTTCCAGAGACAAATACTGAGATTTCCATCTGGACAACTTCTTTTCACAGTTCTCCAAAACTGCATCCCATATTTCTTTGGACTTTGACTTTGCACCCAGCGGCATCCCAAGATAGACAGTAGGTAACTGACCCACTTCACCTCCCAAAATTGAAACCAACAACTCCAAATTAGGGACAGAGTTAATGGGATAAATATGGCGTTTCCTCCAATTGATATGAAGTCCTGAGATTCCTTCAAAATAGACCAAAATGAGTCTCAGATACTTAACCTGCTCCTCCTCTGCATCAAAAAAAAATAAAGTGTCATCTGCATATTGAAGGTGAGACACCTCCAAACTCCTGTCACCTCCTCTGGCTACCTCAAAACCTGAAATCCGCCCATTTGATTTGGCTATTTTTATCATGTTGTTTAGACCCTCCGTGGCAAGAATGAATACAAAAAGAAGACAACGGATCTCCTTGTCTAATCCCTCTATGAGCATCAAATATGTATTTGAGTCTAATAGTATTAGGAACTTCCACTCCTGATAGAGGATGTAAGCTAATGGCTTCTTCCACTACTACTTCTTCATTAAAGGGTAATGCTGCCTCTATCCCTTCATCTATAGCTTCTCCTGCAACTCCTTCTGGCCCTTCAGAAGCAGTTAATGCATTCAACTGCTTACTCTTGCATTGATGTCCCGGGAAATATCTATCTCCACATTTGTAGCACAAGTTATGATTCCTTCTTGGCCCTATTCCACTTACATTAGCCTGCCCTTCCCTGGACCAATTTCCTCCTGTTTTTACAGTACTATTACTTGAACTTGAACTGTATGGTTGAGTTATACTCTTGTTCCAAGGATTCTTGTTCCTCTTATTATTGCAACCACTCTTTCCTGGTGCCTAGCCTTATCAATAGCTTGACTGAAACTTTGGGGATCTGACAGGCTCACAGTATTCCTTACATCCTCCTTCAATCCTTCAATGAAAAATTCCAGGAAAACCTTTCTGGTATATGAGGATTCCTAATCATTACCCAGGTTTTTAGGTCTTCAAACTTCTCTAAGTATTCATTCACTGTACTCTTCTGTTCTATCCTTTTGAACTCCCCCACCAAATTGAGTTTACACAACTCTTCACAAAACTCCTTCCAGCTAATGGTATTCTTGCTCACACTGTAGGCAAAGAACCATGCTTCAGCCTTGCCAGTAAGATGAAGAATTGCTATTTCTAATTTCTGCTGAGAATCTGTAATTTTGTTGTACAGGAAATATCAATCACACCTTCTCAACCAAGCACAAGGATCTACATCTTCGAAGTATGTGATCTCAACTCTAGGAAGGTGGTTGCTTCGTGTTGAAGGCATCTCTATTGCTTGTAACTCCATGGCTCTACCTCGATTTCCAGATCCTTCTGATTGGGTTGTATCACCTGGTGCGCTACCAAGTATACCATTCTGAGGAGGAATCACCCTTTCCATGAGTAGATCGAGTTTTTTGCTTAATTCATCAAACCTAGAATTCGATTCTGCGATGTGATTTTGTAATTGTCCATCCAATTTCTTTATGTTTTCTTCTGTAGCCTTAGCTCTAGTCTCCGTAATCATCATGGTGCCAGGATTAGGCTCTGATACCAATTGTAATATTCTTATGAATTGCGGAATTGTAAAGTAGAAATGAGGGCAAATTTGTGGATTTTATTAGTCACCAATCCAACTGTTACAACTGAAATTGGAAATGCAAAGGAAAACTAAGGTACAATCTCCATCACCATTTACTTGGATGAGAATCAACCTGATAAGAGAAAAAGAAGAATTGGGTGAGAAAGGATAGAGAGAGAGAGAGATTCAGAGAGAAGATTTTAGAGAGAGGATTTGTACCGGAAAATGATTAACTGACTTTCCCAAATTCGGTGGGAGATATTTATTGAGCTGGTTTGGAAAATGAATCTACACCCTTGGATTAGACTAATCCTGTCCGTCACTTTTATTCACGTGGCCCCTTCATTAAACAGCTAGCGAACAGTTGGTGTACAGCTGGAACACAGCGTGGCCGTCACGAGCTTCTCACGTGCCCTCCTCCTAAATTCAATTACCCCCAAATCGCCCAAATCCATTCCCATTTCTCAACCCTAATCGTAAACATGGACATTACAAAGCTCTTACAAGGTTGAATGTTTCACCTGGTTAGTTGCTAGAGAGGCGTGTCTTACTCAGTCCACCAAATCAATCTTTTCCTTCATTGCGAAGTCACTAGCCAAATCAGGACCATGTTAATCAACAATAGGGGAACTACCTGGATAATGCCTAAAATCACCCTGGAGTTTTTGCAAAGCTGGGGGTGGAAAGGACTCAGTAAAAAGGCAACTAACTTTTGGATCTATTCCATCTATGGTCTACCATTTGGTGGATAGTATGGACAGAAAGAAACCTCAAAAGATTTTAAGGCAAAAAGGAAAATGTAATTAACCCAAGTATAAATCTTTTTTGTTCCCAATTTTTTTTCAGTCAAGTATTTGTACAAGATGCAAATGATATTAACAACCTGACCAGTGAAATGCACGAATTGTAAAGCTCTTTCACCAGCACAATCTTTCCGCTGTTTTGATTCTAAAAAATTCTTATCCTTATTAAAAACAAAAAGTTAGTTGTTAAGAAATAAGATCTGGGCATATACTTATCTACCTTCTAAGGAGGCAAGAGAACGAAGCAGAAGGGTGAAGTATGGTGGCATGCGGAAATGATACTTGTATGCTACAGACACGATTTTACTCAAAACCTGCAAACACACACCACAATAATCAGTCATATAACAATATGATGGTAAGAAGCAGAGATATACACGGTTGTTTCACTGTTATAACAATATTTTACTTAAGACTATATTAAGCCTGTGCTGAAATCAAATGAAACGCTCTGAAAATTCAGGAAGGAACAAATGACATTAGTGTATACCAATGATCTTATAGAGCATATGACAGCTTCATCTGATATGTAACTCAACATTTATGAAGAAAAAAAGAAAAAAATTCCAGACTGATATGATCGAGGATGAGCTTTCTAATATTTTTTTTGATAGGTAACTGAAAGAATTTTATTGATGTGAAGAGGGGGCCAAGTTTAAGAAAAAGCTGGATAGAAGTACATCTAAAAGATAACTTTACAGTGAGTGTAAAGAACTAAGAAAACTCAGCCAACGCCTTCGGCTCTAAAACATTTACCGAGGTTATGTTGCACCAAAAAGTAAGCAAAAATATACATTTGTGCTTTAGATTAACTACATTGTCCTTTTTGTTATCAAAAACTCTAGCATTTCTCTCTCCCCATACGACCCATCAAACTACCGCTGGGATAGACTTCCAGATGTAACCCGGCGCTTTATGCATATCCTGTTTGTGCAATTGTGCCACGAGAGGAGAAAATCAACCGTGCTCCTAGGCATGCACCATTTAATACCCACATGACAGAATAAAATGCCAAATCTGACTAGTGAAGCTGCATAGCAGAAATAAGTGGTTCGCATCTTCCCAATCCCTTCCGCATGGAGAGCAACAACAACAACAACAACAAGCCCAGTGGAATCCCACCATGTGGGGTCTGGGGAGGGTAGAGTGTACGCAGACCTAACCCCCACCTTGAAAGGTAGGGCGGCTGTTTCCGAAAGACCCTCGGCTCAAGAGAGGAAAACAAGACAAAAGGTCAGATAGGGCCAAGCATATCAAAAACAATATGAAAACGAGGAATAACAAAAGCGAGAAAGTAATGGTAGAAAGTAGCATTAACTACCATAGATAAATAAGATAATCAAAGTACAGAGGCCCAACAAATATAAGCAGAAATCAAATGGATAAATCAAATGGCAATAAACGAATGAGCAAAACTACAACTACTATGGTGAAAGGATAAGCAACCTAGCCTTCAATCCTAATTTGAGTCCTCCACAACCTCCTATCTAAGGTCATGTCCTCAGTAAGCTGAAAAACTGTGTCATATCCTGTCTAATCACCTCTCCCCAATACTTCTTTGGCCTCCCTCTACCTCTCCTGAAACCGTCCATAGCCAACCTCTCACACCTCCGCACTGGAGCCTCTGTGCCTCTCCTCTTCACATGCCCAAACCATCTCAGTCTCGCTTCCAACAATTACAAAAATGTTTTGCAAGTTGTCAAGAGTAAGGCATTTTCCATGAGCTACCAACCAAGCAAAACATTTGACTTTGTGAGGCGCCTTAGTTTTCCAAATAGTCTTCCAAGGCCAAAGGGATTGTGAAGATGTACCGATAAGAGTGCGATAGCAGCTTCTAACCGAGGAGACACCTTTAGAGTTGGAATTCCAGAAAAGAGTCTGAAGTTGAGCCTAGAGGAGGAGAAGTGTTGAGTAGCTCCAAAAGCCGTGAGAATTCTTCAACTTCCCAGTCATTAAAGTTCCTTCTGAAGGGGATGAACCACCCTTGGTTCTGCCATGAATCTGCTATGGACAAGAGGGTCTAGAAGCTTGTCTGAAAAGAAAGGGCAACAAATCCTTCAGAGGAGAATGACCAAGCCGCGCATCATGCCAAAAACTAATTTTCCTTCCATTACCCACCCTGAATGAAGAGTGATCCCCCAGCAAATCCCATAAAGCTCACATATATTTCCAGACTCCGAAGCCGAGAGGTGGAGAAGGGATGTTAGTGGTCCACGCTGAAAATAAACCATATTTAGAGCAAATAACAGATTTACAGAGGGGTTCTTCTGAATTGTGACGCCAAAGCCAGTTGCACAATAAACTTTTATTGTGAAGTGTCAACTTTTTAACGCCCAAACCTCCCATTTCCTTATCCTGAATAACAGTATTCCATTTGACGAGGTTGAAAGTTGTCGTTTCCTTGTTCCCTCACCATAAAAAATCCCTTCGAATCTTGTCAAGCTTATCGGAAACGGATGCAGGAAGGGAAAATAATGACATTGTATAGAGCCTTCTAATTCATTAGCTAGAAAAGCACTTCAGTACAATGAAGCAGGTATGACCAATAATGGCTCTAAATAATGTTAGAAAAGAATTAGCCAATACTTGTTACGATTTTTAGGCACTCCGGTTATGGCCAATATCAAGGTAATTGCTGCTAATGCAAGGAAGAGGAAGGCATTAGTATCAAGGGATTGTCATTTTAGATATTAGGTATTTTTCCCTGATCCCTCCTTACTTTCACTAGCAAACCAACCTCACCTTTAGTGTGGCTATTTTTCTAGACTTGCCCTACCTCCGGTTGCACCAATTTCCTTCTCAACCACTGCTGTGGAAATTTTTAATTTTAATTTTTTTTCTTTTTTGCACTATCTTCTTCTGATCCCCACCCCCCAATTATAGTCAGTAGAGTAATCTCGTGGAAGGATATCTTCGCCCCCCAACTTGTCACTCCAAAAGATAAATCATTCACCTTAAGTGTGGTTATTTTTCTAGACTTTCCCTACCTCCTGTTGCACCAATTTCCTTGTCAACCACCGCCGTGGAAATTCAAAAGATAATCATTGGCATCCTGATGCAACCTCACCTTCAGTGTGGTTAATTTTCTAGATTCTTTTTTTGGAACTGATAAAAAAAAATTAAAAAAAATTAAAACTAGAAAAATAACCACACTGAAGGTGAGGTTCCATCAGGATGCCAATGATTATCTTCAGTGTGGTTATTTTTCTAGATTCTCCCTAACTCCTATTGCACCAATTTCCTTCTCAACCACAGCCGTGGCAATTTTTAACTTTTTTTTTTTTTGCACTAATCTTCCATTTTCTGATATCTCTTCCCTCCAAAAAAAAAAAAGAAAGAAGAAAGATATCATTCTATTCCTCCATTTTTTGTAATTTCTTTTCTTATATTTTTGTCATTTTCATCCTCCATTTTGTTTTGCTATCACTAAGTTATTTTTTTATTATTATTCTGCAGAATGTGAAGTTGATACTTATAATTTTTCTAGTAACGGAGGTGTCTGGGCCAGCTTGCATGCACCTCGACTATTCCACCAAAGTACGTGCTACCTCCGACCAACACCTGTACCGGTAATTCTGCTACCAAAGCTTAGACAAATAACAAGAAATCACCTAACGTCTCGTCTCTCATGGGAAAGGAATAACCACTTCACAATTTAAATGTAGGAGATAGTGTTGGAAGCCAAGTACATTTTGGGATTAAAAGGTTGATTAGGTTCTAAAGCACAAGTTGAAGTCGTTCAAGTGACATCTTATCTAGTCTTATATCCAATGTATTGTACGCTGACAAAGAATCTATCCAACCCAATGTTCGCTCAGAACCAATCAAATCTGAAGTGGTAGCAAGTTGGCCTTACCCTCCACTTACCGAAGACCAATTACAATTTAAACTGAGGGAATAGTAAATGTTCTTGGCTACTAAGCTGACTAATTATTGTAGGCTAAACCATATGCTTGGGGGAAATGCTATAAATTAATGGAGCAGCTTGGTTAGGATTTTCCTTTTATCAGGTAAGATGTAATTTCATTAAACATGCATCCAGTAGATGCCTGAAAATTACAAGCAAAAGGATAGAAAAGAGAAAAAGTAGCTCCTGAACAGTGATTATCCTATATGGCTTCTAAGGAGCTAACACAGTCAAAAAGATGATCAAAATTATTTACTGTATGATGCTTACTCCAGCAAAAAATGTTTGTAAGACATCTATACTTCAAAGTATGATAGGAAAAGAGTTTCCTTCGAAGCATCTGCTATTCCTTACTAGCTATAGACACCACTGCAAGCTGGAACAGTCTACGAAAACTTTTTTATTGTGTTCCTTACATTCCATTGTCCCAACTTCAGTAGCTTCTCTGATGCTATAAGGCACAACCCACTGAATGCCAAAAAGACAGAGGAACATATTCCATATATCTGCTGCAACTAGGCAATGCAGAAACAAATGGCAGGAGTCCTCGGGATTTTGTAGGCACAGGTGACATCTCCTGCTGAGGGGGATGCCCCTTCTAATTAAACTTTCATGTGTCAAACCTCCTTTAAGAGCTACCCAGCTGCAGCAAGCCACTTTGGTTGGGATTTTGACTTTCCAAACTAATTTCCATGGCCATTCATCAATGATGCCGTTTTTCATGTGCATGTATTTGTAGCACGCTTTAAGAGAGAACACCTCTCTTCCACTGCAGTTCCATATAATGCTTTCATGCTTGCTTGGTTTGGATTATCTCACCTGATTGATTAAGTTGTTTTTTTGGGTCTAATCAGTTTTATTAATCACAATAAGTATTCAGCTATCATATGAAAAGATAAAATTTTGGAGCTATTACTTGCAAAAGAAACAGACTTTAAGCAGTATGTATAATTACTACTCTATAAAATCAGAAACTATTTTCATAATACAAGCCAACCAGGCTCTGTCCAGTGGGACCATCCATGTAACATGAGAAAGCAACACAAGTACTACTGCACATAAATTTATAATTCTTACCCGGCTAAACTTGATATCAGGAATTTCACCCTTAAATTCAACTTCCCCTAAAGCATCTTCCAAATCCTGGGTAATTTTTCAAAAAGTTGGTGATGCTAGTACGCAATAGAGCTGATATCTGTTTGAGCTTAAACCAGCTGGCTTTGAAATATGCAGCAGATACTTTTTTGCACCATAACACCATAAGATTGAAAAGTAAAAATTGATGAAATACGTTATGTAGATAATACCATGGTGACAAGGCGTAAATTAGTCCCTGGCTTAACAACATCCATTTCAGTTAGATCAAGCACAAGAGACCCCCAATCACCATTTACAATGTGCACAATGGATGCAAGCATAGCATACTGATGCTTCCTTTTCACCCGACAAAGCAAGCCAAAATCCAGAAACCTACAACAAGGGAGAGTTCAACAAGAGCAATAAGTACAAGATTCTAACTCCTTTGTGTCAAATAGAAAATTGATTATCTTAGCAGAAACTGTAAAGATACCCGATTTGTGCTGACGATGTGTATCTTAAATTTCCAGGGTGTGGATCAGCATGTAGTAACCCAGTGTCAAGGAGTTGAATTAATGATGCCTGTACTCCTTTGTTAACCTAGAGTAGTAGTTGATGGAGAAGAATCTATCAGCATAAAATGATCAATGATATTAGATAGATGCATCTCACATCATGCCTTGCAGAAGAAGATAGTTCCCTAATCTTTCAAGAAAACAACTCAAGTCTGCTTTCCATTTTCTTTTCAGATTGGTAGAGGAAAATCAAGCTGGTATTGGGTACATAGCGCAACTAACTTTTAATCACATTGTTGTTTGAGAATTTCCTTTAATCATATTGTTATTTTCCATAATCCATCAAGCACGGAGATATCTTCTTGCTGACTCCCTTTTCTCTTTTTTTTTTCGTTTTATAAGAACTGACTCCCTTCTCTCTATTGATTTCGATTTCCCACAACTATCTAAAGATTGTAAAAATTATTATATTATATAAGACGTTGACTTTGAATTATGCACCTCAGTAAATGCTTAGTAGCTTCACAATAAGGATTAAAATAAGGTCTTGTTCCCAGTGAAGTAAAGAATGATTAAAGAGCAAAACTAAATGCACCAGATCAAGCAGACGTCGTTTAGCTTCGGTTTGGCACCCCTCTCCATGTGTTGATTGATGAACAACAGAATCCTCTGTGGATAACATCATCAAATCAGTTGGACTCTCACCAACCAACCATTCCATAGTCAAAACTCTCTTTCCGCTTAGACCTTGATAAACATTTGGAACACGGATGAAAGAATATGTAGAATGGACTTCCTGCAGTAGATGTTTGACAATAAGGTGAAAGACAAAATAAGTAGAGCATATTCTCAGTTACTAATCAAAAAAAGAAAAGAAAAAAAAACAAATGTACAAAACAGTCTCATAGCTAGAGCATATTCTCAGTTACTCGTTGAAAAATAAAAGAAAGAACAAATGCAGAAACGAGCTCACCAATGATCCCGAAGAAAAGCATTAAACTCAGAGAAGACAATTTCATGTTTAATCAAGCAATTTAGGTTGGACCACAAAAATTTCATGGCAAAACAGTATGCGGTTGTTGTTTAATTGCTTCAAATAAACAACAACTTCAATGTGCACTCAGAATCAACTTAACAATAACAAGGAAAGCAAGGTCACGGTTATTATCTTACTTCTGTGATCCAGTCAAAGCATCAGAATGAACAACTGCTTCTATTTATATGACAAGGAGCAGATCAATGTCAGACATAGGCTTGTCTTTGTTACATTAACAATCACCACATTTGAACGAAAGAAAATTGAGACATCATCCTAAATTTGAAGACAATGCATCAACCAATAGTGAAGAAGATTATGTGAAGCTAATAAATCTTGCAGACACACACAAGGGGCACAATCATGGTACGAAGTTAACTTTTAAGGCCATCAAAAGCATCTGTAAATGCTAGTTGGACCTCATTTATACTTTTACAGACGCTTTTGTTTTTTCTCTAACTGCCTGCTCCCTTTCTTTTTTCTTCCATTTTTCTTTGTTTTCTTCATTTATTATGGAGGGAGGAGGTGGTACAAAAACCAACCAAATACCTTAAACTTCATGGCATTTTCAGCTTCGCAGGTGTAATCTAACTCCCCAACCAACCCTTTTCCAAGCTCATCTGCATAGAGACGAAGATCATTTTTCCTTTTTGCTATCTTCTGCACGAGTCCCAGCTGAAGCAATCAATTGCAAGGTTAGTCTTGAAGTCTACGATACACGAAAAAAAGAATCAGAACAGGTAATTTAGACACTGACCGCAACACGAAGAATATATACATCCCGAACTACGACATGGCGCAAGTCTGGTCGCTGAACTTTCACAGCCACACTTGAACCATCGAGAGTACTCCCTCTATACACCTACAGCGTGTAAAGACAATACTATGAATAGACAATTTTGTGATATTAAGTACTATCAATCACATTTCACATATCCAAAATGTTACGTAAAAGGGTGCATACTGAAATATCCTCAAATGAAAAACATTAAAACCATCTCCAAAACAGAGATAAAAGCCACCTGACCGAATGAAGCTGCAGCAACAGGTTCTTCAGAGATGTAGCTAAAATATGTCGTAATAAGAGAACCCAAATCTTCCTCGATGATCTTCATGGCCACATCCCTGGGGAAAGGTGGAATTCGATCATGGAGCTCAGACAGCGCCTGCAATCACCACTCAAAGCAAAGATGAAAATAGAACATGATCTACCATCTTTATATGTTTCATGGTAACGTGAAAGAACATGGATACAGAACTCTGACTGGCAGGTGTGGCACTATAGATTCTTGCCGCATAACCAATAGGGATTTCTATGGAAAGACTAATCAAGAAAAAGCAAACTATAACAAAGAACCCCACTAATCTACATATGTGACTTGAAAGCAGGAAGCATCCGGCTATTGGGGTGGCGGAGTTGTGACCCAAGTCACTGGCTTTTCATAATTTCAACAGATTCTAGTTCAAATAGAAATACTATAAACACATAGCAGGAATTGTTTTTTTATTTTTTGAATAATGTGGAATAAGCTCCGGTATTGGCACGATAAACAACAAGAAGAAATATACCTGCTGGCTCATGTTAAAACAATCTACTCGAATGGACCATTAGGATCAAAGAATTATGTTCATTTCTAATGCAGGAATTTATGTTGAGAACCAGTTAGCGATGCTGTAGGCCCTTAGATCAGGTTTCTACTTTAGTCCTCATAAAGATAATGGCCAACCAAGCATGGATGCATTAAAAGAAAATGACCTCAGACTAAAGAAAAATTTCACGTTACATGGAATCATCTTTACACGTTTAATCACTATCATCTTCGTAATGTTAACTTGCACTGCACCTCTTCAGCTGTATCAGATTAACAACTTTGGCAAAATTATGTGCATATGAGATTTGAAGTGACTTGGTCCGTGCATGAGATGAAGGTTTTAACTAGTATGTGTTCCATTTAACTTAAAACTGAGGATAATAAACTGGATAAACCAGTATCCTAAAGATTCTGTTCTAAGATTTTACTGAAGTAAAAGCAAAAGATACAACTTTAGTTCATACTGATACTTGCATGTAGGGATGGCAATTAGGGTAGGGTGGGGCGGGGCAGGGCAGGGCAAAGTCATAATAGGGCAGGGCAGGGAAACATATAAACGGGGCGGGCAGGGCAAAATTTAATTTTTGAAAAATTTTAATAGGGCAGGGCAAGAAATGGGTTATAAGTGGGTTGGGTAAAAAATAACTATTTTATTCTTGTTCCTTAGTTTGAATCCACATTTTGAAGCGTCGTTCTTTACTACTAAAAGTATAAGCATGATTGCTTGGAAGTTTGTAAGATTTCTCATTTCTGTTATTAAATTCTTTTTTGTTAAAATGTGACTTCTGGCATAAATTAAAATCAATACTGATTATAAAACTAAACTTACGAAGTAAACCCAGTAATAGAACTATTCTATTTGTTTAAGCTTGTACAAAACCTTTCCTATTTATCGCAAAAGTGATCACCTAATTAACTGATCTTACGATTAACAATATTCATTTAGAAGAAATCACTAAAAAGACATCTACAAAAAGGTGAAATACTACTACTTGCCAGTTATACTTACATAACAAGTTTGTCTTTAGTAATTAAGACAAATCATTTTTTTTTTACTCAGACATTCCTTCAAGCTTATTTAATTATACTAAAGATGGTTTTGTGTATTCTCATACTAAACATAGTAACATATGTAAATTCTAGTTCTATTTTGAAATTTGAATGATCAAAAGAAAAAAAATCCAATTTTAGGAACTAATCATTCATCTAATTGTTTTCAAGAAAACATGTCATGCTTCAAAGTGAAAAAATAAAGAGGAAAAATGAAAGATAATACAAAACGGGGCGGGGCGGGGCAGTGCTTAGCGGGGCAGGGCAGGCAGGGCAATTTCTTTGAAAAAAGCTAAACAGGGCAGGGCAGGGCAGGTCGAAATCTTAGCAGGTCAAGGCTTGCCCCGCCCTAACCTGCCCTAACCCGCCCTATTGCCATCCCTACTTGCATGCTATTTCGGAAACAACTTTCAGACATGTCTTTTTTTTTTTTTTTCCATAAGTGATTTTCAGTAATTATATTATCAGACTATCCCAAGTTCCTAACTATCCTCCCACATGTATAATTTCTTTTTACTCAGGAGTTGAACAGTGGCCATTTCGCACTTTTGCTCCCTCGGTGATTCAAACCCCCAACCTTATGGTTTGAGGTGAAGGGTCCTTATAACTAAGCTATTCTCTCGTCCACATGTATGATTTCTCTTGAGCACTAAAATTTCCTTATAGCTTATCATTGTACCTTTTTTAGTGTTTAATACTTACAAATATTAGATTATCTGTGACATCAATTCAGTTGGATGATACAGATGGAGATTACATATAACAACACTACCAAGAGTGAAAGAGGAAGTCCAACAAATAAATCTTATGCACTACTCGTAGAAAATTAATGCATATCAACTATGAAGCTTGATAGAATAGTTATGGTGAAAAAAGTAGTATAGATGGCATGTGCGTCGACCAACCTTTGTAATTTCAGAACCAATTATATCAGGCCTTGTTGAGAGAGACTGACCAACTGCACAATAAGAAAATAATATTAAACTGGTACTATTGATTAGGAACGAAACACACTTAAATATACAATTCATTGAATGACTTCAAACAAGAAAAAGAGAATACAGCAATAATTCATTGAGAGCACAGAACAGTACAAACCTAAAATTACGGTAGTCCTCAATACTTACTCTTGATAAAAGTAGGACCAAGGTTTAGCATTGTTTCCTTTAAAACCTTCCCAAGAATGTAGTTTGACGTTTCCTTCTCGACATCTTCATTTGAAGTGGGGAGAAGTCCTGATATTCTAATTTGGATGGCAGCAGAAGTGAAGGCAACAAATACCTTACAAAACATAAAGCCCCATCAGATTGCAGTTTTACGGATTAACCTTGTTAACAGCTCTTTATGTAGAGGAATCAGATAAGTTAATAAGAAATGATTCACAGAGTGATGAGCTGTAACTTGTAAGAAAAGAATACAAGTGGAGAATATGCCCAAAACCAGACATAAGCCATGAGCCCAAAGTTATTGCCTCTCCGTCATTTTTACCATGATATTAGTTGCACGCTATTGTATACATTCATAAAACCTACACCAGACAAGTGCTCCCAGTTTGACCTGCTTCAACATATAACAGTTCTTATTGTCAACTACAATTGAGGCACACAGTACGCGTGTTACAATATATTCCACTATACACTAATTAATTACGCCAAATGCAGATTGCTAGTCCCTTTGGGACATGATTAAAAAATATAAATTGCTAACCTTCAAAGTTAAAAATGGCTAGTAAAAATTAAGACAATATTGGTTGATTACAGCCAATATTAAGGAAGAGGAACATAGTGCAGTGACCGATTTAGCCCTATCACTACTCAAACTAATAGTAGGAAAGTGTAGACACTTCAGGATTTGAATGTTAATGTATGACCAAGGTAGTTATGGGAGACTAATAAAATTACTTCAAGGGGCTAGAGCTTTATTAACGGCAAAGATAACCACATACTCAGATGTGCATGCAGTAAAAGAATTACGAAAAGAACTATTGGCTATGAATTAATCATATGATATGAGGTATATACGTATGTTTTGAGGTCTAGACTTGAAAAGAACTCTAGGATAACTGCCAGATATCCCTGGGCCCAAAGACCGAACCAAAAACAATAACTTCCAATTCATGCCAAATTGCTCCCACAAGGTTTGTAAATTAAGTTTCTTCCTAATATAAGAGTGCATGAAGCTGAAATATATCTTTCTAAAAGACAGGTTGTGGCCAAAATTCAGTTAGACATAGTGTGGCGAAATCCAAACAGGTCGTTGGCCATCAACCGAAATTTGATTGATTGAACAGAAATGATGAACCAAAATCACAGTGAAGTGTCATAAATAAATGCTCTCAATTACCTCAAGCAGACGAAGAGCCACCACATGGGGTCTCAAATTGAAATATTCCGACACTTGTTCCGGATCATATGTTTCAGGAAGTGGCTTGGTCCATCGCTTCAATATGCAGTAGAAATAATTAAGATATGTCTCCAACGCTTCGAGATCAGCCACAAACAAGTCTATGCCAGATAGTTCTGTCAAAAGATGGCATGCCTCTCAGTCAAATAGTAGAATAAGAATGCATTAAGTTTTTTTACAGTCTAACAATCTGAAGATGGACATAAGTAATAAACATAACCCTGACACACCACACACAGAGCCATACAGAAAAGACAGCAACATTTCCTAGATCTTATCATAGAGAAACAAAATAGCTGCTGCGAGCCTGCCTTGACAAACTTTATAAGGATAAAGGCAAATTTTGACTGGTCTCCCCACCACCCTTCAATAGGAAAAGGATCCCCTCCAGTGGATTTTGCTCCATTCTCTTACATGGAGTTATGGATGTGTATCATGTGTTAGAGAATTACTTTTGAAGGTTTGGATCTAACATTATAAACTCTTTTTTTTTTCAATGTTCGTTTAGACTTTGTTGTTTCTTTTCTTGTGTAATAGCAATAGACTATAAATTGTACCCAAGAAAAACAGAATTCAAATAGTCCTTTTTTTCTTTTCTTTCTTTTGTTATCTCTGTACTTATTTATTATTTTTTTTTAAAATTAGTACATGTATTAAGAAAAAACTTGTTATATAATTTGTCTAATATATTAAGATGGACTAGTTCTACAGAGTGGTGGTTAGACCGGCTATGTTGTATGGGGCGGAGTGTTGGCCAGTTAAGATCTCTCACGTTCAAAAGATGAAAGTTGCCGAGATGAGAATGTTGAGATGGATGTGTGGGCACACTAGGAGCGACAGGATTAGAAATGAGGCTATTCGGGATAAGGTGGGAGTGGCCTCGGTGGAAGACAAGATGCGGGAAATGCGACTGAGATGGTTTGGGCATGTGAAGAGGAGAGACATAGATGCCCCAGTGCGGAGGTGTGAGAGGTTAGCCATGGATGGTTTCAGAAGAGGTAGGGGTAGGCCAAAGAAATATTGGGGAGAGATGATTAGACAGGACATGACGCAGTTACAGCTTACCGAGGACATGACCTTAGATAGGAAGGTGTGGAGGACCCACATTAGGGTAGAAGGCTAGTATATAAGTCTTGTTATCTTTCCTTATTAGTAGGCGCATTAGCGCATTATAATTTCTTGTGCTTTGATTTATGTTATTATTTGCTACTTTCTGTACTTTGATTACTCTATTTTATCTGTGCCGCTTTCGTGATTTGCATTTCCATATCGCTTTGAATTCCTTAATTATCCTGTTTTACTGTGTCGCTTGCATTATTTCATTGCAATATCGTTTTAAATCTTTTAACCTTATCTGACCCCCTTTTTATGCTTCTATTGAGCCGAGGGTCTCTCGGAAACAGCCATCCTACCTTGGTAGGAGTAAGGTCTGCGTACATTATACCCTCCCCAGACCCCAAGATGTGGGATTTCACTGGGCTGTTGTTGTTGTTGTTGTTGTATTAAGATGGACTAATTTCAAACCTTTAAAAGTTATTTTTAAAACGTGGCACACATTCATAACTCCACTGCAGACTAAAATTTACTAGAGGGGATCCTTTCCCTAGCTAACTTAAATTAGTCAATGCACCATAGAAACTCGTGCTCAAAATATTTTAATTTTCCAGGCCAGGTTTGTGGGTATAAACTTAATGGAATCAATTAATGGAATGTTTTCTGGGGAAACATCTCATTCAAGGTGGGATAAGGGGATAAAATAGATTTTTGGGGACATAGATGGTGTGGGGATGAGATATTGAAAGACGAATTCCAAAGTTTGTACAAAATTTCTAGCCAAAGAGATATGACAATTCAACAAATTAGGGGGATACAAGGTGAGGAGGTGTTTTGGACTTTAGATTCAGAAGAGATTTCAACGACTAGGAAGTAGTTGAGTTCCAAACGGTGCTAGGCTCACTTCATAGACAAGTCAATCCGGGTATTAATCTTGATGCATGGTGGTGGAGAATGGAGAATAATGGTGCGTGCTTTGTCAAGACCTTATATGAAAAACTTTTGGCTAGGGAGGAGCATGTGTTCCCATGTAATGCTATTTAGATTCCTAAGGTGCCAAGGAAGGTGTGTTTCTTTACTTGGTTAGCCGCAAGAGGGACGATTCTGACAGCAGGAAACCTGAGAAAGCGAAAAGTTATATGTGTCAGTTGGTATTACATGTGCAATGCGGGGGGGAGGACGTCAATCATCTTCTTCTACATTGCGCATTAACAATGAGGTTATGGTGGGATATGTTTAGGCGGTTTGGTACTCCTTGGGTGATGCCAAACATTGTGAAGGAGTTGATGGCCCATTGGAAGAGGGAGGGGGGGAGGAGACGACGATTTATTCACTTCTTTGGACTTGGGCAATCCTCCCCTCATGAGCTAGCTTTTGGGGTTGAGTTAGGTCCAAGATCCATTCTTTATATGGTATCAGAGGCAGGCCCATCTCAATTCTTTGTTTAGCGATGTTGGGCCCCCATATTATATTGTCCATGCTCCAATTAGCGAGGTCTAGGCGTGCGGGGCAGTGTTAAGAGTCCCACATCGGATATGGGATGGGTAACTGGTCTCCTTATATGGACTTGGACAATCCTCACCCTATGAGCTAGCTTTTGGGGTTGAGTTAGGGCCAAGGTCCATTTATTTATCAAGTGCAAAAGGACATAGAAAGTGGGATGCTTTGGATGGTTAGCTTCCTATGAGGCATGCTAGACACATTCATATGCAAAAAAAAGTGAATAAATATCTTGCAAATCATGTTATTTTTGTGAAATGTCTGCAAAATCAGTATGAAACATCCTTCTTCATTGTAAACACTATGGGAGGTTTGGTGCATCTTCTTGAATTTGTATAGAGTTCAACAGGTGGTTCTTGGATGTATAAGTTGGCAAATGTTAAGGAAACATCAGTAACTAATTCGCAAGACGAGCCACCCTCGCGTTTTTCTGGACAATATAACTAGAAGGAAATCACAAATAATTTGAAGGAAATTCCGATCATATCTCTTTGTAAACCATACATGCAGTCAAAATTTAAATTTTGGTTTAGATCAAAGATGTTAATTATGTAGGCACCGTATTAGATTTCCTAGACTCTTCACAGACTCAGTTGAATTATATCTAGAACGCTTCTTTTGTAAACCTTAGTACAACCTTGGTGCTGTAGCTTCTTCATATAATAAAATTGCTCTCACTTGTGAAAAAGGAATTAAAAGAAAAGGGGAATTCTCATGTATGAATCTACACACGTAACCATAAGCCTTACCACTCTTCACTGCCATGTCATTTTATCCTTTCTTCTAAGGGGCTAATAGAATGACATTACTAAAGCATGAAGCACTGATGATTGAACCATTTCACCATTCGGCAGATGATCCCAAAGTAGACAAATCAACTTATTGTTCTTCATCAACACCATCAAAGGAACAGTGTCATCCTAATCCAAAAAAAAACGCAATTGCACCACTACAGGCAGTAAATCGCAGATGGAAAACACTACTGATCTTTCTGAACAAAATTTCCAACTTCATCTGCCTAGAACTGCGAAGGTGCTTCACATGCATACTGCGCCAAACAAAAGATATAAGATAAGAGGCATCTGCCACTTATCAACCACTGCCCAGCATCAATCTTTTTAATCTACGGTCTAACTGGTATAGTTTGCAGAAATCAATGAAAGCTGGTAGCATGAAGTAAAATAGTAATATCCAACTGAAGTACCCAATCTCCCTATGGCTACAGGTACAATTGACTGGTGACTCGAACTATTTTGACTTCAATCCTGTGTAAAAGGTAATAGCTTCCTTTAAGTTACTCTCATAACTGACGTATTTTGGTGAGCTTCTTCATATTTTTCATTCAATCATACCATTGACATACTTTCCCAAAAAATCATGGAAAAGAAAGTACAGTATAATACAAATAGGCACTCGTAGCGTCCCCTCTACACATTGACACCAATGAGAAGTATTGAATCACAAGATAGACTTGAATTAGGAAAAATGTATTGGGGTAAGAGAGGCTCGAACTTTTGACCTCAGGATCACTCCATAGTACTCTGTTTATCAGTCCAATCACATCATGCTCCTATATACACTAATTCAGATGAACTGTACTACCTATTTGTTCAGTTTCATGGTTTAAAATTCTCTCACTCCCGACTATACATGGTCATGGAATCCCCACCCTGACCGAAGAATTTAAAAACAGGAAAGAATGAAAGAAAAATAAAGCACTCCCTCTGTCCCAATTTATGCGGCACACTTCCTTTTTGGTCTGTCCCGAAAAGAATGTCACATTTCTATATTTAAAAATAACTTCAAAATTTCCCTTTTATCCTTAATGAAATGATTTACAACCACACAAACATCCAAAACTTGTTTTAGACAACAAGTTCCAAAAGTTTTCCTTTCTTTCATAAACTTTGTGCCTAGTCAAACAACAACAAGATACCCGTTGTACTACCACAAGTGGTCCATTTCAAAAAGGATTCTCATTTCCATTTTGACAACTTTTTAATTTCATCTTTCCGCATGACATGTTTAAGACCACAAGATTAAAGGGGATTTTGGTGTATCCTACATATGTTTATTTTAAGACCAAAAGATTCAAAAGTGTTTCTTTACTTTCCTAAATTCCATGCCAAGTCAAAACCAAACAAACAAATTGATACGGAGAGAGTACCATATTACTGCATTCGACCACACGCATAACATCAAACACATAGTCAGCATTACATAACATTAAATTTACACATAACAAAGTAGAAAATGTTAGTTGAAAGCAAATTGCAGAGTAATCCAAGAAAAAGAGGAACCTGGGTAGTGAGGCTGAGGCCAAGAGGGTCCATCAGAAACTGTTACAGAGGCTTGTGGGTCTTCAACATGACGAAGCCAAATGAAATCATCAACAGGCTTTGTCAGTTTGGGAATGTAAAAGGTTTTATTAGCCCATTGTAGTCCCTTCCCTATTCTCTTCTTTATTAACTCCGCATCCTTTATAATTACCTTCCCAATACCATTCTTTATTAACTCTGCATCCATTTTAATTACCTTCACAATACCATTCTTTATAAACTCTGCGTCGTTTTTAACCACCTCCGTTACCTTCCCAATACCATTCTTTTGCCTTTGCTTTTGGGTATTGCTATTTTTCCTGATTGTGGTGCCTGAAGAAGCCCACACTGTAGGTGAACAGATTACCGATGGTGCTGCTAATGTTGCAGCAAATGGCATTTTGGACTATGAAACACAGAATTCTACTACAGGGGACAACTCAGGGGGAAGTAGAGGCAACTGTGTAGTGAACTAACTATCTGTGCCTTCGTTTGGTTGTGGGTTCCAAGTTTTTGTGGTTCTGGTTAAAGCGTTGTGACTTGTGGAGTGTTAGATACTTAGATTAGTTAGTTTTGTTTTCAAACCCCTTAAATTTAGGGAAATGTGGAATGACTATTCAGAGTTTGAGAAACTACAAATGATTATCCCGACTTTTGTTGCATAATAACAATCTATTTATCCCGACTTTTGTTGCATAATAACAATCTATTATTCAAATGACAGAAAATTCCTCCTCATTAAGCCAAAAATGACAGTATAAGAATAAGTCATTTGACATTGCTCAGGACAAGGCTCAAAAAAATAAGTAATCAAAAAAAAAAAATTAGAAATTCAGAATTTAGATCTTTTTTTTCTTATCTACTTTTAAACTTCTATCCCATGTTTTATTAAATTTTCTCTGTCATGTTCTACATTAACTGAACGCTTTAAACCAAATCATAATTTCGTCAAAATAAATAAATAAACATATATACACACACAGAGGTAAAATTGAAATTTTACTACTTTGATGATGTGAGCTGCGGCTTCCACTGCTGGGGCTCCACACATGAAAACCTCATTTTTTTTCATCAGTGACACGAGAAGTCGCTGATTCAAGCCTTCAAATGGGGAATTTTTTTTATAGAGAGTGTGATGTACGCTATGCGTCCACCAAACAATGTATGGAGGGACCTGGTTGAGTACCAGTTCCCTTATGCAATGCAATAAGTAAAGAAGGCAATGTTTTTACCGTGGAAAACTCCTTGCTCAAGGGATTAAAAACCACGACCTACCCCAGTAGGATTTCAACTCCACTAACCCAGCAACTTCAGATTACAACCTATCGTAAGCTAGGAACTAACTCCCATAATCCCTCAACCCTTACATGGTGGCAACCTAAGAACTAACTCCCGTGGTCCCTCAACCTTTACAATACACCGATTGCAAACACCTCCACTTGACTAACTTTAGCCAAGGAAACTAAGGTTGACTACCTCTAGCCAAACCCAACTAATACACCTTAGACTAAACTAGCCAAGGGTACCTGTTACACCTCGGGAAAAAAAATTCATATCGCTGTGCGGTGAATAGGCCAACGTAAGTTAAGGTGTATATGATGTCCCTACTAGTAAGAAGGGATACTTAATGATTCTAATTAAGATTCCAAAGTCGTTTGAGGAAAAAGAGAAGAAAGCTTGTTGGAGAAAGTCAAGGTAGAGAATATCGAACACAGTGAACCAGCAGGTATTCCTGGTGATTTACGGGGTTAGAAGTTGAACAAATCGAATCGACGCAAACTGAACGGATTCAGGAAAATTTGCAGACACCAGTCCGTGCCGTCGACATGTCAACGAAGCGTCACTGCACACCGTCAACATGTTTCTGCAGACTGAGATCTGCAGGCGCAAATCGACGGGTCAAGTCGACGAATCGTCGACACGTCGATAGGACTGTCGACCCGACCGTCAACATGCTTCTGCAATAAGAGATTCTCAGGTGTACGTCGACGAAGCAAGTCGACGGACCGTCGACATATCGACAGGTCATCGACCCGCTCATCGAACCACTTCTCTGGAACTTTCCAGTTTCAGCTATAAATAGACGGGTTGAGCTCCAAATTTTCAGATTTCAGTCTCTCTCTAAGTCTTGAAGGTTCTAGAAAATTTCTCTCATCATATTATCATATATCTAAGGGAAATCAAGGAGTAAACACCAAGAATTAGTAGAATCAAGTGCAAGGATACTCTCTAGGGTTTGTGGAAACCAAGAATCTCTTTGGTGTTGAAGTGGGGTTTTCTCCAAGTGAAGTATTTATATCCAAAGTTCATTCCTACATCATCAAAGGTAAGTTTTATGTTCAATTCATGTTATTAAGAGTATTGAGAGGTTAAAAGACTTAGATTATAGAAGGGATGAGGATATGGAGTGCAAATATGGAACTAGTGATATTCTTGAATGATGACTTAACTTGAATAATAGTTCTTGACGTGGTATGAGTACAATCTTGTGGTGAATAATACAAAGGATGTTAAAGGAGTATTATATGAGAATGAATATGAAGTTGTATTATAGGTGTGGTTATGGATGATTTGAAGGTGGATTTAAGAAGTAAACAAAGTTTAACTTGAAGAATTTATTAATTATGTTATCATGGGTGTTCTTATTGATGTTTAAGGGCTATCGTATTTTATGGAAGAAGTTGTCGAGACAAAGGAAATATCGCCAAATTTTCAATTACTCTTAGTTACTCTAGCTTTAGCTTAAGTATGTTTCCGGATGTCTAATCTTAGTGCAAATTTCCTTGAAGGTAGAATCGCAAGCTCTAAAGGCAAGCAAGTAGGCAATAGAGTTAAAAAGATATAAAGGTATGTAAGGCTAGCCCTTCCTTCAAAGGCATAATTCTTATATATTGTGATTTCTTTCCGGTAATTCCCATGACCTTCTTACATTCCAAAAGATGAAAGCTAAAGAGTATTAAGATTTTCCTACGAGATAGAGATGGGATATGTTCTAGGATAATGGTGATGATAATGATGCTTTCATGAGTTTGATAGTCCTATATTATGATTTCATTGATGTTATTTTCTTCTTGTTGTCTCACCTCATGATATTAGTTCTCCCGAAGTGAGGCATAGCGATGATGATTATTCCATACTGTAATCGGAGGCTCCCGACCTTACGTCACTCTGATAGAGTTATAACTTTTACTTGAGCTCTCATGCATGCCTCATATTATGTATATGTATGATCACACCGCGCCTATATGGCTGGGCAGTCACCACTACGACAGACGTAGTGGGCAGCTATGATGATGATTACACCATGTCTAGACGGCATGGACAGACACCACTAGTGGGCGGCTTGAGATGTTTACCCCGGATGCGGACTAATGATGATCACACCGCACCTATATGGTCGGGCAGTTTACATATGCATACATGACATGATGTTGTTATTGATATAAGTTAGCATGCATGATTCCGCCTCAAGGGGCAAGCAGTTACAGTGATCTTTCCTTCTTATGCTTTCTATATTTCTTTATTATGTTACCATGCATGCCTTACATACTCAGTACATTGTTCGTATTGACGCCCTTTTCGTTTTGGACGCTGTATTCATTCCCACAGGTAGATAGGGGGATGGTCCAAATCCTTAGGAGCCAGATCAGCTTGCACAGGAGCACTTCCCTACTCCGAAGGTGCAGTTTTTGATATATTCTTTTGTGTATATATTCAGGCACGACAGGGTCTTGTCCCGTCCTTATGTTCAGTACTCCAGTTAAAGGCTCGTAGATACATATGTGTGGGTAGTAGATGTCTTATGATCACCCAGTGTTTATTGTTGTATATCATTTTACAGCCGTGGAGGCTTATGTATACATATATGTATTGTTTTGGTGATTACGTGTGTACAGGTTGGATATGGTTAGCATTATGAGTGGTGCTCGGTAGTCAGCTCCGGGTACCCGTTATGGTTATGGCCCATTGGTTGGGTCGTGACAATACTGCTTAATAGATTGAAAGGTAAACTGCCTAACAACTACTCAAAATTTGAAATACCTACAATAGCTTCTTATAAGAGAAGAGTAGGTTTACAAGATAAATCACATGAAACAAAGCTTAAAACAAACTAAGAGAATAAAGCATCTTCAGTGTTGAAACAGGTCCTTCAGTTAGTGATTAGCTTTGTTGAACACTTGCGGAGTCTTGTGACGGCTGCACCTTTTGGGTGATTTTTAGGTTTTCCAAGTGATACACAATATGTTGTAACATGTTGTACATATAGTGGGAAGCATGTGAGATGGATAGAGACCACCCATTCAAAATTTTGACCTAAAGAATGGGCCAGCTCACTGTGTACTTGTGTGCATCAAGTGGCATAGCTTTACATCCGTTGCTGCTGACGGTGCAAGGTGCACAGAGAGCAGATCACAGACCAGGTCTCTATCTGGTTCTAACAAAAGTTTGACGATCATCTAAACAAAAAGCACTTAGACATATCAATTTCCCCCTTTTTGATGATGACAAACTTATAGACGATGTTACCCCTGTGAATCAGCTCCCACGTGTTCCCCCTGCCAAACAGACCATCTATTTCAAAGCACCTGCAACATGTTAGAAACAAAATACACCGGAAACCAGTTCACCCACTAAAGGATCCTTTCAATCACAGCACATGTTAATCTTCCAGTTCTTCCCCCTCGATTTTAACCCATTCATTTCATCACTATATAATATCTCGCAATATCTCCCCCATTTTGGCATCATCAAAACAAATATAAGGCACAACCAATAGGATACCAGTTACACTAACACCAAGTCACTGTAGTATTATATAAAATTTAAAAAAAAAAAGAAAGTGAGAGCAAGCTGTCACGACCCAATTAGGGGGGAGGGCCATGACGGGTACCCGGAGTTGACTACCGAGCACCACCCGTTACGCTAATCATCATACTTATCTTGAGTGCCTTTATTATTCTCAACACAACTAGCCATAAGGAAACCATTATCACTTTCAAGACATATCTACATTCATGTGCCTAAGCTCCTCGGGCTATCAAAATGATATACAAACATACAATGCGATCATCATGGGACATCTACTACCCACACGTTCGCCTCTACTAGAGTACTAGACATAAAGACGGGATAGGACCCCGTCGTGCCCAAATATGTACACAAAATAATATATCGAAATGGCACCTCCGAAGTAATGGAGTGCTCCTGTAAGTGTGCTGATCAGCTCCTATGAATCTGGGTCGCCTCCCTGTCTACCTGTGGGCATGAACACAGCGTCCACAAAAGAAAGGACGTCAGTACGATAAATGTACTGAGTATGTAAGGCATGAATAATACTAGCATAATAAAGAAATCATGAAACATAAGGCGAAGATATAACCTGTTTAACCTTTAAAAGAAAACACATGTTATGCATGTCACATATACCATCATCGTTAACCCACATTCGGGTAACCATTGTACACCGCCCACTAGTGGTGTCATGTCCGTCCATATGGGCACGGTGTAATCATATGCATCCCGCCTTCGCGGTGACATGTCCGGCCATATGGGCACGGTGTAATCATATGCAGCCCGCCTTCGCGGTGACATGTCCGGCCATCTAGGCACGGTGTAATCATCATCATCATACACTACCATGAAGCATGCATAAGAAATCAATTAGATACCACAACTCTATCGGGGTGACATAAGGTCGAGAACCCCCGATTCCATTATGGGGTAATCATAAGGTGGGTCTAGCAACAATGCATAACATCAAAGAATCGTACAAGGATCATTAGCTTCGTGGAAATATCATATCATGGGCTCTAGGATCTATAGGATTAAACTCATCATCATTATTATCAATTTCATAACATATCTCTTATCTTTATCTCATAGCAAGCTCTTTATAAAAATTGACTCATATTTTTCGGAATGTAAGAAGGTCATGGAAAGATAAAGGAAGTCATGTCATAGGAATCATGCCTTAGAAAGGAAGGGACTAGCCTTACATACCTTTACGTTTCGCTAACTTTATCACTTGAACGCTTCCCTCCAATATTCACGTTTCTACATTCAAGAGAGTTCGTACTAAAATTAGATAATCGAAAACATACTTAAGCTTAAGCTAAAGCTAACAAAAATTGGGTAACATCTCCTTTATTTCGATGACTTCCTCCACTTACTAAACAACTCTCACAATATCTTAATCAATAACTTCATCAAGCTAGACATTATTAAATCCTCAACATTCCCTATCAAAGTCCTTCATAACCCTAACTATGGCACCATACCGTATCCATCCTCATACAATGCCTCAACAACATCTTTAGTACCATTCATAGCAAAATTATACTCATTACATATCAAGAACTATGATTCAAGTCAAGTCAGGATTCAAGAATATTACTATTTTCATAGTTGCACTCCATATTCTCCCCCTTCCATAACCCAAGTCTTTTAACCTCTCAATACTCTTAATAACATGAATTGAACATAAAGCTTACCTTTGATGATGTAGGAATTGACTTCGAATGGAATTACTTCACTTGGAGAAAACCCTATTTCCACACCAAAAGATTCTTGGTTTCCACAAACCCTAAAGAGTACTCTAACACTTTATTCCATAATTTTTTTGGTGTTTACTCCTTGATTTCTCTTAGGTATATGATAGTATAATGAGAGAATTTTTCTAGAACTTTCAGGACTTAGAGAGAGACTCAAATCTGAAAATTTGGAGTCCAACTCATCTATTTATAGCTGGAATTGGAATGTTCCAGATAAGCAGTTCGACGAGCGGGTCGACGGTCCGTCGACTTGCTCTGTCGACCTGCTTCTGCAGATCAGAAGTTGCAGAGCCATATTGCCGTGGTGATCGATGGCCCGTCAATGTGTCGACGGTCCATCGACGTGTCTCGTTGATCGGTTTTTGCAGACTAAAATTATCAAAACATAACGACGGTTTATATTGACGGCCCGTCGACATGGTCAACGGTCCGTCGATAATGTCTGGTGTCTGCAGATTTCCCTGAATCTGCTCAGCCTGTGTCGGTTCAATCCGTTCAACTTCTAATCCTGTAATATACCTGGAATACCTGCCAGTACCTCTATACACGGGGTAAAATACTTAGCATCTCAATACTCGGGTACAAATCTCTATTTCGAGGCATACTTGACTAGAATGCCATAAGTTTTTGCTACCATAAAAATGAGAGGTGTAACACAAGCTAGCAAAAGGTGCAGTAACATAGTAATCACAAGATAGATAGTAGTTTAAACAGTACAACCCTATGTTAAATGAACTACTATTGTACCAACAGGAAGAGATAAGGAAACAGACCAGCACATAGCAACACAAAACTAGACAACAAAGAAAAGGAAGGACAGAAACTGGGAAGAGTTTGCATAGGAATAGGTTACTGGAGTGATTTAGATCGTGAAGAATCCCATCAATTCTATCAATAATTTCACTCTAATCCTGAAGCATTTGGTGCCGGAGTTCTTCCATTCTTGCTTTCAGCTGATCCTTCAGAAGAGCATTCTCAGCGTTTAGCTGTTCAATTTCTGAATTTGCTTCCTTTAAGGCTTCGATCAGGACAGATATGGTGGAACCGGTTCCTTCAGCGACACATTCGTAATCTTCTAGATTAGGCATGGAGAGTATGTTCTCTGTTGTTCCTAAGGTTGCTTTTTCAGTTCTTATGTTGAAATGCCCCAGTACCTTTGTCAGGAAGAATCCATAGGGAAGACCAGGTTCATTTTCCCTAATGCTCGCTGCTTTGATCATGTGTCTGATCATAATGGCTGGTATATTGATCGGTTCAAAGGCTAATAGAGCTTCCATGAGAACCAAATGTGTCGGAGTGATGATAACACTTCCTCCAGTTATTGGTAAGAGTACTTTGTCCACAAATTCAAAAACCAATTGATATACAGGCTCGATCACCCCATGTTGTGGGGGGGAGTATGCGGCCCCATACTGAGTATGTGGTGCCACGTACTCTCCGCAACACGGGGTGGTTGGGCGATTTTCAACCCTTTTTAAACCCCAAAGGATCTTATTTTTCACATTCACTTTCCACACCCTTCTCTCCACATCATAAGAGAGTTCTTGAAGGTTTTACAACATTCTGAAACCTTCCACACCATCAAAAGAGAAGATCAAACATCAAAACCTGAAGATAATCCATGGAAGAAGATTATTCTTACTTCTACTCAAGGTTGTGATGAACTTGGTCTTGGGAGAAGTTGAGTAAGGTGAAGTTCTCCTATTATAAGGTATGTTCTTCATCCTATTTATATGATTGAGTTGATTTAAAGTCTTAGCAAGTCTTGGAGAGGAAAGAACCATAGTAGAGAAGTCATAAAGAATAGAATTGAAGTTGATGACTACGAGGTGAATTTGAAAGGAGATTTTGGATTAATTTGAGATTACATTGAATATAATTATTTGATTATGATATTATGGATGTTGTTATGGTTGATTGGGAGTTGTTTTGGAAATTGGTAGAAGTAGACAAAATAGGGGAAGTGCTGCCCAAATTCCGCTAGCTCATTAGTTACTCTAGCTTGAACTTACAAGTATTTTCAAGACTTAACCTTAGTATGAATCCTGTAGAATGTAGATTTGCGGGCTTGGGAGGAGAACTTTAAGTAATTAAGGAGACATAAAGGTATGTTAAGGCTAACCCTTTCTTTCTTAAGGCATGACTCCTTTGTTGTGAACCTATACATGATATCCATAATATCCCTATTCCCAGAAATGCTAGAAGCTCATGATTCTCAAAGTTCTTATGATATTATTGATAAATGTTCTTCATGATGATGGTGATTCCATTTTTAGAGATACCAAAGCTTATAGTTCTTGATGTTCTCATGATATTATTGAGCTTGTTCCACGACTATCGGCTTTATTCATTGTTGTTGATCTCATCTTATTGTTGAAGCAGATATAGCGATGATGATGATTCCATAATAGAAATCGGAGGTTTACCGACCTTACATCACACCGCGCCACGCTATAGTCGGCTGGGTAGGCACGTAGATGTGCACACCACTGTAGTGGGCAGATTATGATGGTACCCTGGACGCGGGATGATATGATATATGGATCGGGTTGCACGTTTTGTAACACTAATACTTATATTATATATGTATGAATTTTTTTTAAAAAAAATCTAAGCAAGCATGATATCTACTTCAAGAGGCAATAAGATGTACAAGTTATCTCTCTTATCTCATGCTTTCTTATATCCTTATTATGCTATTTTTCATGCCTTAAATACTCAGTACGTTTTGAAACTCCCCTTGCAACTCGAAAACTGTTAGCTTGACCGGGAAATCGTATAAGTTGCATGCAAAGAATTGGATCCAGGCCCCTTCGCCCAGTTGAGCCGCTACAGCGCCTGCCGGGCGGCCCCAGCTGTGGCGCAACAACTGCGTGGGAACCGCAGAAGCGGTATACTAAGGATTTCCAATGGGCCACCCCAGCGGTACCTTGGGCGCTGAAGTGGTACCGCTAGAGCGATGACATGACTGCCCCAATGGTTACGAGGAGTGACTCCACCTATTTAAGTGACATTTCAGGATTTGGCTTTATTTTTCCAAACCCTAAAGGGTCCACCCATGAGGCAGTTTTGGAGCAAAAAGTGAGGTTCTCTTGGAAGAGATAATGCCTCTAACTTTCCCCATCCATCCTTCCCATTAAATATTCTTATCAAGAAATCACCCATCTAGAAATCACTAGAAGGGGTACCACAATCTCTTAAGTTCCCCAAAAAGATGAATTCTCTGTCTTCTTGATATAAACCCTTGGATTATTTTTCCCTTGTTTATTATCCCAACTTGGTTCTTAATCTAATCCTTCATTTCCCCATTGAAACACAAATAGGTCTCTACTTTGGATCTTGAAAATGGGTTTCTTGAAGACAAGCCTAAAATGGAAACTTGACCTAACTAGTGACTTGAATATTGTCATGATGTCCTAAGTAAAGGTTGATTGATCAACTAGCGTTGTGAAAGTGAATCTAAAGGTGGAATAAATTCCATATCTACTTTATCAATATCAGGATCCTCGATAAACGCTCTAATGGTGAATACTACTTTTGGGACTCATGGGTGTCTCCAAACTTCTCGTGTGGTTACGCTATGGTGGCCAAGTTGAAGAATCAATGGATGTTCGTGGCACCCGCTTGACCATAAGTAGGTTATGGCTTCCTTTCGTTAGACTCCGGTTAGTTTCTCGTATTGTTGTGTTAGAAGAAATGGAGAATGCATGTATAGGGAATCGGAGATCTGGGATGGAATTCTAGGATAGTATTGTTGCGCGTGACTTGTTTGTTTGGGCTTGTGGCCTGTAGATTCCTTAGGTGTTGATGTGGTTTTTCTTGATTATCGGTGGATTTATGTGACTTGGGAGTAACAGACGAAATCTATTTTGGGTATAACGATGAAAACTTCATGTAATACATGATTACTCGTGGTAACATTTTGCTGCTAAATGAGAGAATAAAATGTATCATGGTTGTGATTGAGTCTAGTTAAATTGTTACGAAAGACTCGAGTATAGGGTGACATTCTTGTCCTAAACTAATAGCTGATTTAGGGAAATAGTAATACTGTATATCAATTAGGGAAATAGTAATACTGTATACCAATTGATTGATCTGTTGGGTGTTGGGGACTAGCCACCCTGTTATGTGTACTTTGATTGCTCCATTGTGATGGTTGATGTCGTGAATAGTTGGTGTAAATTAGAATCTATGTTATCGTCTTGAGTGAGATAGAATTGACATACCGTTGTTGGTATTTGAACTATGACACATCATTGGCGTACCCGTTGTCGGTACTTGTGGTATTGATATATTGTTGGCATACCATTGTTGGTATTGTGATATGATACATGGTTGGCGTACCCCATTGTTGGTACTTGTGATATTGAACTTGATTGTTGATGATTGACATATGCATTGCATGCATTCTTTCATATTCATGATGCATGGCCGATCCGGTATCGTTGATTGTATAAAATTGATATTCGGTAAACTCCTTTACTTGAATGACTGTGAAAAGACTGATGTCTAAAGATCCATTCCGGAATCGTTGATTGTATAAAATTGATATTTGATAAACTTTTTTACTTAAGTGAATGTGAAAAGGCCGATGTCCGAGGTTCAATTCCAGAATCGTTAATTGTGGGAAACTGATATTTGACCGACTCTTTTACTTAAGTAATTGTGAGATGACCGATGGCCGATGATCTATTCCGGCATCGTTGTTGCATGGCCGATTCCGATGATATCCCAGAATCTTTGTTAGTGCATGGACTCCGCGGGTCCCCAAGAGTGGTGCCGATGAGACTCCCCCTATGAGCAATTAGCCAAGGTCCCGTCTGTCTGTTGGGCAAAGATCCGGGACGGGTGGCACTTAGACTTCGCGAGTCACGCTGGGTTGTGCTACCGAGACGTCAATATTTTCGTCTGGAGTACATGTGTACACCTCATTTGCATGGCATTCATATCATTATTGAACTGTATTGCATTATGACTTGATATTGAGATGCTCGGTGTCGTATTCGTGACTGAATGGATTGGATTGAATGTGTTCAAACTTGGCAAGTGGCGGATTAGAGGTTTTACTTAGCAATGGTGTGTATTTGGACTCGATTATATGTGATTTATATTGTTGACTTGCGCCTATTGGATTATCCTAAAATTAGTCGTGAATTGTTTCTAAGTAAGGTAGGATAAAGGCGATATAACGATGAGCTTACCCCTAATTTAAAATGAACGACCTAGAAATTATGTATTAAGAATCTGTGTGGGTGATGTTGACGTGTAGTTCATTAGAGAGCAGTTGTGGCCTAAGGCATATTGATGTTGTGATGTACGGTACAGTGATGTGTGATTCGATTTAGTGGTTATCATCATTATCCGTGAATTCTTTTACCAATATATGTTACTAACCATTGTCGGCCTATGATACTTACTCAGCATACGTGTATTGTACTGATATTGCACTTGCTACACTCTTTTGGGGTGTAGATTTGTTTCGGGTATTCGATTGATGTGAGGCGGAACATACGGTGCATATCTGGAAGGCCTCCTCCCACTTCACTTCGGGACGGAGGTTGAGTCATAAAATGTAGCGTAATTTTGAGTCATTAGTAGCTCTTGTACTAGTCTAGACCAAGTCATGGGAAGTCGTATCGAGTCTGTAAATTGTTGTTATTGTAAACATATAAACCTTATGTTTGTTGAATATTTATAAATGAAATTCCGCTGTATTTCTTAATTACCAATTGATTTAAATGGAATGTTGTGTGATTGAAATCTTAAATAGATGAGAGGGTTCGCCTACCAAGGTGGAAAGGTAGGTGCCCGCACGAGCCCAAATTGGGTCGTGACAAACAGATTGTCTCTTTCAAGTTTGGAATTTCTGATTTCAAGAGTTAGTGCATCCTTTTCAACAATAAGGGCATGATAGGCATCAATTAACACACCTGACAGCGACATGATTTTATTTAGAGAGTAGGCTTTCAGGTTTTTATTTACCTCCAAGAAATTTACCTCTTCCACTTCATCACTCTCGTCACTATCGTCTGAATCTGACTTTGACATGAGTGCAAAGATAGACTCATACTTGGAGGCTTCATCTTCAATGACCACATGGATATATCCCTTTTGTCGTCCTCATCTTCAGACTCACTGGAGGAGTCCCTTAATGCAGCAAGTGCCTGCTTTACTATTGCATCAACAACTTCCTTTCTTCTGAGCTTTTTGTTAGGAAACTGGTTTCTCCTTACAGTTCTGTCATAACTGTCCTGTTTACTCAGAGAACACTCTTTGGCAAAGTGACCAAGTCTATCACACCTATGGCAAAGATAGTCATTTCCTCTGGAGTTTCTGCTGGAGCTTCCTGCCTCCGGGGTTCCACCACTTCTTCGGATTAGTTTAATAAATCTTCGTGTGAGATATACCAGCTCAGATTCATCATCACTTGAGTCTTCTCTGGCAACTTTGAGAGCAAGACTCTTTTCTTTTTTTACTTCATTCTTTTCATCTTTCTTCAAGGTCATCTTCATCTCATAGGTTTTAAGGTTTCCAATGAGTTCATCGACTGTCAGCTTGGTGAGGTGTTGGGCTTCAGAAATAGCATCTACCTTGCTGTCCCAAGAATCCGGCAAAACACCAACCAGCTTCCTCACCAGTTTAGTAGTTGTGATGTCCTCTCCTAGAGAATGAAGCTCATTGATGATAGAGGTGAATTTAGTGTGCATATTATGAACAGATTCATTCTCTTTCATTTTAAAAGCCTCATACTCTCTGGTGAGCATATCAATTTTGGAGTTTTTCACCTACGTTGTTCCTTCATGAGCAGTTTGGAGAGCTTCCCAAATCTCTTTAGCTGTTGAACATGCTGAGACTCGATTGTATTCATCAGGTCCTATTCCACACACAAGGATCTTCTTTGCTTTATAATTTTTCTCCACTGCCTTCGTGCCAACATATTTTTTCCTTGTTTTGGTAGTGATTTTAACACCATCTTCACTTATGTGTGCTAGAATATGGGAACCATCACAGATGATATCCCACAATTCTAAATCTTCAACCATGATGAAGTTGTGCATTCTCGTCTTCCACCACCCATAGTATTTTTCGTTAAATCTTGTTGGCCTTGTGAAAAATTAACCTTCTTCTATATTTGGTGAGACTGTCATTTCACAGATTCTTTCTAGGTGTTAGCACTTTAGACAACACTGGCTCTGATACCAATTGATGTAGTCAACTAAATAATGTATGGAGGGACCTGGTTGAGTACCAGTTCCCTTATGCAATGCAGTAAGTAAAGAATGCAATGTTTTTACCGTGGAAAACTCCTAGCTCAAAGGATTAAAAACCACGACCTACCCTGATAGGGTTTCAACTCCACTAACCGAGCAACTTCAGATTACAACATATCGTAAGCTAGGAACTAACTCCCATAATCCCTCAACCCTTACAATGGTGGCAACCTAGGAACTAACTCTCGTAGTCCATCAACCTTTGCAATACACCGATTGCAAACACCTTCACTTGACGAACTCTAGCCAAGGAAACTATGGTTGACTACCTCTAGCCAAACCCAACTAATACACCTTAGACTAAACTAGCCAAGGGTACCACTTAATAGACTGAAAGGTAAACTGCGTAACAACTACTAAGAATTTGAAATACCTACAATAGCTTCTTATAAGAGAAGAGTAGGTTTACAAGATAAAGCACATGAAACAAAACATAAACAAACTAAGAGAATAAAGCATCTTCAGTGTTGAAACAGGTCCTTCAGTTTGTGATTAGCTTTGTTGAACACTTAAAGAATCTTGTGATGGCTGCACTTTTTGGGTTATTTATAAGTTTTCCAAGTGATACACAATATATTGCAACATGTTGTACATATAGTGGGAAGCATGTGGGATGGATAGAAACCACTCATTCAAAAGTTTGACCTAAAGAATGGGCCAGCTCACTGTGTAGTTGTGTGCAGCAAGTGGCATAGCTTTATAGCTGTTGCTACTGACGGTGCAAGGTGCACAGAGAGCAGATCACATATCAGGTCTCTCTCTGGTTCTACCAAAAGTTTGACGATCATCAAAACAAAAAATACTTGGACGTATTAGAGTGCTTTCTCTTAATTAATTAGTCATATATAACGCGAATCTGAAATAATTAGATCAGTATATTTCGAATGCCAAATAATTAAAGAATTTGATTAAATAGGCATATGAAATTAGCTCCAAAATCACTAGATGGCTTCGTACAAATTTCGAGGCTCAAGGTCTGAAACTTTAGAGGGAGAGACAGAGGGGCGCAGGGTTTGGGGAATGAGATAGATCGACGAGTGTAAGGTTAGATGTCTAGGGTTCTATTCTCCATATGAAATTTCTCATATATATATATATATATATAGGGAAAGCAACCACATTAAGTCAAGTGCTAGTATAAGAAATTCAATAGTGGTATAAGAGGGAGAGATAGGGTGGGCAGGGCTAGGGGAATGAGACTGATCGACAAGTTTAGGGTTAGATGTCTAGGGTTCTACTGTTCATATAAAATTGCCCATATATATATAGGTAAAGCCATCACATTAAGTCAAGTGGTAATATAAGAAAAAATCCACATGGCAGCTCTTTGGACAAATGAGTAAAATATTAAGACACTGATGAAAAGAATTTTGAAAAGCAAAAAAAAAAAAACTGATATTTAAAGTTTCATACTCAGTAAAACCTAAATACGGTTTTGAATTAGAAACAGTTACTACTACAGACACCTGGAAATCACCGGAAGACGAAGACGATGGAGAAAAAGTTCACAGAGAAGCAGATTGCAGTTCACCAAATTCAACAAAGAATCCACCTGAAGAGTGAGCAACCGACAAGAGAAAGAAGAAAATCTAGGACATTTCGGATTAGGTTGTCTATTTTAGGGGAGCATGTATTATTTATTTACATTTTAGACTCATTGTTTTTTTATTTATTGAATTTTGAACCTTTGTGATTTATGATTATATAAAAACGCATGTAGGGGCTTAATTTGTTTTAAAGAAAAAAATACTACAGATACCGTAACTTATTTCTTTTTGCAGATTATTGTTATTTTTAATGCAATAAAAATTGATTATATCTTCTAAAATTTTGGTAACTGATAAATATGAGGTAGCTTAATTTTCCCGCAGATTTGGCTATCTTTTAAATTGATTTTTAATATAATAAAAATTAAAAATTGATTATATACCCTAAAATATTGGTAACATATTATATCACATAGAAGTTTGGGCTCTGATACCACTATTAAATTTTAAACAAAATAAGGTTATTGAGGGGTTTTTATGTAAAAAATAAAAACACAAAAAAGAAAGAAAGCAGAAGAAAGATCAATATTAAAAAATCAATATTAGTATCAAAACCCTAAAAGTTTTGGTAGTATAATCAATTACTAATATAGTAGGAGATCTAATCAATTTTTAGTTTTATTGCATTAAAAATTCATTAAAAAATAATCAAAATCTGCAAAAAAATAAGTTACAATATTTGTAGAAATTGTAACTATTTCTAAATTGAAATCGTAGTTAAGGTTTACTGAACATGAAACTTCAAATATTAATATTAGTTTTTTTTCTTTTTAAATTCTTTTTAACATTATAGTCCGAACAGGGATAATATAGAAATTTTATTTCTTTAATGATGTGAGCTGGAGCTTTCGCTGCTGGGCTTCAAACTTGAAAATCATAATTTTTTTTCCATGAATGATACCATAAGTCTTGGGTTCGACCCTTAAAATGGAGAATTGTTTTGCAGAGAGTGATTCCTCTTAATTAATTGGTTATACATAACGAAAATCTGAATTAATTAGACCCGTATATTTTGAATACAAAATAATTAAAGAATTTGTTTAAATAGACAGATGAATTTAGCCTCAAAATAACTCGATGTCTTCGTACAAATTTCGAGCTTCGAAGTATGATGGAGAGATAGAGCAACACAGGGCCAGTGGAAAGAAACTGATCGAAATGTTTAGGGTTAAACTTCTAGGGTTCTATTGTTCATATGGAATAACTCCTTGTTATAATTTTTTACACTTATATATAGTATATATAGAAAGATGAAGAAGAAATATCAATATTGAAAAATCAATAATGGTACCAGAGCCCAAAATTTTAAGTGATATAATCAATTACCTATACTTTAGGCAACATAGCCAATTTATAATTTTATTATATTAAAATCCATTAAAAGATACCCAAAATCCGTGGTAAAATAAGTTATCACGTATGTATCAGTTACTAAAATTTTTGGAAATATAATCAGTTATCAAATTTTTAGGATTTATAACCAATTTTTATTTTTTATTGCATTAAAAATATAACCAAAATCTCGGAAAAAAAAAATAAGATCTTATACTAATAACATAAAAGAGATAAAAACTTAACAGTATTGGGCCCGTGCTGGCATGGGCCATCGTCCCCTAATATGAAGTAGAATATTAACAATGACAAATTTTCATATAATATAAAGTTAGAATAATAAAACATGGCTCAAGAATTTGATAAGTTGATATAATGATATCGAAATAGTGTTGCATTGCTTCAATGTAATCATTTCTTCTTGCAATGCTTGAAATTTTGAAGAACACGCAAAAAACAAATCTTGAACTTTTGTAAGTTTTTCAATAAAATGTTTGCGGGTTAGGAGACTTGAGAATAGAATAAGAATAATGAAAAGAAGAAGGAAAAAGAGAAGGAGATAATACGAATCATAATGTGATTGTTAGGATGTAAATGAGAAATTATTCTATTTCTCAATGCAACGATCCCACTTCCCACATTGAAAGGAAAAAAGCTATTTTTCTACTTTCTCCCCTATAATAACTCTTCAGTTAACCGTAGGAGACTAGGAGTACATATAATTCATTTTAAATAATAATATATATAGAGTATCTTAATGGCGCAACATCCCCATATTAAATGGAGAAAAAGTTATTGTAAAACTTACTCTCATAAAATAGCTCTCCACGTGTGTAACCGTAGGAGTACTTTTTTTTAAAAATAGTAATACATATATATAGGATTTATCGAAAAGTAGGCCCCCCAAAAGGATGAGGCCTCAAGCAATTGCTTTACCCGCTTTATAGTCAAGCCGTCACTACATACATAACACAAATATGAATTAATTAGACCAGTATATTTTGAATACAAAATAATTAAAGAATTTAATTAAATAGATAGATGAACTTACCTCCAAAAAAGACTCGATGGCTTCGTACAAATTTCAAGGCTTGAGGTCTGCGAACTTTAGAGGAAAAAACAGAGGGGCGCGAGGCTAGTGGAATGAGACTTATTGACCAATTTAGGGTTAGAAGTCTAGGGTTCAATTATTCATATGAAATTATTTCTTGATATAATTTGTTACACTTATATATAGTATATATAGAAAGAAGAAGAGGAGGAAGAAGAGGAAGAAGAAGAAGAAGAAGAAGAGGAGGAAGAAGAAGAAGAAGAAGAAGAAGAAGAAGAAGAAGAAGAAGAAGAAGTAGTATCAATATTAAAAAATCAATAGTGGTATCAGAGCTCAAAATTTTAGGTGATATAATCAATTTTTAGAATAGTGTTTTCTTTTGACTGGGTGTTGCTTACAAGACACTATTTTATCTTTATTGTCTTCATCTTCCACTCATTTATTGTAAGAATGTTTCTCCTTTCATTTATTATTTTCGCTTTAGTATTAATAAGTAGCTAAGTTTATTAGCTAGGGTTGTGGGACCAATGTTGTTGGTTATGTGATTAGATATTTATATAAAAACTTCTTTTTTATAATTAACATTACATAGCACACGTAGTAACTTATTTCTCCCGCTGATTTGACTATCTTCTTAATGGGTTTTTAATAAAATAAGCCTACTTCTAACAAAAATTATAATTGATCGAGCTCCACTACCAACATTCTTTCTCTTAATACTACCTTTAAGTCCATTTGTATCATATCCTCACTTTGCACCATGAGAGCACAATTTTCCTTTAATTAGATCCATATCTAGATATTTGAGAAAGTGAAGAGTTACCTTATCATCAAAATTGGGAAGGTTGTAGGCTATTGATTATTGTTGGAGAGTAGTTCAGGGGCTTTACTTGCATCATTGGTGTGCCTATTCATATTTTTGTAAAACTCCGTCACTAAATCAAAGTCAAAATCACCGGGTTGTTTGACAAATTCTTCCCACTTCAAATGAGTAATTAGATTTGCTATAAACTACTTTGTTGGTCCATCTTTACGGTTAAGAAAATATTTCTTTCTCATGAATATATTCATTCCAACCATCTTTTATGGAAATATTCTTATTTGTCATTTTGAGAGAGAAAGATGAGTTTAAGAGTAGAAAGGGACAAAAAAAGAACATAGAAGAAAGATGATTTTGATGAATACTTGGTGGTTTTGAAACTATTTAGGCTAAGAAAAGCAAAAGGTTAATATAGATGCAACGGATCCCCTACTTCTTATATTGCACTTTATTGATGCATCTTTGAATTTCATGAGAGCTTTGAGGTGACTGGAGATAGCATCAAACCAAGGATTTTAGATTCTACAGCACTTCAAAATCACTTCAGATATTTTGTACAGAGTGCTTCCTCTTAATTAATTGGTCATACATAACGCGAATCTGAATTAATTAGACCAATATATTTTGAATACAAAATAATTAAAGAATTTGATTAGATAGAAAGATAAACTTACCCCCAAAATGACTCGATGACTTTGTACAAATTTTGAGGCTCGAAGTCTGCGAACTTCAGAGGGAGAGACAGAGGGGCGCGGTGCTAATGGAATTAGACTGATCGTCGTGTTTATGGTTAGAGGTCTAGGGTTCTATTGTTCATATGAAATTGTTCTTTTCTATAATTTGTTACACTTATATATAGTATACTAGTTACATGAGAACTCAAGATATAAAAGTAATATTATTTTAATTAAGGAAGTATAATTTGTATTTCTTACCGGAACATGTATGTTGATAAGTCCTCATAAGCATAAAAAATTGTTAGGACCCATTTGGCCTTAAGAATTATTCATTTTTTCCAGAATAATATTCACTTTATTTAAAAAATGGTGTTTGGCCATGAAAATTCCAAACCCGACTTGAAGTTGTATCTCAAATTCGGAAAACAGCTTGCTTTTAACTCACTTTTCATTTTTGAAGTTATATTTAAGTACACTGAAGCATAAATGTTATTTCAAATATTCTTAACAAAAGGTTATAACCAACTACAACTTCATCTTCAATTCTAACTCCATAAATTTCAAATAAAATGAAAAATATTTGGAGTCTATCGTCACATGCCTACATAGTCACCTAATTGGGTAATTTTTAAATAAAAAACTATTTATCGAAAGCAAGTTTGGCAAGAAAATTATCAAATATCAAAGATACACAAACGACTCGAGATTCTGTAAAGTATCATGATTTAAATTATGTAAAATAATTGCAACTCAGTGAAAATCATAGATTGAAAATTATTGGCATTTTTATTAATTTGTGAGAATATAATTTATGTATTAGATAAAAATAGATTATTTTGGCACTTATTACATTTTAATTTCACCCGTGATATTTCACGTGGAAAGAGTTTATGCTAGTTAAATGTGGTGATTTGAGTTTAATTTTAGATGAAATTAAGAAATAAACTAAATTCATTAAATGAACCCCAAGAATTAGTTTAGCTTTTCATACATGGTTTATGCTTAAATATATTAATTTTCAATTAAAATACAATTTATAGTAATTTTGTATAATTTATAAATACTTAAATTTTAATTTAAAATATTAAGTTTATTTAATTCAATTTAGCTTCAAAGTTTAGTTAAGTTCAATCTTAGAAAAAGAAAAGTCATATAAATTGAAAAGGAGGTAGAGTAATTATATTAATAAGATTTAATAAATGCTCAAGTTGAAAATGCAAATGTGGCTCCATAGCTGCCTAAAATTACCAATATATATGATGACAAATAATGTAAAGAATAATATAATTGTTCCTCCGGTCCATATTATATGATGTTTTTAGCTCGGCTGCACTTCTTAAAAATTCACCTATCCCTAAAAAGGAAGAAGTAGTTTTACTAAATTACCCCTAATTAAATAGTAATAACTTAATATGGATTATTGGTTATGTAAAAATTCATTTATTATCTAAAATATGGATAAAGTTGAAAATAAAACTATTAAAACCTTCTTGATTATATAAAAAATTATTTATTTTGAACTAAATATAAAAGCCAAAAATACACATATAAAATGAATGGAAGGGACTAAGGGCCAAGAAAATATTAATAAATAGATACTACTATGTACCAATTACAAAGGCCCATGTTGCATGTGGGAATGGACTTAATAGGAGAATGAATGCAAAAAGTAGGAATAGTCAAGAAAAAAAATAACACATGTAGCATCTTGAATAGTTGATGTCATATAATCAAAATTACTAAAACGCTCCTGTGAGGCTACAAAATTTAGACATTCGTTCTTATATATAGTAGTAATATAGAAAGAAAAAGAAGAAGAAAGAGCAAAATTAAAAAATCAATAGTTGTATCAGAGCCCAAAATTTTAGGTGATAGTATCAATTTCCAATACTTTAGGCGATATAACCAATTTTTATTTTTTATTATATTAAAAATCTATTAAAAAGATAGCCAAAATCCGCGGTAAAATAAGTCATCACATATGTATTAGTTATTTAGGAAATATAACCCGTTACACAAATTTAGGATATATAATCAATTTTTATTTTTTATTGCATTAAAAATTCTTTAAAAAGATAACCAAAATCTGCGAAAAAAATAAGGTACGATATTTGTAGAAGTTGTAACTAGTTCTACTTAAAAATAGTCGTTAGGTTTTACTGAATATAAAACTTTAAATATCATAATTAACTTTTTCTCTTTAAAATTCTTTTTAACATTATAGTCCTCATAGGGGTAAAATAGGAATTTTACTTCTTTGATGATGTGAGCTGGAGCTTCCGTTGCTGGACTTCAAACTTGAAAACTATAATCTTTTTCATCAATGACACAAGAAGTCTCAGGTTCGAGTCTTAAAATGGAGAAATTTTTGGTAGATAGGGCTTCCTCTTCATTATTTGGTCATACATGACGTAGATCCAAATTAATTAGAACAGTATATTTTGAATACAAAATAATTAAAGAATTTGATTAAATAGACAGATGAACTTACCCTCCAAAATGACTCGATGACTTCGTACAAATTGCGAGGCTCGAGGTCTGCGAACGTAATGACCTGTTAAGTCATTTTGACTGTTTTGACTATTTTACCCCCGTTGACCCTTTCCCTAGCTTCATTAGAGTATATCTGACTTGTTTGGAAGGGTGGCGCGATTCCAAAGGCATCCGGATGTGATTTGAGTGAGAAAAATGGAATTTTTGGGAATTCATAAGTGGATGGTTGACCAAAGTCAACATCGGGGGTAAATGGGTCATTTTGGAGATTTTGTTGATTTCAATAGGTCTGGAATATCGATTATGACTTGTTAGAGTAGCTGGTTCGATTCCCAAGGGAGTCGGGGGTATTTTGGTCATTTGGTTGGAAATCTAGTTTTAAGGCGTTTGGTCTTGACCGGGTCAAGATGATCTTTTTAGGAAATTCCTAGTATGCGAGTGAGTTCGTAGCGAGTTTTATAGCTAAGATGCATATATGGTTTGTATCCGGGAGATTCTGGATGAGTCTCAGTTTTTGGGGGTGAAAACCAGATTTTCTGGTTTTCAGTGATTCTGGTTTCCTTCTTCGCGAGTGATTCTGGTTTCCTTCTTTGCATTCGCGAAGAAGGTCTCGCGTTCGTAAGAGTAGGCCTGACCCAGGTCGAAGGTCGCGTTCACGAGGTTTTCTCGCGTTTGAGAAGAAGAAATGATAACCTTATTTCATGATTTGACCTCTCATTCACATATTCGGCATTTGGGAGCTCGATTTGAGGGGATTTTATAAGATTTTGCAAGATACATCCATTGGATAAGTTCCTAATCTTGATATTTCGATTGTAGCACGGATTATTAAGGGCTTTCATGCTAGAAATCATGATTTGGATTGGGGAATTGAGGGTTTATGAGACATAGGCTTGAACTAAGATTTTCTTCAATTGAGCATGAAATTGATGTTGGATTTGATTGATTTTTGAGATATAGACTCTATAAATCATGGGTAAACTATTTATGGAACGAATTTCCCATTTTACCCTTCGTGGCTCAAAATCCTATTTTGGGTGACTTTTTGGTTTCGGATTTAAAGTATGGTAATATGAATATCATTGGATTCGTATGACTTCCTAGAAAAATAATTTGACCTTATTGAACCCAATTTTCCTATGAAATTATGTTTTAAGCTTTAAGGTTTAGGACGGGGTTTTTGGGTTGAATTTTTAAACCTGAATCTTTTATAAGGTAATATGGATATTGTTTGACTCGTATTCTTACGTATAATCTGTTCTTGAACATATTGGGATCGTTCGGAGGCTCTACGAAAGGGCAAGACATCGCTGTGATTTCAGACTCCTATTCTAGGCATGTCGAGACTATGAACCTTAACTTAAGCATTTCGGTTAGTTAAAATTGGACTAATAAGAGGGGACAATAGGGTAACGCAAAGGGGTTCCGATACTTGTGAGGTGACGAGCACTTGTATCGAATACCAGTGCCATGATAAGGGTATTTGCGTTAGTCTTGTCTGAATGCGATGCTTTGGGCATTAGCTGATAACATAGATTTGTGTCTAGGATTGGGATATGAGGTCCCTTATTTATTGCTTCTATGCTTATTACATGTCTTATCTATGATTGTATGTTATCATCACTCCTAAATACTCATTTAAAAGTGAAAAAGAGCTAAAGATTGAGTCTTTATGGCTTATCTTGATAGCTTATTATGTTGCATGTCATATTTATGATTATTATAGTAGCTCATGTGCATTTGAGGATATTTGTGAAAGGTCTGATGGGAAATGATTCTGAATGGATTGATGATGGTAAGGTGCGCCAGATTGGCTATATGACAGGTAATGTGGGCCTAAGCGCCGGGTATTGTGATTTTGAGCTTATAGAGACGAGTATAGAGGTTGGAAGCCTAAAATGGCTGAGAGCCGATGTGATCTGGGAGATCTAAGAATGCCAGGTTGGCATATGGATCTCGCAAGTCCCCCATGGGTCACGATTCATAGAATTTAAATGTGTGTGTACTAGGAGATGGAAAAGGCCTTGCATCTGCATATCATTGCATATCACCATATCTTATTGGTTTCCTTGTGTGTGCATGTCTTATTTGGCTTGTTATTTGATTTGCCTTAAATGCCCTTTGATGTTTGACGAACTTGAGGATTAGAAACTTTATATAGGCTTATAACCCGAGATTATTTTGATTATCTTTACTGTGGACTAATAGCAGTTAAGTGTAAAGGTAGTAATCGTAGGCCAACCCTAGTCTCTGTTTTCCTTAGGGTCGGTCGACGATGCGGCTGAGTACTCGTTATTTTTTGTACTCACGCTACATTATCTGCACTATTTTTGGTGTGCGGATTATGTCCCTAGTACCAGCGGTTCACGTGACACCTGATTTTGGGGGTTGTATACTTATTCCGCATTTCTATGCTATTAATGATATTTCAAGACTATAAATTGACTTGTATGATGTTTCCGCATGATTAATTATTTTTTCGTAAATTTTGGGTTGTGGATGGCTCACTAACGTAGGGAAGTTAATGCCTTCACGACTTATTAAAATGGGTCGTGACAACGAACTTTAAAAGGAGAGACAGAGGGGATCATGGCTAGTGGAATGAGACTGATCGACGAGAGTTTGGGGTCAGAGGTCTAGGGGTCTATTGATCATACTAGTTATAAAATCCCGTGCTGTGCACGGGCCCAAACACAGATGAAAATGTTGAAATTGGTGGATAAATTCTTTATGAATTTTTAATTGATAATATAAATTTGCTATGTTTCAATTTTTTGTCTCTACAATCGTTAAATCAAAAGTATTGTTTTGCATGAGAATAGATACATTTGCATTGATAACTGTATGTTTACTCTTCTAAATGTATGAAGCAAACAACATAAGGCACAACATTCTAAAGCCTGGCATGTGATGTCATGTCAAAATTAATTATTGGGTCTATTGTAGGACAAAGACATGTGGGACCTAAAGGGCTAAAATGTCTTAATAGTAAAAGAAAAATAAAGCAGCAACAATATCACTTTATATGTACCAATAAGGAAAACAAATTCAGCTAAAATGACCAAATTACCCTCGCTAGCAAGCAGACATGTTGTCGACGAGGTGCCTGGTTTTAGCCGCTTTTACATAGTAGTAATGAAATTGCTCCTTGCTATAATTTCTAGTAATGAAATTGCTCCTTGCTATAATTTTTACTCTTATATATAGTATATATAGAAAGAAGCAGAAAGAACAATATTAAAAAATCAATAGTGGTATTAGAGCCCAAATTTTAGGTGATATAAGCGATTACCAATACTGTTATGTCCCGTGTTTTCGTATAATTGGAAATCGAGAAATAATTACGATTTATGTGTTATAAGGAAATAATTTGATTTTAGTGAATATGACTATGTTGGTTATGGAATCTTTAATGTTAAGACATCGGGAAAGGCCGAGGGTAAATTTGGAATTTCGGAAATTAGTTTCGGGAATTACAAAACGGGACGTTTTATGATTGGGCCAAGAAAAATACAACACAAAAAAATAGAGGCCCAATGTTTAGAGGTGGCCGGCCATATCCATGGCCCAAGCCCCTTTGTTAATGATCATGTGCTATGCACATGATAAAAAATATGGATATATATCATGTTATACTTGGTAATTATCTAGAACAAAAGAACAAAAATTGAAGAACACCAAGCCAATAGGGCTCTCGGCCGAAGGAGAAAATAGAGAAAAAGAAAATTATCCAAGCTTTGTTGTTGATCCAAAAATCTTAATTTCTACATAGTTGTGGAGTACTCAAGACCCTCTTCAACGGGGTATAATTAGTTTGGCACAAGAACTACGTTTGCGACAAGGCGGGGTTTCAAGAAAAGGTGAGAATTCTTACACTTTTATGATATAGAATTGATCTGAATGTGTTAAGGATTGAGAATAGACGAGAATCCCGTAACTTTGGTGTATATAGAAAGCCGTGGGTGTGTGTGTATATTGTATGTTGGCCGTGGGCCTAGGAAGAAGAAAGTGGTGTGAATTGATCTTGTTTAGTTTGTATAATGTGTTGTTGTGATCTTTATGTCGTAAATGATTGATTGATGAATTAAATTGGCATTGGAAAATGATTTCGGACATTATCGGAAAGTGTATACCTTTGGTATAATTGTGTATATCATTGTATATTTAGGGTGCTAAATACTTTAAATATGAGTTATAGTTGATATTAATGAATTCGGAATGAAACGACGCAAGTTAGAATGTTCGTCGTGAATTTTCGATGTTTTGAAGAATTATGGAAAGTAATAGATTTTGGGGCAATTTCGTGTATGGCTTGGATTGTATTTGGGATGTGACTGTATAAGTTTGAGTGAGGAAATGAATACAATTATGTAGATATAGAGTTGGAGTTTTGGAAGTTTGAATGAAAATTGCCAACTTAGGTAACAAAGTAGAACTTTGAAGCTAAAGTGGTTTGATTATTACTTGTGTTGTTGATGATGTGTGGGCTGTTGTATTGATGTATTTTGAGCCGAGATAAGTCTCGGGGATGTTAGATTTATAGGGGAAATGCTGCCGAAATTTCGGTTGGCAAAAATGAAGTTAAAGGCATTTTTTTAAGCCTAAGAATCTCAATTGGTAACTTTGACCATTTGCAGATTTCAGACGAAACGGGACTTGACTTTTGGGAGAGCATACGACGTCTGTAAGGTATGTAAAGCTTCCCACTCCTTCGTTTGGCATATCTTAGTATGATAGGCGGATATGAGAACTTCCGGAGCATTTCTGCTCCTCGAAACCCGATCCACAGAAAAGTTACTATTCATTCAATTCAATTGAAGCCTAAGGGCTCTATTTTGGCTAAAATGCCACCACTCGTCCGAAACCTATCGAAATGTGGTCGGGTAACTTAGAAATGATTATGTATGACCCTTTGGCCTATAAATGTTCAGAAAATATGTTCGCCACCTCAATTTGACTCGAGGTGGGCCCGCTAACCCCGAGACGCCCTATTTGTCTTAGGGGGCTGTCCTTTTGAATAAAGTTGGTATGATACTTTCGATTCTGGAATTTCCTCCTACGGGATATGTTTTGAATATTACGATACGCTAAGTTACATTTTGAGCTATACGTACTACTTTGGAAATGTTTTGTGGAATGAAACTTTATATCGACTAAGTATGCGATTATTTTGTATTATGAAATGAGTTATGAGACTATTATGTTTTGAAAGACTATTTTGAAATACGATTTGCATTTGTCTGCTCACGACTCCGCTCGTGCCTTGTTATGACTTCGTTCACCGGTTCCCGGGCCAGTTTTGATTCGTGCGCTTTATGATAATTCGGCCGTATGCTGTGTTACGGTTCCCGAGGCTTCGCCATAGGGCCGGGTTCCGTTTGGAGTTATGCTGTGATATGGCTCGTGATGCGATACGCTCACCTATGATTATGTTTGTGTTCGGGGATGTACGGAGATTTGAAACCTTCTGGTGTTATGCTGTGTGTGGCGCCAGCGTCGGAGTGGCGTCCACGTTCCTAAGCGTTTGCATGATGTCGTTTGCATTATATATACGTATATGATTTTGATACGGATTTTGACATACCGATTTGTATTCCACTTTGTTATCTGATTTGCTTTCGGTTTTGATCCATATTTCTGTACTCCGTGCTTTACATACTCAGTACATATTTCGTACTGACCCCCTTTCTTCGGGGGCTGCGTTTTATGCCCGCAGGTACAGACATTGGTGATCCTCCACAGTAGGCTTCCCTCTTTGCTATCCCGGAGTACTCCTCTTTGATCCGGAGTCCACTTTTGGTACAAACTCCTTTTTTTTTGTATATATTCTGTACATTTGACTATTTGGGTACGGCGGGGCCCTGTCTCGCCATATGTCTTTGTTTTGAATTCGTAGAGGCCTGTAGTCATATATGTGGGATGAGGGTCCTGTATGTGTTGGTTTGATTTCGTTTTCTGGTCTTAAAGCGGTCTGTTCATTATGATGGCCCCAAATGGCCTTTATGCCTATGTTTGCACTTTTGACCGGCGATGTCTATTCCGCCGCTCAGTTTGTATTTGATATGGTATTTTGATTTGGCGTGACCGCTTAAGACATATTTCGATAAGTTATGCTTGATATGATTTTTATGAAATTCTGAAATAAGTTTGGATTTGGCAATGAATACGTAATTTGGTCTGGGTACCCAAGTAGGGTGCCAGTCGCGGCCCACGGGGCTGGGTCGTGACAAATACTTTAGGCGATATAATCAATTTTTAACTTTTGTTATATTAACAATCCATTAAAAAGATAGTCAAAATCTGCGGGAAAATAATTTATGACATATGTATCAGTTACAAAATTTTTAGCAAATATAATCAGTCACCAAAATTTTAGGAGATATAATCAATTTTTATTAAATAATTTACAAAAAAGATACACGATTAGCTTGGGCAACTTTTAGAGTCAGTGAAAAGCTCTCAACGAAAACCCTAAAAAACAAATCCTAAACCCTAGTGTTTGACGTCGGCATGGCTACGACCACTGCCGGTGCATGGACACCCCTACCTGGGAGTGACCAGCATCGGCCTTAAGAAGAACCACCACCAAAACATCTATATGCCCAGAAATTAAACCCTTTGATTGAAATAGCCACTATAAAACCTAACCCAAACCCTATTCAAGAGAAACCTCTAACGTATGTGCATGGTGAGCCCATGGTGTTGTGGGATGAAGTGGAAGTGAATGCGATAATAATACAAGAGAAGCTTCAATACGTAGTGATACGTAAGTTCTCATATGGATGGCCTGAACTTGGAGAACTACGTAAAATAATCCCTCTTCAATGCGAGATAAAATCTGAGTGCCCCATTGGATACTTTTGTGAATGACATCTTCTTCTCAGATTATCATCCATGGAAGACCATATTCATATGATGTCCAAACCTGCATACTACTTGAAGGCTAAGGATGGTTTCTACCAGATGAGAGTGCAAAAATGGAACCTTAGTTCCATCCTGAATATGAAACCTCGACTGCCCTTGCATGGATATCCTTTCCTTCATTAGCTCCTAACTTTTTTGTGAAGGAGTCTCTTTTTAAAATGGCTAAAGCAGTAGGGAAACCTTTACATGTTGATATGGCAACAAAGAAAAAGTCCACACCTAGTTGTGCAAAGGTGAAGGTAGAGGTTGATCTGTTAAAAGACTTCCCTAAAAGAATTAATGTTGGTATGAAAAGGTCGGGCACCGGAGAGATCATTGCAAATTGGATTGATATTAAATATGATTACATGCCAAAGTATTGTAAATCATGCAGACTACAAGGGCACAATGAGAAGGAATGCTTTGTACTTCATCCAGATTTAAAACCAGCAAAGGAGAGTAAGGATGAAGAACATGCAGAGACAAGTTTTACTGATGCAAATATGAAACAACAAGGGCAGGTTACAAAGGATGCTACATGCACAAATCTTGTGTTGGATAAAGGGAAGAAAGCAATGAATACTGAAGTGCCAGCAAAAGATACTTGGAATCATGGCAGGAGAAAGAATGAAAAGGCATAAAAGAGGAATCAAGAGAATATGAACAAGAAGGTGGAGCATGAAGGAGTGATCAATGGTTGGGGATAGTAAAGGATAAGAGAATCTTCAATAATTCTCAGGCTGATGATGTTGGTAAGGATGTGAAAATTAATAATCGTTTTGCAGTCCTTGATGAACAAAATGAGAAGGAAATCAAATTGGAGGAAATGGAGAAACAAGACAAAGAAAACTTTGAAGCAGAAAAAGAATCAACAAAACCTTGGGTAGAAAAATCTTTTGGTAAGCAAGCAAAAAGTAGTGTTCCTGCTGAAGATCAAGTCAAACTGTCAGAAAGTATGAAGCAAAATCAGAAGGAGGTTCTAATAGTTGATGAAGATGGAAGCAATGGCTCAAAGATCAATGAGGGAGGAGATAATACTGAGCAAATAAAAGATCAGGTCATCAATAATACTACAATCCAGATTAACACAGACTTAGTAGAGACAGATGGAAAGCTTGCAGAATCAGTAGAGGGGCAAGAGGCAAATGGGAAAATTATTAGCACAAGCCAGGAAATAGTGGTGGAAAAGGGTGAACATGATAAGTGGAAAAAGGACAAGACAGAAGCAATCCTTAGATATCAGTCCTATTAATCATCCAAAGGAGCCTGGTGGATTAGTCCCAAAGACTCCAAGAAGTAATCCCCCTCAGGAAATAAAGGATCAGGAGCTTAAGGAAGATTTGCTTAATGTTCAAATTGATCAGGTGTCAAGAGCAGCATATCTCTCTCCTAGACAGACAAGGCAAATGAGAAACTTAAAGGTAAAAGGAGGAAAGAAGGAAGTTGTTCCCCCTGTCAAACTATTATCAAAGAGGAAGGTAGCCTTCAAACAATCTTAATCATGATGAATAAGCTCTTATTGTGGAACATCAGATCAGTTAATACTCAGCAATCCTTTGAGAGATTAACTAATCTGAATAGAAGAAACATATACAGTATTATTGGTCTGATGGAACCTTTTGAAGATGCTGAACAAGTAGAAAGATTTAGAAGAAAGTTAGGTATGGAAACAGCTTTTGTCAATATCTCAGGCAAAATCTCGTTATTCCTCTCAGAGGATGTACAGGGTTCAGTGGAGATAGACAATGAACAACAGATTACTTTGAAGCTGTTTCACCA